>NC_135743.1:3515000-3827500 GCF_041903045.1 Epinephelus lanceolatus
CCAAAAAACACAATGATTGTTATTTTCAAATGTTCACACAATAAAGAAAACATACTTTTAATTAATAATTAACGTCCTTAAAGGAAAATTCCAGTAATTTTCCGCCTGTGTCTTTCTAACAGGTCATACTAACTTCTACGCGCCATCTCTCTTGATTTGGGCACAACTATGAGTTGAAACACACACTACATTTCCTTAAACTTTGTAACTTTCGCCCCATGTGTGGGGGCTGAGATAACACTACAGTGTGTGGTGCAGAGGAGTGATAGATACTCACTGGCTTTGTAGACGAGAGCGTTGGCTTTGGCCACAGCTCTCTTGTAGCACACGTACAGAGCCGGACCCCACTGGAGACAAACAACAAACACACAGCTGAGATAAACTCGTCTGCAGGGACCAACATATACAGTGCCCTCCAAAAGTATTGGAACAGTGAGACCAATTCGTTTACTTTTGTTGTAGACTGAAAACATTTGGGTTTGACATCAAAAGATGAATATGAGACAAGAGATCAATATTTCAGCTTTTATTTCCAGGTATTTACATCTGGATCTGATACACAACTTAGAAGATAGCATTATTTGTAATGGAACACAAAATTTTTAGGTGAGCAAAAGTATTGGAACATATAAACTTAAAATAGATTAAAGTGAATGAGACTTAATATTTAGTTGCAAATCCTTTGCTTTCAATAACTGCATCAAGCCTGTGACCCATTGACATCACCAAACTTTTGTATTCTTCTTTTGTGATGCTTTTCCAGGCTTTCACCACAGCCTCTTTCAGTTGTTGTTTGTTTTGGGGGGTTACTCCCTTCAGTCTCCTCTTCAGCAGGTAAAATGCATGCTCTATTGGGTTTAAGTCTGGAGACTGACTTGGCCAGTCTAAAACCTTCCACTTCTTGCCCCTGATGAACTCCTTTGTTGTTTTGACAGTGTGTTTTGGGTCGTTATCGTGCTGCATGAGGAAGGATCTCCCAATCAGTTTGGTTGCATCTTTCTTTAAATTAGCAGACAAAATGTTTCTGTAGACTTCTGAGTTCATTTTGCTGCTGCCATCATGTGTTACATCATCAATGAAGATGAAAGAGCCCGTCCCAGAAGAAGCCATGCAAGCCCAAGCCATGACATTCCCTCCACCGTGTTTCACAGATGAGCTTGTATGTTTGGGATCATGAGCAGATCCTTTCTTTCTCCAAACTTTCGCCTTTCCATCACTTTGGAAAAAGTTAATCTTTGTCTCATCAGTCCATAAAACTTTTTCCCAGAATTTTTGAGGCTCATCTCTGTACCTTTTGGCAAATTCCAGCCTGGCCTTCCTATTCTTCTTGCTAATGAGTGGTTTGCATCTTCTGGTGTAGCCTCTGTACTTTTGTTCATGAAGTCTTCTGCGAACAGTAGATTGTGATACCTTCACTCCTGCCCTCTGGAGGTTGTTGCTGATGTCACTAACAGTTGTTTTAGGGTCTTTCTTTACAGCTCTCACAATGTTTCTGTCATCAACTGCTGATGTTTTCCTTGGTATACCTGTTCGACGTCTGTTGCTTAGTACACCAGTGGTTTCTTTCTTCTTCAGGACATTCCAAATGGTTGTACTGGCTATGGCCAATGTTTGTGCAATGGCTCTGATTGATTGTCCACCTTCTGTCAGATTCACAATTTTTTTTTCACCCATAGACAGCTCTCTGGTTTTCATGTTGGTCCCACCTCTAAATGCAGTCTGCACAGGCAAAACCTATCGTACCCAATCTGAAACTGAGCTCAGACATTCAGTGCTATTTATTGTTTGAATAATCAATGTAATTGGGAGACACCTGGGCAACAAAACACACCTGTCAGTCACATGTTCCAATACTTTTGCTCTCATGAAAAATGGGTGGGTTCAAACAAAAGGTGCTATCTTCTAAGTTGTGTATCAGATCCAGATGTAAATACCTGGAAATAAAAGCTGAAATGTTGATCTCTTGTCCCATATTCATCTTTTGATGTCAAACCCAAATATTTTCAGCCTACAACAAAAATAAAGGAATTGGCCTCACTGTTCCAATACTTTTGGAGGGCACTGTATAAAGACAATGCTGGTTTGTTAAAGTATGTTTCATTCAAACAGTTTTACTTTATTTCAGTGAGGCAACTGTTTCATTTTGAACTTTGTTTTCTTTATTTTTAAGCACATTAATCAACATTTCTGTAACGTTTCTGCTGTGCGTTCACAAAACATGTTTTTATAGTCTGTACTGAGGGTACGTACAGAGTTTGGCACACTCCTGAAAAATCTCAAGAGGTTTTTCTGGTTAAATAAAGTTTGAATAAATAAATAAATAAAAAACATTTCTGTAAATGTACCAGTCTTTGTCAGCAGGCTAATTTTCAGCTGCAGCCATCTGACAAGATGTTCCAATCTGAGACAAGCTTCTTGTATGTTTTCCTCCTATCAGTCATTTTAATTTGCTGTTTAAATCCCTCCAAGACTTGTATTGTGAAACATCTACAGGAAGTGCTAAGGGTCATTTCCAGCAGCATGAGTAAATTCCTGGTAGAGTTTCAGAGCTCAGTGCTGAACCATCACTACCTCTCACAATAACAAATCTACAAACCCTCCCAGACATGCTCACCATGCCGGTGTTGAGGTTCTTGTCGACTCTGCAGAAGGTGTGCGGGGCGACCTCTCCTTTGCTGGGCAGCAGGAGGGCGATGTCGGTGACGCCCAGCGTGTGGAGGCCCTGCGAGTCCAGAGCCCGCCGGTACGTCAGGAACACCCGGTGAGCTGTGGGGCCGCCGCCGGAGCTCAGGCTGGCCGAGCGGCTGTAGGGCGTCGTCTCGATGACGTACCAGCCCTGCTTCAGCTGCTCCTTCCCTTCATACAGAACCCTGCAGGGACAGGTTCAGACCAAACAGATTGTTTCATGTGAAAACTCTGTACTGACGTTGGCGAATTCGACCCACAAAAGGTTGGAAAAATATGAAGGTCTGCATTAAAATGTTTCTTCAGCTGCTCAGAAACACATAAAAACCTTTGTGTTACCGTGTCAACATGTTGATTCACTGCAGTGCTGAAAATCTGATAAAAAACATTATCAGCAATTGTGACTTTCTATGACCTTCAGAAGCAAACCAGACCCACAGAGAGAAGATTGACTGTTTCCACATATGTTACAGGTGACAGGTGGGTGCACCCTTTTTCTCCGCTTGTTTCTTGTGTTTCTTTTCTTTGTACCTGATCAGGTGCATCCCTCCTGCCTCCTCAGCATGCAGAGAGTGGAGGAGGGTGGCAAACCTGGTGTTTAATTGTTAATTTAGACATTTAATTAAATTAGCATCATATTCTTAGTTTATCTTTAAAGAAAGCAGTCTTTTTATTAACATTTTGAAGCATTCCCTTTTATCACTACATTTTTGTTTCACTTTCATGTCACTTCCCTCGTCCCCTGAGTCTGATCTAGGAACACAACAATACAGTTATTCCTGATGCCTGTGCTTGGATTGACTCCCCACCAAATCAGACAAAATGATTTACAGGACGCAGGCTGGAGAGCCTACATATATTTTTTTTCAAGCAAGGTTTGGCAGTGAGTCGTATGTTAGCCAGTTAAAACAAAGCAGCAGGAGATTTTTCTTCAGAGAGTTTTATTTTTGACGTTATCTTTTGTTGTTGTGGCTGATACTGTGGCAGCATCAGCAAAGAGAAAAAGAAACGAACAGACTGGAGAGCAGTGATAGAGCACGGGCTGAAACACAAGTCAAACCTGGTCGCAACAGAACTGATTCAAAACTGGTGCGGTTATTGTGCCTCCACCTCCTACACTGGTATGAAAAATGTCTGTTTCGAGGCTGCACAATAAAATCAGCACGTCATCGGTTTCGGCAGATATCGGCTTTAAAATTAACTATCTATATTCTGCACAATGAATGAATATCACAAACACTGAAAAGTATTTCATGTCTCCATCTGCTGGTGGGCCATCATGATAAGAGTATGTATGAATAATATGACGTTAAGTCTGTGTCACTGTGCAGTTATATTTCTGGGAAGGTGCACGTTAGGTTACAGCGTAGGGTTCGTGTCTATGCAAAGTCTATGCTGAAGGTACAACATCGTTTCAACGCAGCAGAATAAACCCCAGTTAACATGTTGATGTTTTGCAGGAAATCATGTGCATGACTTCATTTCTGGAACAACGTTTCCATGGAATCAGCTGTGGGCTACGACCTGAGCCCTGTTTAATTTAGTCTATATTTGTTTCGGCAAATTAGCACCATTAAAAGTTGTCTGAATGATCTATCAGCAGCTCCTGTTGCAGCGTATCCATGCATGAACACACACCTATCAGTGTATTACTGTGGGACAGAAGAAAACTTTTCTCAGGCATGTTCTGCAGCAACAAGGAGCCTCTTTTTAATGATTTGTAAGCAGAGTTTTGGTTGTTAGATTTGCTGATGGTGTACGTCACACTCAATCTAAAAATATGTGTTTCATGTCTTTGTGTTCACATTTGAGTTATGACTCAGAGAAGGAGAATGATTTGTGATGAAAACTGCTCCAATTAGATAAAAAAAAAATCCTGGAAAAACTCAGTGATTCTCTACCTTCCAGCTTCGCTCCTGACGAGATGTAATCTGATTCTAATATAAGAGGATTTCCCTCATTATCCTCCAACAGGAGCGTAATCCTGAGTAATTAAAGAGTTAAACATGAGAGAGACAATAGAAAAGAGTCTGTGTGTCGCTGATGAGAACACGACACAGTCTGCCCACCACTGCATTACATAATCCTCTGGATTATATAATCTTTAATATGCATCACGTGAACTCAACGCTCTGGACCTGATCGTGGTGCGAATGGTTTCTATTCATTTCAGACTGAAACAGCAGAATCATTTACAGAGCGACATGAAGTCTGAGTGTTTGATATTAATTACAACACTTTATTCCTGTGGTGCGACCGAGCTGTGACCACGACGGGTCAGAAGAGGCATCAAGATAAACAGCAGATTGATGACGATATAGGAAATAAACAGAAAGACGTCCTCGATGTTAAAAAACAAACAAACAAAAAACAACAACATATTTTCTCTCTAATGTACCTAATTTCATTGAGGACAAAGTCATGTGACATCTGCAGCCAGCGAGGGGCAGATTATTCTCTGAGCATCACATCATCATTACTGTGGAGGACGGAAGATCCAAAAATACAGTAATAATAATAATAACTTTTATTTATTTAAAATCTAAATAAATAAAGACAAAGCAACTGTTTCATCTGTCAGTGAAGAAGTATTTCACTTTTCCTTAATTTAATTCTTATTTAAAATACATAAAATACTAATGAATCATTTTTATTTATTTTAAACTTAAATACAAAATAATAATAATAATAATAATAATAATAATAATAATAATAATAATAATGATAAATTAAATTAAGAAAAAAATATAATTTCCTGTCACATTTTATTAATTGATTAATATTATTTTTTGGCACATTTAATGGTATATTAATGTATTTATCAAATTATTTATTTATTTTTGCTGTAAGCTTCCGTCCTCTATACATTACAACATAACCCAAAGTTAAAGACATAATATTAGATACTGAGGCTCTGGTCTAACGTTTGGTCTTCAGGTGTACTCACCTGTACAACTACAATTTACAGCTTATTTTATCTTCTGTAAAATGAAAACATCCAATGAAAATAACTAGAGCTGCAAGAATTAGTCAGAAAAGTAATCTGCAACTATTTTTTGATCATTTATTAATTGTTTATGGTAGTTTTTAAACAATAATAAAAGCATTTGATGATTTAAACTTCTTAAACTTTTCTGTTTTTGCTTTATGTTGACTGTTGGAAAATTTACACATTGTGATCACTGCTCTCAGGAATGAGCACCGATTTGTTTCCGATCACAGGATGTCACGAGAACCGATACTTTGGTACAAGTTGATGCCAAAGTGCTGATAATGTGACAGTGGTAGATACTGAGGATGCAAGTCATCTGGCACTGACAGGGCAGCATATACACCTCCAAGTGTGTTATGGGCTGCTGTTAAATGCCAAAGGAAGAAGAAAAAAATGCTTTCCAGCCCAGAAGAACAACAATTACACCTGGAAGACAACGACAAGTGCAGCTTCAGTAACAGCTCTACTTGATTTGTCAAGAAGTGGGGGTTTTTTGTTAGTGGGAACGCTGCAAAGTCTACACTCTGCTACAAACACCAGCAATGTGACAAGGCGCTGAGCATCTAGTCTGAGGCTGCTGTCAGCCCTAGAGTGGTCTCCTTTGGTCTGAATCAGGGACTCATGTTGTTCCAAAGTTGTATAATTGCCTAGAGCTGGTTCGTGTTCTCACGGCAGCATTTACAAGAGGACCAGATCAAATGCCTTGTGTGAGAAAGCTGCTCTTGATTGGTCAGAATTTCCATGTGGGAAAAATCCAGGAAGTAAAGCAAACGTTGAAGAAGAGTACACTTGCAAGATTGAACTGAACCAAACAGGGCAGGTGTGAAAGCACCCTTAACTACATTTCTTCAAAGTCCATCCAATCGCTGTTCAGACACTTCAGAGTCAACTTAAAGCAGGTGGACCAACTGACAGACTGATGCTGCTAAACAGTCAGCCTGGTCTCACCTGTCAGCATCTTGTTTCATGTGTTAAAGCTCTCTACTCTCAAACTGCACATAGAGAACCAGACAGAAGAGTTCATCTCACCCGAGGTCCAGTATGGGCGGTTTGTCCCGTCCTCGGCGGTAGCACAGGTACAGGTGAGGGTTGTTGATGAGGCCGGCACTCAGCTCGGCCGAGTGTCCGCCCAGCGTCCTCTCGATGCAGGTGAAGCCCTCCGGCACTTCCTCCCCGAGCCCACGGGCGATCACCGCCAGGTCCGTCACCGACTCCACTGCTCGGCCCGACAACGTAGAGGAGGAGGATGTGGAGGAGGAGCTGCAGGTTTTGCCATCCTCGTCCAGGGGCTTCCAGTCCCCCGCAGGGTCGAGACCTGCTACTACAAAGTAGTCCACCAGCTGGGGACATTTCTCCTCTGTCATGCCGTCTGTCTGCCCTCCACTGCAGAGAGAAAGAAGATAGAGTCCAAGGTTAATTAATCAAATATCACACATTAGAGAGTTCACACCATTCCTAAATATATGCGGTCAAAGAGACAGGTACAAAATATTAGTTTAAAAAACACAGAGGTTTCAGGTGGTTTTCAGGTGGCAAACCATTTATATCCAAGGTACCCTGGGTGTGTTGGTTGTTGACGTTCTGGGACGCCGCGTCAACTTCAGCCTGTTACATGCATTGTCTGTTTTCAAAATACACTCCTGTTTTCACAGGAAATGTACAGTTTGCATACAGTCTCTTTCAAAATAAAAGCACTACATCGTTACAACATCGCAAATTGATGTTTTTTTCCTTCAACAACACACACACATGGTTGGGTTTAGAAAAAAAGAACAGGGTTTGGCTTTTGAATCTTACAGGACACAAACACCGCTCTCTCAGGTGAAAGACGGTGTTTGTTGGACCCATCCACCATCCATCCCGCCCCACTCGGGACTTTTGACGCCTTAACTTTCATCCTTATCCCGCGTGTTTCCTCCTAATGCTGCTAGGCACCGTTAAACTATAACGGCAACCCGGCCGCATATCATGCTGACGTTAAAGGACGCCTTTTTCGTTGTTTTCTGACACAGCAAGTCACTGCCCAAGCGCCAGGTGCCAAGCACTTCGGAGTGAGACCGGGCTCTGCACAGCAGAGTGCAGATCTCCATGAGGAGGCCGCCCGGGCTGATCGCAGCCACGCTAAACACTTCTTGTGATGAGTTGGAAATAACAATAAACTAGTGTTGTCACAATACCAAAATCTTTGTTTCGGTACCAATACCAATATGAATTTCGATACTTTTTGATACTCTTCGGTACTTTTCCTAAGGAAAAGTCCTTTTGGATACAAACCTTTAGAACAATAAATAGTAGGGGTGTAACAGTACCAAAAAAAATCATGGTTCGGTAAGTACCTCAGTATAGATGTCACGGTTTGGTAACTCAAATGTTCCACCAAGTTCGTGTTGTCTCGTGTTGTCTCCCTTTGCGAGGCAGACTTTCTCTTGTCTTTTTTCACGTGCGCCAGCTGTGAATGTTGATACAGGTGTTGTCATACACACCACTTGCGCAATCTGTGCTCCAATAGGAACAAGAAAGGCGTTTGTGTGCATAAATGAGTAAAATAAATTAACTAAATTAATGAATTGAATCAATTTCAAAGTACCGTTATTTTCCAAATGCAGTATAGTACCGTTTGGAATACTCTAGTACCGCGGTACTATTTTAGTACCGGTATACTGTGCAACACTACAATAAACACTATGAAAAGCTGCGTAAGTGTGACCTTGAAGCTGCAGCCGTGAGCCTTTAGCTCTGCTGAGCAGGCCGCCAAACTATTAGCAACATTTTCTCCAAAACATTTCGCTGATTTTGAGTTGAGTTTTATTTTGTTTATTGTCATTATTTTTTTGGGTTGCTTTGCAGTGTAGGTAGATGATGCCAATGCTGGAACAGCAACTTTCTCTGCAGGATTCTCAACTATTGAATCAGATTTCACTGAAGAGACTTGCATGCACATCCGCTTTTACTGCAACTGCTGTTGAGTTTTTGATATTTTTGTGTCCTGTTGTTTCATGTCGATAAAGTTCACCGAGGTGAGACTGAATTAAAACTGATGAGAGACACTGAAGAAACACAGCAGCTGCACACACGCACACACACACACACACACACACACACACACACACACACACACAATGACTCAGAGGTCAGACCAATGAGTCAAAGCCCTGAATCTCATCAGCCAATCAGAGAGGAGACAGAGCCCACAGCGCTCCTTTAAAATCTGACTCTTCCTTTTTTACCAATATTTTTAGATCTTTACAGAAATCCTCCATTGTACTGTAATCTAGTATCTATGTGCACACCATTTGTTGTCTTATTTTTTGTAAATGTTTTTGTTAAAAATTCTGAATAATTGCTGCCAAAAAGCTAATTTGAATGTAAGAGATATAAATGAGAGACGAATAGAGAGAGGCGAGAGCAGACTGGACATGGTGGTGTTGATTTACAAGATCAATACGTGATTAAACTGAAGAGCAGAGGACAGGCTGGTGTGTGTGTGTGTGTGTGTGTGTGTGTGTGTGTGTGTTATAAAAAAAAAAGGACATGCAGTGATGCTGTGAGATGCTGAAAGCACTCTTATGTAACTGTAAATGTCCTTTGCCCTCTCTCACCCTCCATCCTCTTTCTTCTTCGCTGCCTCTCTCTGATGAAATGTTTACAGAGGCTGAGGGGGAATAAGACAGACGGACAGACAGAGAACCAGACACACAGACAAACGGACAGACAGGCAGACAGATGGACGTGACTGTGCATGAATCATAACAACAGAAACTCTGCGCCATCCTCCCAAATTTAAACCCAAATTCCTTCAAATGTCGAACAGAAATGTCAGATTTTAGGAGCACATGAGTAAATCCTGTTTATGAGCTGTTTGTCCATCACAGTAAATATATTTAAATACACACCTGTCTACAACCTGTTGTCATTATGTAACTGCTCTAACAGCGGCCATCCCAGCTGACACTGGGTGAGAGGCAGGGTTCACCCTGGACAGGTCACCAGACTATCACAGGGCTGACACATAGAGACAGACAACCATTCACACTCACATTCACACTCACATTCACACCTACGGACAATTTAGAGTCACCAATTAACCTGCATGTCTTTGGACTGTGGGAGGAAGCTGGAGCACCTGGAGGAAACCCACGCTGACACAGGGAGAACATGCAAACTCCACACGGAAGGGCTCCCCCACCCGGGATCGAACCAGGAACCCTCTTGCTGTGAGGCGACAGTGCTACCCACTGCGCTACCGTGTCATGTAGGAACTATTTTCTTTCTACAGAACTACAATCAACGACGTTGTCAATCCACAGAAGGAAGTGTGCATCGACTGCTAGCTAAGTGGTTCACTTTCACACTGTGATCTGTAGCCTATAGTTCGGCTTTAGCTTCTAACTATCTTTGTCTTTTTAACCTGTTGTTGCTGCTGAGTCAGTTTGACATCCTGGATACATCCTTCAAACACAGACTGTAGACCCCTCTGTCTGCTTCTCTCTGGAATCACTCTTTCCAAAAATATGATCATATTTCTGCAAGGAGTGCAGTTAGTGACAGTGTGGGCTCCATGCTTAGTGAAACGTCAATTAAAAGCTATGCAAACATGAACTTGAAGTCGCAGCCGTGAGCCTTTAGCTCCAGTTGGCAGAAGGCTTCACTATTCGCAGTATTTTCTCTCCATCTCTGAAACGCTTCGCTGATACTGACAGGAGTTTAATTTCGTTTGTTGTCAGACTCTATTTAGACTCTTTTACATAAGTCTGTCTTGGTGTTTTGAGTTGCTCCGCAGTGTAGGCAGTTGATGCCAATGCTGGAATAGCAACTTTCTCTGCCACCGTTGAATCAGACCATCACCATCTGGTGCTTTTAGCGCAACTAGTTTATGTTCCAGCTCAGCCAAGGAGGACGCTATTAATGTTTACAGCTCGCACTGTCACAACCACGAGCCTCTTGTCCATGTCTAGATGCACATTTGCTTCTGTGCAGGGATACGCTCCCTGTCCCTGTAAGAGTCGGCTTCAACACTGTGCTCCTGGTTTAAAAACGTGACGGGGAGCAGTGTGCAGGGGGTTTTAAGTGGGCGTCCCCACTGTCACAGTTCTGTCTTCATCCACTAATCTCTACTCTTCCAGCACAGAATGCTGTCTCAGATTACAGCTCCATCATGGGTAAATCCCCGCAGCTCGCACACATTCAGCCGACTGAAAAAGAGAAAATTACAACTTGCATTCTGCTCGATTTAGACTCAAACAGCTGAGGACCAAAGACTGCTGCAATTGTGCAAAGACATGATAACACAGGGAGAGGGAACATCTCAAAGCACACAGGGCTTGAAATGTGGCTATAGGATGTTAAACTGGAGCTGTTCACAAAAATCACAATAAAGTCATTTTTGTGGAAAAAGTATCAAACATCTGCAGAAACCTCTCAAATCACTCCTGCAGCATAATCAGCTCCATCCATCCATCCGAGTCTTCAACGAATACCAAACCGATCTCTGACTAATCACACCTCTTGCTTCTGATTAACCAATGAACCGTTTGGTCTAAAAAGACACCAAAAACCTTAAAAGAGGAAATCCCTTTATAATCTAAAGCACAAGTTGTCGTCTTCAAATGTCTCGTTTTGTTTGACCAGAAGTTCAAAACAAAACCAAAATATTCAATTTACTGTAATAAAAGATCAAGAGAAGCATCAAACTCTCACAGTTTAAAACAAATATTAGGCTTGTCGCTTTAAAGAGACAGTTTAAGACTCACTGAAATTATTCGATGATAAAAAGTCATACTTGTCTTGTAACTCTGAGTCAGTAGCTGCTGATGTGTCTGACGGATACAACATTTAATTTCCTTTCCTTCCTATGAACCAGATATTTCTTCCTGCGAGGGGACGGTCGACTCGTCGCTGTCATCAGAGGGTGAAAGTGAGAGACGGATGATAAAAAGGACAGAGCGGAGGAAGTGGAACGAACGAAGGGGGTGAAAGGTCAGATGGCAAACAGGAAGAGGACTGGCAGCCTGCTTCCTGTTCATCGATGACTTCGTGGTGACAAAGCAGCACACGTGATGAAACACACCGCTATCTCCTCAACAACACACAAATCTACAGTTGACTGCAGTCTGTATATCCACAGCCTCTGTGACGTGCACCAAAAACATCCTCACTGTGTACAAGACTTTACTGTGAATCAAGCAGTAACTGAAATTTGAGGCACTTCTGAATATCATCATTTGACTTCACCACTGACGAGTGGAGTCACTGCACTGAGGTATATTTAAGAAAAAGTGGTGTATACTGTGGACATTTTTCATTCTATGGAAGGAAAAAAGGCAGAAGTAAATAGTGCAGTATGAACACAGACTTCAGACATCACTGGACACCGGTACACACTAAACATCCCATACAGTTAGAGGAAATGGTTAAAGTAGAGTAACTGGGACAGGACAAATGGGAGAGCAAATGTTTTGTTGTCAGGACAGATGTTGCTCAGCGATGCTGGAAACAAGACAGTGGTGCTTCCTGATGTTGTGTCAGGATGCCAGGTAGCTTTTTTGGACTGAAACTAGCTGTCAGATGGAAAAAAGTTGAAGACAAACGTTTTGAACCAGAATCAGAAACCAAAAATTGCCCAAACAAAAAGTACCTTAGTGCTTAGGTGCGTAAATGTCAGACAGCCTGTTTCCACAGGGGAGCCATTAACGGTCACCCAGCTATGCTCTGGTCAAAGTCACCAGACTCCATCAACAAAAACAGTAATTTTAGCTCACTGAACATGGAAGCTGCTAAACAACTGCTGCCTCGATGAGTGAATTAGTTTAAGTTATCGTGTGACTTTGGTGAATCCAAACTAACACTTTAAACACCCAAGTCCCACTGTAACACTAACAAACTAACTGATGGAGGCAGCAGTAGATCAGCAGCTCCTGTGTTCAGGGATGTTAAATCACTTCTTTTCTCAATGGAGTCTGGCTTTGAAGAGAGTGATATAACAGCTTTATATTCACGTTAGAAATCAATGTCTGACATTAAAGTAAAGCCGTGAAAATACTCTAAATTTAGTGTACACTTAAACTGATATTGATTTTTTTAGGTGGCTAAAATATGTCTTGTTGCAGACCCCTCCACAGCAGCAGGTTTCAGACTCCAGCCTGCCTCTCCAAACGTGGGGCTTGTCACCCAACATCCACTGTATGTAACACACTGTCTATGGATACGTACCTCATACAACCCCACTTCAAAACATCTGAACTATCCCTTTAAATATAAAACAGAACTCTTCAATAAAAATCATGTTATTATATATGTGTGTAAAAGAGCTGCACTGTGTTTAAAAAGATGAGGACAGAGTGTTCAAACGGTCACAGCATGAAGAATATAAGAATATGTGCAATAAGGATTTGCATTACAAATAGCAAATTGCTCCAGTGCTGTAAAATCATTAAATCTTCATCAGTGAGCCGGTTTATACACAACAGTGTTGTTAATGGTGAAAGCAGTACTCAGATCTTTCACTTAATTACTACTATTACTATTATTATTAGTAATACCACAGTGTAGAAATACTTTGTTAAAACATTAATTTTTACTTAAGTACAAAAGCATTATCCTTAAAATATACTTTAAGTACAAGAAGTAAAAGTACTTTATATGCAGAGTAAAATATTGATGAGCTAATGTGCTCATCACTTTAGTAAAAAAGTGCAATATTTAATATAGAGTTAAAGTATAGAGGTAGGGATCATCAGAGGATCCACAATATGATATTATCACGATACGTAAGTCACGATACAATATTAGTGCGATAAAATATATTGCGATTTAACGCAATTTACTATTTTTAACTCTAAATTATGTCCCCAAAGGGAAAACTTTGTCAACATCTGTTTTATCTAAAGAATAAGATAAAGTTTGTTAAAAGTCTGTTCATCTCACTAAAGTCATTTTAATTGCAGCAAAATGTAGCTAGTGGACTAAAAAGCAATTAATTACATTATTCTCGTAGGTTACCTGAAGTTGAATTTGAATTAGTGATATTAATAATTTATAGAATAAAAAAAAAATCAGTACTTAGAATTATGTGACGACAAAAATATTGCGATACAATGCTGTGTTGATTTTTCCCCCGCCCCTATTAAAGTACAAAGCAGCAGAAAATGGAAATACTCGAGTAAAGTATCTCTACACTGAACTTCAGTGAATGACCTCAGTAACTTTCCATCACTAAGGTGAGTACACGTATTGAATATTAGTGTTCCTCACACTGAGGCGCTCCAGTGTTTCTTAAATAAGGCGGTGAAAGGTCAGTGCCTCAGTGTATCGTCACTGAGGTTTCATCTCTTTTCTGTTCATCCTGTATTCTATTGTCAGAGTAACTAACCTCCGTCCTCTCCTCTACATGCATCTAAACGTCACCTGTTTCTTAAAGTAAACGTCTGCTGTCACCAACATTCACTTCATGTTCCACACAGAGGGAGTTGTCTGCTGAAGATGCAAAAATAAGAAAACGCCATTTTTAGCTGAAACAGCTGATTTCACCACGATCACTTCCCTTTTTACTGGGCCATGTGCAACAATGGAAACCACACACACAGGAAAGCCCAGAGAAATGCACCAGATTTCCTCACTAACAGGGTGCACTACAGTACATCAGTTTACACTGTGTCAGTACATCCAGCTGCTTCAAACACCAACAATTGTTTCTTGTTTAAATGAAACAGAAAATAACGCGGCTGAAACAAATGATTATGATTATGGGTTTATATGTCAATTATATTTTTGATTGATAGATTGTTGAGTCTAAATAGTCAGATAGTCAGTTTACAAAGGTGTAAAACAAAAGCCAGCAAATGCTTTGTTCAACTAAAAACTTAAAATTGTATTTACAGTGACTTTAAAAGCAGCTTGACAACAAAATATAGTGAAGTTACAGGCACAGCCGAACTATTTAAATCACTTGTTCTTGTCAGACCAGATATATATCCAACACTTCAGTATAAAACAGTAACTAATAACAGGTTTCTAAACATCACTGCCCTCTCCCTCAGCGGAGTTCATTAGGCCCCTTTGTCACGTTTCAGTCCCGCAGCAAATGATGACATTATGGTTGTGTACTGGAGCGAGGTCAAGACATGATGTCGTCCGCCCTGAGCTGAGCGGTGATGTAACGTTGGACTGTCTGTGGTTTGGAGTTGACTGTTCAACTGTTTCTTTTAAATGCAGATTCATAGAAGCACAAAACTGTTGGTTTCATTACGTTAAACTAACTAACGTGTCAGTCAGCTGTCTGCTGTTTACTCCGGTCTTCGTGGTGCATTCACGTGCAGTCGGGAGCCAACAACATCAGTGTGTCACTGCTCTAAAACACTTTTCTGTAGATACAATAAAACTTAAATCATCTGTTCACACCCAACGCACCCCACAACCAAGTGTTTTAAAACCCTACGGACTTGTTTTTAATGCCCAGTTCAGACCAAAGATTTGCAACAAGACAAACTAAAAGTTGCAACTACTTGCAGTGCATCGCTCTGTAACGTTCTAAAAACCTGCTGGTTCACAGGAAGTGACCACCATGAGACGGCGTATCGTCTCTAGTCAACAACTCTCTGTGCTTCTGATCTGTAACGTTGACAGGAAGTGACCACCATGAGACGGCGTATCATCTCTAGTCAACAACTCTCTGTGCTTCTGATCTGTAACGTTGACAGGAAGTGACCACCATGAGACGGCGTATCATCTCTAGTCAACGACTCTCTGTGCTTCTGATCTGTAACGTTGACAGGAAGTGACCACCATGAGACGGCGTATCATCTCTAGTCAACGACTCTCTGTGCTTCTGATCTGTAACGTTGACAGGAAGTGACCACCATGAGACGGCGTATCGTCTCTAGCCAACAACTCTCTGTGCTTCTGATCTGTGACGTTGACAGGAAGCGACCACCATGAGACGGCGTATCGTCTCTAGTCAACAACTCTCTGTGCTTCTGATCTGTGACGTTGACAGGAAGCGACCACCATGAGACGGCGTATCGTCTCTAGCCAACAACTCTCTGTGCTTCTGATCTGTAACGTTGACAGGAAGTGACCACCATGAGACGGCGTATCGTCTCTAGTCAACAACTCTCTGTGCTTCTGATCTGTAACGTTGACAGGAAGTGACCACCATGAGACGGCGTATCGTCTCTAGTCAACAACTCTCTGTGCTTCTGATCTGTAACGTTGACAGGAAGTGACCACCATGAGACGGCGTATCATCTCTAGTCAACAACTCTCTGTGCTTCTGATCTGTAACGTTGACAGGAAGTGACCACCATGAGACGGCGTATCATCTCTAGTCAACAACTCTCTGTGCTTCTGATCTGTAACGTTGACAGGAAGTGACCACCATGAGACGGCGTATCATCTCTAGTCAACAACTCTCTGTGCTTCTGATCTGTAACGTTGACAGGAAGTGACCACCATGAGACGGCGTATCATCTCTAGTCAACAACTCTCTGTGCTTCTGATCTGTAACGTTGACAGGTTTGATTTTTTTTTTACTGTTTTTATGTGTTTATTGGTGAAACAAGGACAAATGTTCTGAGCTGATGCGACAAAAAAGCTTTTTCTCAGTGCTTAAACACCAAACACCACTATTCACATGTAATGAACATACCATCAATTTACTGAAGAACAAACTGTACACACGCCAACATCATAGAAACACCTCCATTAACATAATTGTTTTTGGCAGATGGAGGGCAGCTTTGTTTATTTGAACGACACCTGAAGCACAAACAGGGAAACTGTTCAGTCAGGGTTGTACTGTAGTAAAAAGGAAGTGAGAAGCCTGAGAGGAAGTCTTTCTCAACTCTATCAAATGAAGCTGTTATTAATAACAGCAGCAGCTGCTGAAGGCTGCAGCATTCATCCGCTATCAGCTGTGGTGTCCCTTAAACCACTTCTCTGTTTCCAAAACCTGAACAACTCTTTCTTTTGCCATCTTTCCTCATGCTTCAGTCTCACCACCCTGATAAAAACCCAACAGGTTTCCTCAGAAATCAGAGTATTTCTCCAGTTAATGATATTACCGACACTACAGGAGATAAAGTGTTAACACTGGGTGTGACTTTGCTGCACAGTTAAATGAGGAAACAGGGCCACAGACTGTCCAGGTGCAGCCTAATTAAAATGAACTGTGGCTGCTTTCTGACCAGAAAACCAATGTGTCTGCTGAGAGAAACAGAGTCTAGACCTGCATCTGCATTATTTAAGAGTTTTAACTGTCAGCCTGCTGGTTTGACCCTGTAAAAATGCTGCTCCCTCACTCTGAGTGTTCGACTCACAGTGAAAGGCTTCGTCTCTCTGAAAGATTTAACTCATTCTCATACAGTCCAGTATCACAAACTACAATTTTGCCTAAGGGGGCTTTACAGCCTGCACAACATACGACAGCCTCTGTCCTTTTCAACCTCACTTTGGTTTAAAAATATCCCCCAAAAAACCCCTTGACAGGAAAAAAATAGAAGAAACCTCAGGAAGAGATCCTCCCTGGACGGATAGACGAGCAATGTCGTAGATCAACACAATAAAATTACAATACAGACAATCTACATGACTAAATAAGACTAATTAGGAGAAATTCCCTCACACCATTCTTGAGATCTTTTACCTACAACCACCAAAAACTAATCACTTTAATTTTGATTACACGTGGATGTTAGTGCCAAATATGAAGAAATTCCCTTGAGGTGTTATTGACATGTTGTGTTCACAAGGATGGGACAGATGTGTGTGTTCTTAATGGGAGAATATGCCGCTATTTGCTGCTACAGCCAGTGCAGAGACACGAGCCCCGTTTACACTGCACAGTACAGTTATTCACCCTCGCCATTCTTTGTAAAAGGTATGATCGTAGAATGGGTGGACAGAGTTGTCTCACCTTTAAGCTCGCAGCAGAAGTAGTAACAGCACTGAATCAATGTCTGTGTAAAAGGAACAGCCCGCAGGACGGGACGAGTGTGACGTTTTGATGACATGTTATATGTGCGACCCACAGTGGGGGATCTAAAAAGCAGCTGGAAGCAGTTAGCAGCTAACTCAAAGAAAAAGAAGAGCAGCCGGAAATGTCTGCAAATTGGAGCTCTTTTCCCTCCGAGCAGAGAACAAGATCAGCCGCCATATAACAGAGACGGTTAATGATTGTTACCGCCATGTTAATGCTATTGTTGTTGTTCATAAAACGCTGCAGACAAGTATGTTACATGTCATACTAGAGGCCAACGCTGTTGTGTCACGTTCGTTATGCCTGTTTTGATTCTGGGATGCCGGCATGCTGTCTAAACTCACACACATGCTGCTGCTGTTGTTTGGTGCTGTGTAAAAAAGCAAAGACGGTGTAATGAAGGGGCTTTGAAGCGGCTCTATCACACAATCTGTGTGTAAACAAGGCGCCTGGGATGCAGTAGACCTGGAAACACTGACCAGCCAGAGCAGACTGGGCTTTTCTCTGGGAGGGATGTGTAAAGAAACAGGTGCCAAAACAGAGCATCTCAAACAGAGGGAAGTGTTCAGAGGCAGCCTGAGGAAAATAAAGTGCTTTTTGAACATGAACGCATGTAAACATGGTAAAAGAAGACCTTTGCTATAAACATTACTGAGCACTCGACAGTGAAACAGGAATCTGTTCATATTTAACTCTGCACATATTTTGATGCTGAGCTTCCAGTTTCTTTCACCAGTGACTGCTGATTCTTCTGTTCTCATTCAGCTGCTGCTCAGAGGGGTCTTTGTCTCTGTCAGTCTAGTTGAACTGTTGTACGTACAAAACAAATAAAATCAGGTCGTAAGTAGGACTTTCTACGACCTAAAACCATCAAAGACCATTCAAACATACAGAGTCGACCTCTCACACAGCTGACTGGAGCACATCAAACTCTGTGGCAGTACGTTACAGACTTTTTTTGTTGCTCTGATGTAAATAAAATATCACTGATCATGTACTTTTATATTCTGAGTGTGTTGTTGCACCACGCTTAAATACACATTCATCTTAATGTTGCCAGCCCCTACTAGATAATGTATTAGTATAAGTATCAGCCTCTTAGTCATTTACTTTAAGTTATTTAAAAAGCGTCTCTGGTCTTGTTGTCTCATGTTGTCTGTGTGCAGTCCTACCTGAGAAGCTGTCAGAGTCTTTAGCTCTAGTTCTGACAGTTAATTTGAAAACCTGCCACAGGAAGTCAGTGATGCTGTGAGGAAGAAAAATAACAGCGTTCAATTTCCAGTTCCTCAGCAAAGTGAAAAATGATGCTGAGAAAGACACAGCAGCTTTTTACTGAGAACTGAAGGTGAACATCACCACCACAAAAACACTGCAGGGATGTCTGTGTGTATCTGTGTGTGTTTGTGTTTGTGTGGGTGTATCTGTGTGTATTTGTTTGTGTGGGTGTATCTGTGTGTGTGTGTGTGTGTGTGTGTGTGTGTGTGTGTGAGTGTGTATCTCCGTGCGAGATGGTACGGGGGCGTCGTGAGCCACAGTGGCTCTTTTGTCTCCTCTGGGCGTTTCGGTAACACATCAGCATCTCACACAGCAGTGACTGACATCGTCTCTCGACACGTTCAATGAGCACATTATAAGCGACATCATGTCACATGATCGATTCCCACAGCACACAGGAGCAGACACAACACATCACAACAGAAATGCAGAATAATGAGGCTATTGGTACAATTATCATTTAGCTAATCTCTGAACATACTTTTACTTCTTCCTATTTTTAATTTTATTTTACATTTTTTAACTTTGTTTGTTTGTTTTTTACCTTTTATCTATTTATTTGTACTTATTTCTGTCTTTGTTAATATATGAAATGACTGAATCTGGTAAGTTAACCCTTTGAAACCTGAGCAAATTGTCTTGATTTCTTTTAAAACATGGGAAGGCAGCAATGAGCAAGGAAAGAAGAAATTACCAAACAAAGTAACAAGAAAGCAGTAAAAATAAATAAATAAATAAAATTACAAATAAAACAACAACAAAAAAAACAAAAAACAAGCAAACAAGGAAATGACCTGGGAAATTATATAAATGATAATAATTCTGCAACATAATTAAAAAATGTAATAATAATAATAATAATTAGAAATAAATTTTCCCAAGCTTTTTTCTTTTTTCAAAAAAAATTCTACATCAATCTTTTTTTTTTTTTTTTTTTTTGGCAATTTGTGGGACACATCTTACCAAGTTGCTCACTGCCTTTTTTTTTTACCATGTTTATGAAAGAAATGGCATCAGTTTGCTCTGAAGTTCAAAGGTTTAAATACTTGCGAACGGCATATGAAAGTAGCACAAGAATAATGATGTCATTCTGGGTTTCCAAAAATATCTGCTGGTCACAGCAGCTTAAAGATGGTTTTCTTTGTTTCATAATAATACAAGCTTCATCTCTTATTTCCCCATTATTATTATTATTATTATTATTATTATTATTATTATCATCATTATTGTTATTATTAAATTATTGTGTTATTCATTAATTTTTTCACAGCTTGGCGCAATCACCTACATTTTTAAAAAAAAATTCTTAATGTCGCAGAGACGTAGAGCCACATGTAGAAACAAGGCAACGCACATTAAGAGCACTGAAGATCGACAAAGTTTAATTAAACCACTGGAAAATTGTATGTTTGAGAAACAGGACGTGTGACCAGAGTCGACTGACCAATCATAAAGTGATCGCTCAGCGTTAATTATCTCCATCAGATGTTTCATCATCAGAATGTGAGTATTTTCATCACTTCCCTCACGTAACGCTTCATTCAGGAGAAACAACAGTCTGTGGTCACATCACAAAGTGCACGTGTCACTGCGCATTCATTAAACTGCACTCAACAAACAAGCACAGCTCACAGCGCTGACGAACATCACGGTCAATGTTTTTTGTTTTACAGCAGAGTTTAAAAATTATACAGAGAAGATGGAGCAGAGCTCAGGTTGTTTGATATTATGAGGGATTATAGGACATTATAGTCTGAACATAAAACATATTCTTATATTATTATGACAAATACATAAGACTAAAAATAATAAGTACTGAAAACAACTCTTAGTTGCAGCCTTATAAGATGCAGCTCTTCTAACAAATACTAAAAAGCTCCAGTCAACAGTGAAACCACTAACTTCTTCTGTGAAAGTCAAAACTTACCATAAGATGTTCGGCCTCAAATAACTACTGTCTCAGAAACACAAACAGGACGGGAACATGTTTGTCCTCACATGTGAAGACACAGAAGCCAGGTTTGTGAATGCCACAGAGAAAAACAACAGACCCACCCACATAGGAAAAAAACAAATGAGATGTAAATAATGAGCTATATTATCACTTTGCCACCCGGCAGCTGTTCCTGTAAACTGCAGGTGAGGAAGTGAAAATGATTTTTTCATTGACTTGAAGGAGCAAAGAAAAGCCTCTGCTTACAAGGACTTGCGGTCTGACAACATCTTTTAGTTTCGGTATCATTCACCACTCGAGTTGTTTGGTGAGTCGTTACTTTGCCTGCAGGCCAACCAAAGTGTGGGTGCTCAGCTAACTTTCATTTTAAATACACGTTAGGGGGAATTCCACCAGTGATGCATTCAGCCACCAACAAACACTAAGTATAACTGTACATATCTGAGGTAATATTACTCCTTATGCTTTATGCTTCTACTGCTCCACATCTCAGAGGTAAATAATGTACTTTTTACTGCACTGCATTTATCTGACAGCTTCAGTTACTAACAAAGGAAAATTTTTGCACACAAAACATTAACATGTAAAAGTACATCAGCAACCATTAGTCCATGTAGCAATGAGTCCACTGACAGAAAATGAATGTGAAACTATCTTCATCTTTCATGCAAAAACATTTCATGGTTTCAGCTTCACAAACTTTTTATTTAAATAATGTTAATAGTTGTAATGCCTCAGTCAGGCTGGGGAGGTGTGACCGTAATACGGTATACCACTGAGTACCGTCAAAAATACAGAACCTCCTCTTTCTGATAAACTCATGTTGTGCAGTGCACAATCAAAGGTCAGTGTCCACTGGTGGATCAGGCAGCCGGGCTGACAGACAGTGTGGGGATAACATGACAGGACTGTAAACAGCCGACCTGCAACAGTAGAGAGACTGCGGGGAAAACATCACAAACTCTGTGAATCAAGGGTTGATTTGGACCAAACAAGAGTTGGTGATTGTCTGAACAGTTGACCAACCAACTAGATAATTAACAAGACTAAAGCAAGGTTTGTGCTTCTGCGTACCTACAACGCAGAGGGCTTTCCGGAGGCATTGCGTCGCTCTATGACCGACACGGAGATGCAATGTGCACCTCCAAAAAGTTGTACCCACGCGTTGAGGCAACACAGACCCAACGCAGACCGCAAGAGCTATGATTGGTCCTTCAAACTACATCATTTTCGGCATTTCACAAGGTTTCACTTCCTGCTGCAGTACCACATTTTCAAAAGTCGAGCCATTCAACGGGTGTACAGACCGGGAACTGCCCATTGGTTCAACATCCCATTGTTCCGAAGTCCGTTCCGAAATCATCACGATGCCCTGTGGTTAAGGTCTGGTTAGGTTTAGGCACAAAAACCACTTGGTTAAGGTCAGGAAAAGATCATGGTGTGGGTTAAAATGAAAAAGAAAGTGACAAACACATAAGCCGTGAGCCTGCTCTGCCTCAAGCTGGTCGCGGTGCACCATACGCCCACCGCGAGCCGTTCAGCACCGCGGACAGTCGGACTAATGGGATGTCGAACCAATGGGCTGTCGAACCAATGACATGGACCTGTACAGACCATTGCGCAGTCGCCTCTCCTCATCGTCATAACATTTGTAATAAGAGCATTTGTTGTTCAATGTCGATCATTTCAAGCTCCAGCAACAGTCTTTCTCTCTCGGTCGCCATCTTCACTGTGACTAGAGCCAAGCCAGAAGATAAACAAACAATGAACGAGCAACGACCACAGACGTCACAGAGTCTAGGTAGGTATATAAAAGAACACCGCGCCCCCAAGCGCTTTGGCGGGAATTGTATAGCGACATAGACCAACAGGACACAGAACTATGATAGGCACACAGCAACTGCAGAGCAACTGAGTGCACATTGCGTCGAGTGTACGCAGAAGCATAACGAAACTTTAGCTGAGACATTTTGGTGAGTTTAACCTTGTTTCTGTAGAGTCTGAATGAAGTGTGACATAATCATTTAAAGATGTCATAAGAGAGTGTAACAGTCATATCAGACATGTTTACACTTTTTAAACTTTTAAATACATTTTCCTGATTATAATTATAATTATATACGTCAATGCAGAACTTAAACTGTAACAGAGTATTTTCACAGTGTGATATTTGTACTTTTAATTCAGTAAAGGACCTGAACCACTGACGCTTCAGGCTCTGTTGTCCTGAGCTGAGCTAACTGTCCTCAGATGGTGTCTGGAGGTGCGGGGGCCTCAGTGCAGGCCGTCACAGACCTGCTAACATCAGGTTCAGATATTTAAAGCCTCCTTGGTAAACTCAGACCTCTGGGACAGTTTGTGGGTGTCCCCTAATCTCAGCCCAAGCTTCTAGAAACCAAATGTTTGACAGCAACACTTGAGCGTCTCTGCAGTAAACAGTAATTATCATCCAGGAGTGAGCGGCAGAACTGGATCACTACAGACAGACAGACAGACAGACAGACAGACAGATAGAGAGAGACAGAGACAGCAGAGCTGAAAGTGGAGGAGCTGAGACGACTGCAGACTGCTGAAGGAGATTTAAATATCTGTCGTCTATATTTAGTCCGTCCACAGAGCGCCGGCTCACTTTATGAACAGCAGCATCAGGAGGACTGAGAGGACACGCAGCCGCTTTCCAAAATTACTTCACATGTGATGACGTAAACAACGACCAGAGGAATAAACAAACACAAACACACCGGCAGGAGGCCTATAAAACAGGTCTACACATGAATACGTTAAAGTGCTTCCTTCACACAGAAACTGTCAGTCATGATGTGAGCCACCTGCATTCATAATTAAACTAATTTCCTGTAACGTATCTGTGCACTGATCTCTACACTTGAGGGAACGAAACAAAACATTTACAACTGAACAGTGTTATTAAAACTTGTCCTGTGAAGGTTTAAAACCCGAGGACTTAAAAATTGTTTGAATGTTCAGGTGTGTCACGACATAATTAAAGTATTTAGACACGATTCTTAGATTAAGACGAAGAAGACAGTATACTGTATTAATTCCCAAGGGGAAATTAAATTTTTTCGTCACTCTGTTGTCATATACACACAGGCCTGAAATACACACACATGTACAACCGCGACCTATACATGCATTAAATGGAGAGTTGTCTCCATCTGTCCTTGGACAGGCGCCCTGAGCATTTGGGAGCTGCATTGCTCAGGTGTACCTCGACGGCGCCCAGGAGGCGAACTGCCACCTCTCCAGCTACCAGTCCCTGCTCGTACAGGGATTCTCTGCTTCTCAAGCCAGGTCCCTCTGGACTGAGCTACTGCCGCCCCGTATTGTTATTATATAAAAAGAGTTTCATAGACTCTTATAAGACCCTTCAGTCCTGCTAGCAGCTCTGTGAGGCTGCACTTACACACAGCAGTGCTTTGAGCTAAATGCTAACATGCTGCAGGTCTAATGTTTACCATGTTCACCTTCCTGGTTTAGGGTGTTAGCATGCTAGCGTTACCAAATTATCAGCAAACCAAAGCACAGCTGAGGCAAATGCCTGTCAGTCTGATGAGTGGTTCTGCAGGTATTTGGCCAAAGCATTGTGACGTAGGCACGGATGATTCCAACTGCATCTTTACCAGCTCTGCTAAATTTGGGCTCCTGTCTTTTTTACAAGTCTTGGTGGTGCTATTTGTGTTTGGCTTTGTTCGGTGGCGGCAGTGGCTGCGAGTTACTCATCAGGATGAGAAAAACAACTCACTAGTCTGTAAACTCTTCTTCGGCAGACTTCTGCTAGCTCGCCAGGTGGCAGATCTCTAATGTGAACATCGAGGATAAGGTGAAGAAGAATGAACACTAGCTGAACTCGTATCCTGTTACAGGCTTTGGAGAATAACCTGGACTCTGTGCTGCAGCAACAGGATATCAGGAGCTGTAATGTCCCACAGTTACTATAGAATAATAGTAAATGTAAAATACAGATGTGTTTCAGTTTTGGGAGTCAAGTTATGGAATGAGCTCAGTGCTGATTTCAAACTGTGTAGCTCTCTGTTGACTTTGAAAAAAGCCTTAAAATGCAAAATGATTATGGATCAAAATCTAAAAGAATTGTGGATTATAATTTAGAGTATAATGTATAAATAATTTACTTATTTATTTCCTTTCTTTGGTATAGTTGATGCCTGGGCCTTCAGCCTGTTCCTTTTTCAGATACTGACTGTGACAAAAATTTGTGTGAAATAATCTTTGTTTGTCCAGATGTATGTAACTGAAATAAAAATTACTAATTGATTGATTGATTCATTATATTAATACAATGTGAAATACTTCCTCTGCTGAAATGTTTTAATTGATAAAAGTATATTCTGATTTTTACAGTTTGGTCTCTGTCTCAGATGAGGTGACCTCATAGTGGGGAAAAAATCAATACAGCAAAGTATCACAATTATTTGCGTGGCAATGCTGTATGGCTACACGGGCTCCACGTACCTACTTTTTAATTCTATAAATAATAATAATAATAATTTTGCAAATACAAATTCAACTTGTGGTCGCCTACCAGAACAATTAAATATATTGCTTTTCCAGTCTGAGATTCATTTTGATGCAATTAGCGTGAGACTCAAAACTTTATCTTACTAAACAAAACAGATGTTGACAAAGTCTCCCTTTCAGAACATGAACTGAAGTCGGGAAAAAAAATCACAATGCCATATAGTGCTATAGATTTTATCAGAAACCGTTTAAAATTGCAGTAATATTATATTTGGACTTAAATACTGTGATAATATCATATCATGAAGTGTCTGATGATTCCTACCCCTCAGAAATACAGTACACATGAAAAATACAGTAGATCTCTGTATGTATGTGTCTCTGAACTGCACTGAATCTAAAAATTAAAAAACTAAAGAGTGATATATAACAGTACCTAAAATACGTTCTGTATGTTAGGTACATCATATATGGAACAGAGGGCACAAGGAGGAAGACACAAAGATGGACAACTGTTCAAACTGCTGCAGTGGGGTTTCAATAGACGTCCTGAAACTGGAGCTCAGCAGATAAACCCTGTGTGTGTGTCTGTGTGTGTGTATGTGTCAGGATGCAGGTCAAGGTGGCTGCTGGAGGTTTGCAAGATCAGCAGTAAGCTGGAGGTCAGTGGTGGATGGAAGTGCTCAGATCCTTTACTTCAGGGAAGTCACAGAGGCCCTGTTCAGACTGCCAGCCTTAATCTGGGTTTGGAATATTCAGATTGTATCCAGAATGATTTTATAAAGTCTGGACAGATTAAAAAGACACATTAAATGCCATTTTTGCTGATCTGAAGTGTTTGGAATTGTTTTTGGAAGCATTTGGAAGTGTTTTGAAATTTGATTTGAATCGTGATTTTAAATTAATCTTTTGACAGCCCGACTCACGATTATTGACATTATATAAAGCAAAAGTTTGTGAAGCTGGAACCATGAAATGCACAGGGAAAATGATTTCAACCATCAAATATCTTGATTTATAAAGTAACTAAAACTGTCAGATAAATGGAGTCAAGTGACAAGTTGAATATTTTCCTCTGAGATGTAGAGGAGTAGAAATATACAGTACAAGTACCTCAAAGTTTAGTAAGATCTTCTTAGTGTCATTTATTTTGTCTGTATTCTGCAAAACCGTTTTTTATATATCAGTTTAATTTTCTTTTATTTCTTAGGCTGTTTTATTTCTGTTTTCTGGTTTTATGCCTGTTGTATATTCTGATTGTGCACATAAGAAACTAAGGTTATCTGCAGTTTGAAATACATCCAGTTAATTTTCTAAATAAAACCTCCAACCTTACAAATAAATAAACATATTTCTATAATAAGGACATATGTGTTAGCTAGATGTATGTATGTATGTATGTGTGTGTGTGTGTGTGTGTCTGTGAGGGGGTTTGGCAGAGAGGCAGGAAAACACAGAGCAATATTCTGTTGCAGATGGTGACTGAGGACGGAGGCCGGCTGCAGGCCAACATGACCGAGAGCTACTGCGGGGGACAGAAATGGAATATACTATATATATATATATCAGTGTGTTTTCTTTAGTGTAAAAAAATCACCTGACAATAAGAATCATTGTGTTTTCGTTACCTCAGAATGAGTTGTTTAAATCTACATAGGGAGCAGGTGCTCATCTACGGAGATCGCCATGTTGCACTGTTTCTACAGTGGCCCAGAACGGACAAACCAAACAGTGGCTCTAGATAAGAACATTCACATTTTAGCGTTAGCGTTTTTAACATGAAACTGCTTTATTCCATGTTTTTAAATCAGCTGGTCGGTTTGTTTTGGAGAGGAAGAGGAAAAATACAGTAGATCTCTGTATGTATGTGTCTGTCCAGACTTTATAAAAACAGGAAGAGACCTCTGAGAATAATTCAGCTCCTGGTAAAAACCTCCTCAACAATAAACACTGAAGGAATTCTACCACGGAAGAAGTTTCAGCTGGTTGCAATCTGCAGTCCTCACCATTAGATGGCACTAAATCCCTCTAAATCTTTAGTCACTTAACCTTTAAAATCTAGATGATTATATTGAGTGATTTTATGATCACTGGAAACCACTAACTGAATATGGCGATCGCCTCCCCTCTGGTGAGGTGGTACCGTAGAAATTAACATCTCTGCTGCCTGCTCACCACACACACAGCCAGCTATTACTTGACCTCGGGAAGCTTTAGTAGACCATCAAAATAACTCTGATGCTAGTAAGTATTTTTTTTTTTTTTATGTGTATATGTGTGTATATATATATATATATATATATATATATATATATATATATATATATATATATATATATATTCTACTTATTTAAGTACCTATTTTTCTGTTTATTTACCTTTTTATTTATTTATTTATTTTTACCTCTTTTCTTTCTCCTCTGATTATGTTTATATTTAATATTTAATTATATGCTATGTGGTTCAGCTCACTTTGGGAAGGGGTCTATGGAACAGGGAGGGTTGGGTGGGAATTCAGGGTGGCTATTAAAAGTTAAAGCAATCTTATTACGGCTGTACATTTCACAGTATGGACTACTGTTACTTTTCTCAGCTATGTGAATTTTTTTTGTGTGCTTATTTTATTAGTCAATCCAACGAACAATCTATTACTCATTGGAATACTTACATATTTTTCAAACTACCTCATTTTGGATTGTGATCTACAAAAATATAAGTCCTTGTTTATTTTTTATTTATTTATTTTCCTCATTTTCTATTCCTTTTTGTGTATAATTGAACCGACAGTGAAATGTATAACTTGTTTCAGTTCAAATTCAATAAAAAATTTGTTTACAAAAAAAAAAATAAAATAAAATCTAGATGATTACACTTATGATTATGTCAGTGCGGAGCAGCTGACGGTGTTGCCAGGCAACAGTAAACATTCTAACCCTTGAGGCTAACGTTAGCTAACATACTGCTGTTGACAGATAATTTCCTCTATTACAGACAAAATAAAATATATAATCAAAATATATTCATGTTGAGGGGCAATTAGCTCTCAAAATAACAAACTTTTTGCCACTGTTGTCTCTGTTTCCATGGAAACACACAGGGTCTGACTAATAACTGGACAAGAATCAGTCACATCAGTAGACTCCTATATATATAATAAAACCTAGATTACTAGTCCAGCAAGTAGGTCAAACCATAGCAACGAGCTTAATACTGCAAACCAAATAAACACTGCATATATAAACACACAACTGCTCAGCTAGCTCGGCCTTGTTACGACTAAGATATCTGATGACAAAAATAGACGACATGTGTTCTCCATTTTCTCACCCAGACTCATTTAACCCTCTTCTTTTGTTTTTATCGATGCAGTCTATTTTGTTTACATCTGTGTCCCCATGAGATCATGTGAGGTGGTGCATTCATGCTCCGTCTGGCACAATAATCTTAAAAGGATAGTCTGGAGTTCTTGAAGTGGGGTTGTATGAGGTACTTATCCATAGTCAGTATATTACATACAGTAGATGTCAGTCGGTGCGCCTTCAGTTTGGAGAAGCAGGCTGGAGTCTGACTTGGAAGCTAAGCAATGAACTGCTGTTGATGGGGACTGCAACAAAACATGTTGTAGCCACATAAAAAACCTGTAGCAGTTTAAGTTAACACTATATTGGGAGTATTTTCACCGCTTGCCATCACACAGGCTGTTTAGGTGGGGCAGTCGTTAACAGCTTTAGTTCCCCATCTATGCTCTTGTCAAAGCCAGACCAGCAGCTCCTGTGTTCAGCAATATTAAATCACTGTTTTTCTCAGTGGAGTCTGGCTTTTAATTTACCTGTCAGAAATCACTGTGTCACATTAAGGTGAAGCAGTGAAAATATTCTGAATATAGCGTTCACCCTTCCACAGCAGTAGATCTGCTTCTCCAACAGGGGGCGTGCTGCCTGACACCAGTTGTATGTAACACAGTGTCTATAGATAAGTACCCCACTTCAAAAAAAAACAGAACTATCCCTTTAATATCCTGCAGCGAGCGATGCACCATTACTTTCAGATATTGAAGGGAGTATGTGGGATTAGAGAGAAAAACATCTGAGAGAGTTCTCGTTATGTGTGTGATTGCAAAATCAGTCAAGATTTTAACACTGCTGTTGTTTAATTAAGATTATTTCAACTTCTTCAGAAAATAAAAACACTGCAAAAACAATAAAGGCGTCTGACTTCTAGCAAAGTGATATAAACTGAGAACACTGCGGCCTGCACTTTGTGTGCACACCCTTCAGGAAATATTCATGACATATAATACTAGAAATGTGTAACGGGGTGTGTAGAGGTCCTCAGAGAGTTATGAACATCGAGGAGACCCCTGTTTGTCGAGGATGTTACGTAATCTGATGGAGTCAGTGAACGCAGCGCAGGAGGAATGTCGAGGAGCGAGTCAGAGTGTTGATCTAACAGTTGATTTTATAGTTTTTGTTTCCTCCCACAGAACAGAGGAGACATGCAGGGGAACTGAACTGGAAACGTGTTTGTTCCCAGTGCATGCTGGGACATGCTGCAGCCCCCCCGCGCCCCTGAACAGGGCCATCTGGTACTGAGTGTCGCTGTTCATCATCTGTATGACTCGGTGCAGAGATCAGGGAGACAAACCTGCTTTTTATATTTTCAGAACACTAAAAAGATTATTAATTCATCCACAGCATCAAGGTGATTAATATATGTGTATATTTTGAACAGTCCTCAGATACAGAGCTGAAGGGCTGAGAACGAGGGGTGGCATGAGGGCAGGAGCAGACTGGACGAGGTGAACGGGACGTATCGATGGCAGATTGAGTGAATATTGACATGATGAAAGAACGCTGGAGGCCGGTACAGTGAGGGGGCAAGAGAGTACAACAAAAGGGTACATAAGGGTTCTTTCCTTGCCTGGATCCAGACCTTTAAGTCTGCCCACAACTGATTCACATTCACAAGGTCACTGTGACCTTTCACCTTCAACCACCAGAATTTTATCAGTTCATTTTTGAATCCAAGGGGGCTGTCAAGTTATCTTGCTTTGGTCTGAATCAGGGACTCATGTTGTTCCAAAGTTGTATAATTGCCTAGAGTTGGTTCGTGTTCTCACGGCAGCATTTACAAGAGGACCAGATCAAATGCCTTGTGTGAGAAAGCTGCTCTTGATTGGTCAGAATTTCCATGTGGGAAAAATCCAGGAAGTAAAGCAAACGTTGAAGAAGAGTACACTTGCAAGATAAATGTGACACTTTCTAATGTCACAATGGAGGGACAACTACGCAGGTTGATTTTAGCGCTGCTCATCGTGGACTATATTGCTGTCATTGTTCATTTTAGTCAAACCATACAGTTTGAAAACGAGGCGCGGCTCCAACTAGAAAACAATGTTTTGATGCATTGGATGTGCTGAATGTGCATATTAAGGCAGTACAGGAGGAGGTGCACATTAATAATCCTCCAGGACTGTAACATGCTCATGTTTAACCCAAACTATGTGTCATGTGACTGCAGTTGCTTCACATCCAGGTCGGAACACCTTCTCACCACAAACCAACCGCACCAGAGTTCCTTTGGAACCGGACTGAGACCACCTCTTCAAGAAGGTCTCAGTCCGGTTGTTTTGGTGCACACCTGAGTGTGATTGCTGTGTTCACACCTGAGTGTGATTGCTGTGTTCACACCTGCCCAAATGAACCACACTGAGGGGGCAAATGAACTTGAGTTTGATTGAACTGAACCAAACAGGGCAGGTGTGAAAGCACACGATAAAAAATAACCCATTAGCTTTGCAGTGGGACTCAGTTAGCCAATCAGCACCAAAGACGGGACTAACACCGTTGTTGGTCTGTTGTCAAGCGTTGTCAAGCGGTGTGCCACAACCAGTGAGGAGTAACAGATAGACGCTGCTATTCAGGTTGTTCTAAATCAACACGTTCTCTCAATGTTGCCTGACATCATAGTTTGTTTTTACTTCACTTCACTGCCTTTAAAAGCCTGGTAAAACAGGTATGTTGGCATGGCTACGCATCAGTGTGGACTTAACGAGATGTTTGATTCAGGCGGATACGTTGGTCCCTAATGATCAGTTAGGTGAATCAAATCCCCCTCCCCCAATGAAATCAGTTAGGCCCTGTTTAGACGACAACGGTTTCTCTAAAAACGGAAAGGTCTGTCCTTTGCGTTTTAAAAAACTTCTGCGTTTATATGACGATGTTATTGAAACGATCCCCGTTCACACAGAGCCGCAAAATCTACTGGAAACGCTGCAGTATGCACGCCAGGCCAATGGGTGGCAGTGTAAATTTGCAAAGCAACACCACGGCATGACGCCACGCGCCTGCGCTGAAGCGCCTTCCTCTACAACGTGGTGATTACAAACCAAAACAAAGAAGACACAATGGCAAAAGCATGCACAGATAACTTTGTCTGGATGGACGACGAGGTGGAGTTGCTACAGTAAGAGATCAAAACGTCGCGTTTTCAGGCAACCACAACGCCGCTGTTGTGTAAACGATCGGCCAAAACGCAACTTAAGTTTACCGTTTTCAGTTGAAATCATTGTCGTATAAACGAGACCTTAGAGTGGACGCCATGTCAGACTGAAGATGGAAACAGAGTGAGGTGACATTTGTGTCTGATGTCAGCCAAAGTCTTTCCTGTCCCATATGTTCTGAAGAAGAGGGGATGTAATATATAAATGTTTGTACCCAATAAACAACCAAATCTTCTCCTCAGAGACTCTGAGGGTCTCTCTGTGCCGAGTCTTCACTCTGCAGCGACAAATTCTTTACAAGAGGCGACTCGTCCTGACAGTTATCTCAGGTATCCTGATGTCTGACAGCACAGGTATGTTTAACACTGTTCACCTGCAGACCGTGTGTGTGTGTGTGTGTGTGTGTGTGTGTGTGTGTGATGTCCTATTCTCCTGTGTGACACCACGTATCAACACACTCAACTTCAGTCTGAACCACAGGTGGAAAAGATCAACAAACACGGACGAATGAAAAGTAAACCGAGGCCCAAGGGTGTCTAATAACAGATCTGAGTCCGGTCTGTGAATCACAGAGCAGATTCAATATCTTCAGGAGAGTGAAGTAGGACTGTGTGTGGAAAGAAGCCTGCAGCGACATGTTACTGTCCCAAGTCCAACAAACACACTGACGGGAGAAGTACTTGGATACTTGACTGCTGTAAAAATACTAATACCACACTGTGAAAATACTCCATTGCAAGTAAAAATCCTGCATTCAAAACCTTTAATAAAAGCAGTAAAATGTAGTTTAAGTACTTAAAGTAAAAAAGTGTGTTTGTTGCAGTAAAATGTTCAGCAGTGTTTTCCCACTGGATCAATATTATTGCTGCATAAATGTGTGTGTTGCATTTTATTGCTGTGGATGTTTAAAGTTGTGCTGCTGTAAAAACAAACCAGTTTGATGTTAAACCAACAACAGGCTGGACTGGTACGCTAAATTTTACAACGAGGTGTCACACTTGACTCAACAGCTGCTCCAGCATGAAACATACTGACAAAGCGTCCCAACAGCAAACAGGTGTTCAATGTTCGTGTGTAACATCAGAGCTCTCTGTCCACACTGAAACTCATTTTTTGCAACCACTGCTGTACTAAAAACACAGCAAACCCCATTTTTGGCTATTTGACTGTTTTCCAAATTTGCAGACATCTTCAGCTGCTGTTCTTCTCCTTTGAGTTACCCGCTAACTGCTGCTAGCTGCTTTTTAAATCTCCGGAGAGTGGAGGGTCGCACAGATAACTTGACGTCAAAACGGCACATCTGCCCTGCCCGTGGTCCCATCCTGTGGTGACGCTGGTTTAGCACTGTTACAACCTCCACTGCCCGCTAGAGGCTAAACACAATGTGCGCTGCTCTCCCCCTCCTGCCTGTACTGAAATTTGATCTCTTCATGTTGCCGTACTCCCTTCAGGGCCTATCAGACACTATTGGCAAGGGCATGTCTCTATGAATTTTGCATGTTCTCCCTGTGTCAGCGTGGGTTTCCTCCAGGTGCTCCAGCTTCCTCCCACAGTCCAAAGACATGCAGGTTAATTGGTGACTCTAAATTGTCCGTAGGTGTGAATGTGAGTGTGAATGGTTGTCTGTCTCTATGTGTCAGCCCTGTGATAGTCTGGTGACCTGTCCAGGGTGAACCCTGCCTCTCGCCTGACAGCACACCTGCAGGACCCCTGACGGGATAAACGGTTACGGAAAATGAATTAATGTTATAATGATAAAAGCTGGTTCGATCAGTTTGCGTTAAATCAACCAAATCAAACCGGTTTAAGCTGCACATCGGATGGGACAGGCAAAACAAGAGATCAACTAGGGCTGAGCGATAAGGAGAAAATCACGCATGACAATATTTGACCAAGTACCTTAATTATCAATATTGTGGGGTTAATTTACCCTGGAAATCCAGAGTTCTCGCGAGAGCACAATTTGAATTTGCTCAGCGAGTCACTCTGGCAATCAGTAATGATGCTCATTACCCATGCCGTTGGAGCCGAGCTGCACCAATCACATCAGTGTATCTGATATAGGCGGGCCAGAGGCGAGCTAAACAGATGACGACAGCGCTGCAATGACGAAGTCCGGAATCAGTCAGTAAACACTGCAAGATGGCTACAGATGAACACCAGTTGTTTGAAACGGCTTTGGCTGCTACAATGAACGAGTTAGACTTGGCTTTTTCTCTAAAAGAGGAACAGAAGACGGCGCTCGAGTCTTTCCTTTGCAAGAAGGACGTTTTTTTCGCTGTTTTGCTGACCGGATACGGCAAGAGTCTAATCTACCAGTTAGCTCCGCTGGTAGCTAAGCTCTGGATACGTCACCCCGTGTATTGTTCTGATTGGTCGTAGTGTTATCCAGTTGCATGCAGTGATATTTTCAAATGCATGCTTGGTGCTGCCCCTCGAGTTGGGCCATTTGCATTACTCATAGCCAGACCCTAAATCTTTCTAGATTTGGGTCTGGATTTCCAGGCTAGGGTTAACTATTGGTGCTTTTACACAATATTTACACAATGAGATTACTGATAAATAACCATCCATCCATTCAGAAAAACAGTTTTCAGCTTTGTGACGATGCATTTTCCAGCTGATCCAGGAGGGTTTTTAAATTATATTAAATAAATCGCTGCTTTAATACATTAACTTCTTATACGTCTTTAAAGTGAGTGAATGAGAGGCCTGTTGTTGTTGTGGTGGTGGTGGAGGCGGTGGTTAAATCCTCCCACTGATGTTTGATGTGTTGAACACTCCTGCTGCTAAAAGGCCTCCAGAGGAAAATAATCTGCCTGTTTCTCCAGACAAGCGTCCCATAATTCATAGAGGCAACACAACCGCTGTAAACACTGGAGGATCGTAGAGGAAATGTCAGGTTCAACAGAGACGCTCTGACCTGGATATCTGTTGTTTTGTCTCTTTTACATGTAAACATGCCTTATTTCTTTTGTCTCTTATTCTGTCAAACACTTTGTAAATAAAGCTTACAATCATTTTTATTGAATTATTAGCTGCACAGTATTTTAGAGTCGTGTCAAACATGAAACTGAAACACATAAAATTGATTTTCTGGTATTCACAGACAGAAAATAAAACTGTCTTCACGGGAGATAAAAATGGATTTCATGGAGACTCTCTGCATCAGTAACAGCTGACTGAACACAACCGCACCATGATGAAAATGTGTCAGCTCACTGACACTGAAACACAAAGACAACACTCTTAGAAAGCCGAGAAGTCTGACGATTTACCTTCAGTGTGTTGACAGTTTGAGCATCAAACTCATCAGTCCATTCTGATCGGCAGGTGTGGGAGGGAAAACTGTGAAAACCTCTTTATGTTCAGGTCTGATGCTGCGTTCACATCACATCACGCAGACTGTTACAACAAGCAGGGGAGTTAAACAAAACTGTTCACACCAGACACCTCGCTGTTATTGTGATATATCGTAAAAGTCTCATGATTGCTCGGCAAAACAAAAACTACAGAGAGGTCGATAAACTCTTAGGAAAAGAGCTGCAGAGCCACAATCACTGCATGTACATATAATCCATCTTGAACTACTGCGATCAGCTCACATGTTCACAGAGGAGAGACACATCTGTGCAGTTGAAACTCGCTTTCCAACAGCAGAACGAGGAAGATGTTTCTGTGTGCAGATTATAGGACATATAAAGCACTTTTCCACAATAAAAGGACAAAACATTATTCACATATCAAAAGTCTGACCATCAGGAGCGACTCAGGATTCAGTGTCTTGCTCAACAAGGACACTCTGACATGTGGACAGGAAGAGCCGAGGAACAAACCACCAGCGACTGTGTGACTAATGGACGCTGTGCCTTCTGAACCACAGCTGCTCCATCATGTTAAACAATCAGAGCGACGCTGACAGCACTGAACTGCAGGATGATGTCGAGTTTGAGGTCAATCTGAAGTGAACACGAGGATTTACTGAAATATAACATGAGCTGTGATTTCAACGCTCTTTTATCCAGTCAAGAAAAATAAGATTTTTGTTGTTGTCTCGGCTCATTTTTTAAAAAAAAAAATATTTCTGCTGTTGAATAATCTGATTTAATTTAATGTCCAGTGTTGGAAAATAGGTTTACTTTCCTTTATTGTTAACAAATAAATAAGGGACTGTTCTATATTTATCAGAGGAGGAGGGAAGCCCGGGTATGACTGGGTTCTTTGTTTCGTTTTGTTTTTTTTTTTACCCTCCCCGAAGCTACACATATGTTTTCCTCGAGCCTCTCTGAGTGCCTCGCGGGAAATGCACGACCCTCCCTGCACCGGAAATTAGTTATTAGATTTTAAAAACTTACCCTTTCATATTTGAAAGTTAAAAGTTAAGTTTTTTTTAAATTTGGCCAGTGTTTTCAAGGATTATTTTGGGATTTTTTGCCTTCATTTTTTAGGACAGTCTAGGCATGAAAGGGGGGACAGAGAGAACCTGCAGCCGCTGCAGCTAAAACACTGGCTTCAAATATGGGACACCTGCTCTACCCGCCGGAGTCACTGGGCGCCCCAAATTTGGCCAAATTTGAGGTGAGATAAAATGTCACTGTTCTAAGCTCAGATTTGGTCATGGCTTTTCTGACAGAACCATTCCTCTCACATAATGCGTTCAAGGACCATTGGAAATTTGAAAATACAATGATAACATATTCTCCAAACTCGCTGGTTTGGAGAATATGTTATCTTGGAAATCATCTGTAAAAATCTGTATGTCCCTCCCCTGAGCCACAATAAAAAACAAGACCCAGTGTTTTAAAAAATAATTTGACATGCCTCCCTCTTTCTGCATCGCCCCCGCTCCTCTCATCAATAAGCAACAGTCCCTAAAGATTTTTTGTTTGAGCTTTTATTGAGTGTTGCAAGGGTTGAAAGCCTGCTGACAGTGTTTGTGTTTCACCCTCCTGCACAAATTAACAGCCAGATAAATGCACCAGAGGCCCTGCACACACACACACACACACACACACACACACACACACACGGACAGACAGACAGACAGACAGCTCCTCCTGTTCACCTCCTCTCAAACACCCCACAGTCTGCAGGAGGCTGATGGAGACAGAGCTGCACTGCAACAAACAGGCCCGAGCTCCAACAAACCCAAACCCCCTCTATGTGCTTCCATTATCGGACACAGCTGTGCACGATTTTATTTCATTTGAGTCCAGAAACGTTTCCGACTTTAAATCATCCGGAAACAAACCTGTGGTGTGAACAGTCGCAGCGGTTAATGTGTTAACGAGCGCTGCGTCGGTTCACCGTGACAGGCGATGGTCGCCTGCAGCTGCAAGGCAATTTAAAGCCCGGAGTCAGCAAGTGGGAGGGTTCCATTATCGGACGCACAGCCGCCTGGACTCCAACAATATTCAGTCTTAATTATTTCGTGTGTCAGTCTCAACATGTCATTTAACACAGGAAACAGGCTGTTCTCCACTCGTGTTTACACGGGTTAGAAATTTAATATCAATAACCAAACATGAGCGCGTCGGAGGCCAATGAACGCATCATTAAAACCACTATAACCGGATGAAAGCACACGGTGCTCGGTGTCTCCGGTGGACTCGGTCTGATGTGAAAATATTTCGGGGACAAAATGAAGAAGCGCTTCGGAGGGAGGCGTGTCCGACAATGGGCGCACCGAGGTTCCCGTTAAACGCTATAACGTTTGTTAGCTCCCCCGGGTTAGCTAGCGTTAAACAAGCTAACCGGGCGAGCTGGTTTCAAACGTCAACACCGTCACCGGGTCCGTTAACGCGCGAGACAGAGTCGGTAACGGTGAAATAATGTGACTCGTACCTTGTTGTCTCTGCTGGTTTTTCCCACAGATAACTGGAAGGATCATGTTTAGGTCATTCTCTCACATGTGACGTCCATGTTTGCTGTCTGCTGCGGCGTCAAGCTACAGATAATAACGCTTCCTGCGTCCGGTCACAGGCTTCAAAATAAAAGCCCTGTTGACAATAGTTTGGTGGAACAGACCCTTAATGTTCATTATTACTATTGATTAAGAGTCATTTTCTGCACTTTCGCTATTTTTAATGGTGCTTTTTTTTTTTTAAATCATTTATAATTAATTTTACCATTTATATCTTATTTCTCTTTATTCCTTTCTGTATCCTTTATTATGTTTTATATTTTATTGCTCTGTAAAACACTTTGAATTGCCCTTGTGTATGAAATGTGCTTTACAAATAAAGCTGCCCTGCCTCATTAGTAGTATTAATTAGAAGTATGAATGTCCAGAGGTGAAATGCAACTTGTACTTCATTTGAGTATTTCTATTTTCTGCTACTTTATACTTCTACTCATCTCTCTACATCTCAGAGAGAAATACTGTAGACTTCTTTGTATATTAAGTGTATTTAATATTGTGCACTACATATTTTGAGAAGTTACTTTGCAAATTCAGACAACAATAATAATAACAATAACACTACTACTAATTATTATTAGTAGTAGTAGTAGCAGTATAAATCTGATAATAAATGATTGTGTATTATTCTAGATTAATGTATGCAGCAGTGTAAGAAATTAAAATAATTAAAATGAGCATCTTTACCAGCTCACATCACATTTAAGTGATGAACACTATAATGCAATAGTGATAATAATCCAGTAATATAAATATGTATTTTCCTGAAATGGGCCATTCTGCATAACGAGTACTTTTACTTTTGATACTTTAAGTACATTTTGATGCAAATACTTTGGTACTTTTACTAAAGTAGGAATTTAAGCACTTGTAACAGAATATGTTTTTACACTGTGGTATATAAACTTTTACTGAAGACCACTTCTAAAATAAAATACTCTGTTAAGTAAGTAAAACTGCTGCAATGAAAATGTTCTTAAGTAAAAGTATGATCAGGAAAATGTACTAAAAGTACATTAAGTACATAAATTACTAAAAGTAAAAGTAATTAATACAGAAAAAATGTCTATTTTAACTCATATATTATATTATTAGATTATTACAGTGTTGAAAGAAGCACTCAGATCTTTTACTGAAGTAAATATTGTAGATTATCACCACAATCACCACAAGTAGAAAAACTATCAGCATACAAATGTACTTAAAGTGCTAGAAGTAAAAGTAATATTTTGTATTCCTAAACCAAATCTGGAAAGTAAGTCTGAGATGAAGTAGAAGTATGAAGCAGCATGAAAATAAAGTTCTCAAGTGAAGTACAAGTACCTTAAAACTGTACTTAAGTACAGTACTTGAGCCAATGTGCGTAATAACATTCTGCCATATAAATTAATCACACATATTTATAGGCGTTAAAGACATATCTATTCATACATCACATAAATTTGACCTTTAGCTGGATGAATCGCTCCCCTCCGTGCTTAATGATATTACAACTACTACTACTACTAATAATAATAATAATGAAGTTAATTTGTTCACTATCAGGTTTGTTTTACAGGATGCACAATATAAATCAGATATAAGATATTTTAAATTATTCATCTTTTTTTTTTAATCGAAAGATATCTCCTCAAACAAATATCAGGAATGAAAACCCCCTAAAGTCCCAGACTCTGCAGGAGACAGTCAGAGAGATAACTGGTCAATATGTGTGATAGTTTCTGCTCCGTCAGCAGCAGCCTGCAGATCAATTATTACCCAGACCTGCAGCTGTGAGCAGCAGCGTGTCACCTGTGAGGTCTGACCTGAGGGTGAAGACCTGAACCAGAGATGGTCCTGTAAACAGGTCACGTAGAGCTCCACATGATTTATTAGGTTGTTATCTTTTAATAAACGTCGAAAGTTCTGCAGAAAGGAAAAAGACACTGTTAGAAATGAACCATTGACAAAGACAGTGAAATCACACAAACACAAATAAAGAAATGTGTGATTATTATTGCTGATATTTAAGATCTGCATTTCTTTTTATACAAGCTTTGTTTCCTCAAGACTGAACTGTTGACCTTCTGAGTGACGCCTGTTCTTATCAAAATGACTGTGAGCATAAATCAGCTCAATGTAAAAGGGAAAAAAATTATTTTAACAGTCTTTAAAAATAGATATTACAGCTAATAAAGATGTTTTCTCCCTCTCAAACTGATTTATTCCTCGTTACCGATATTTCCTTTCGAAAAGTTTGGGGCCCGTCTCAAACAAAAACTTTCTTCAAACGTTCATTGCACAAAAATGTTTTTAAATCTGATTTCCAGACTTTTCCATCCACACCTGATCTGATCTGACATGTTTCAGTGTTCAGTCTGAATCCTGGGAGTTGGTGTTGTTCCTCCTTTAACTCTGTTATGAAGATGAACTAACGGGAAGTGTACATCTGTATGAGTTTAGTAAATGTTACCACAAAAAAAAAAATGTAATAACAAGACATTTAGTCTAAAACTTTCCTTCCAGTGCAGCTCCTCTTCTTTGGGTGTTTTACAGGGTGTTTAGTGAACATGTTTAGAAAGTATTAGTCACCTGTAATCTGTACAAAAGCTTCACTTCTTGTTTTTAAAACGTGACCGACTTTATGCTTTTATTTTGAAGCCAGAGCACCTCTGTTTCCGGTTGTATTACCTATCCCTGGACGCAGTTGTCAGACAGAAACTGAACTGGTGAATGAATTATTTCTGTTTTTGGAGGTTTAAATACAGACAGTATTATTATTATTCACCAGAATAAAAACAACAATAAAACATCTGAATTAAACAATAATAAATTATTTAGTTGTGTTCACCTGCTGCAGTTTGGAGTTTAAACTGTTGTGTTACGATAGAGTTTAACTGTTGTATGGGATGACAGTCTGAATATATGAAAAAACCTTGAATGTATAGAATTAAAGTCCAGATATATGGAATCAATCTTGAATGAATGAATCCCAACTTGAGAATTAAAGTTTGAATATATGAAATAAAGTTTAAATATATTGAACAACAGTTGTAATATATAAACTTTCATTCTATATATTCACATTCTATTCCATGGATTCAAAGTTCATGTGATATATGCTGTCATTCCATGTATTCCTACTTTCATTCCATAAATTCACACTGTAATTCTATATATTACAGGTTTGTTCCATATTCAGTGTTTATTCCAACTCAAACTGTCATCCTTTATATTCTGACTTTCATTCTATTAATACAAGTTTCATCACGTTTCATTCCGTAGATTGAGTTTATTCGATATATGCGGTCATTCCATGTATTTTAACTTTCATTCCATAAACTCAAACTTTCATTCTATAAATTGCCATATTCAAGGTTCATTCCATACCACTCAAACTTTGATTCTATACATTTCAACCTTCATTCTATTAATACAAGTGTCATTCCACATATAAACGGGTTCATTCCCTAAATGAAAACTTTCTTTCCATAAATTCAAACATTCATTCTATATAGTCCAACTTTAGTCCTATATATACAAGTTTCATTCCAACTTTTATTCCATAAATTCAACTTTTCATTTTAAACAGTTTCATGCTTTATTACCACAGACATACCATATACTCAAACTTTCATTCTATACATTCTGACTTTCATTCTATATAAGTTTCGCTCTAAACATTCCAACCTTTATTCCATAAATGAAAATTTTAATTTTAAATATTCTAGTCTCAAGCCATATTGTGGCCGTCATTCCAAATACTAAAATTTTCATTTTATATATTCCGACTTTCATTCTGTTAATACAAGTGTCATTCCATAGGTTCAATCATAAAGTTCATTCCATAAATTTAAACTGCCATTCTATATTCTTCTTTATGTACAAGTTTCATTGCATATATTTAATTCCATACATTCAAACTTTCATTCCATAATTGTAAACTTTCATTCTATATATCCTCGTTCCATTTAATAGATTCAGATTTTATTCAATATATATGCTGTCATTCCATATACTCCACCTTTCATTCTTTATACTCCGACTTTCAGTCTATCAAAACAAGTTTCATTCCATATATTCAAGGTTGATTCCAAACATTCGTCACGCCATACTATGACCTTCATTCCATACATATTAATACAAATGTGGTATTACATACCACACTGGATTATATTTGTTTCAGCTATGCTGTGGTATATTTATGTAACCATACTTAGGTTGCATTTATATTTTTTTTATATGTGGTAAATATCAGTTATAGTCCTATAAACACATAATAAGCTGTGATATACCAACAGTGTACAGCTGTATATTCATATAGACACGCTAAACTGTAGTAGAACCAATATAATGGAGAAATGGATACAAATAATATTATAGTATATGTGTATGATCATGAATGATATTTTATAAACTACACTGTTGTATACTTATTACAGGCAGGACTTCAACAGTGTGGTATTAGTACTTTATACTTACTCCTCTACTGAGCAGTCCATAGATATAAATATTTCATCGCAGTATAAAACCAAACACACACACACACACACACACACACACACACACACACACACACACACACACACACACACAGAGCAGCAGTTCCAGGTTTCATTTGTTTATTTTCTGGAAAATAATGTGAAGGTACAGTCTCTTTAAAAATCTCTTCTGTTAGCTTCAGAAGCACCTCTGTTTGAAAACATATTCATATGTACAACACACTCAACATTCCCTGGTTATTTATTTATTACAAGGTTCAAATAAAAATCTGAATACAACAAAAAGTCAATTTATTATTCAAATACAAAGCAACAGATGCTGGACGCTCGTTTTTATTTTATTCTCCGGAGCCTAAAAACATGAAAAACTAACAATAACATTAATAATAATAATAATAATAATAATATGAGAGCAATTAATATCATACATCAATAAAAAATATGAAAAAATATGAAATATGGCCTTTAACTGATCCCTAGTCTGCGCGCACGCACACACACAAACACTCTCACTCACAGACGCACTACCTCGCTGGTCAACAGCTCCCTCTACTGGCAGAGTCTGGAACTGCATGTGAACTCACAACAGGTTTATTGCATAACAACAAAATGCTCCACACGCACACGCACACACACGCGCACACGCACACACACGCGCACACACACAGGATGACGTCAGTGTTACAAACGGGAAAACACAGGTGGGTAAATTATCAGATGATTGTGTTTGACCTACTGAACGATGCCTGCTCTTGTTAAAAAAATAAATGACAGAGAGTAAAAATAAAACGATGGTGGTTTTAAAACAAATATTAGTTTAATTTAAAGGAAAAAAAAACTTAAAAAGAAATTAAACAGTTAAAAAAAAGCAGAAATTAAAAGTGTTCTCTCTCTCAAACTGATTTGATCCTGATCTTTTCATCTCAAGCAAAACTTTATTTAAACTTTTATTTAGACACAAACAGCTTTAAGTTTCCATTCACACCTGATCTGATCCGACACGTTTCAGTCTGAATCCTGAAAGTCGTTAGAAGGATGAAACTATTTGAAGGTGCAATCGTCTGTACGAGTTTCACTGCAAAGAGTCGTGTAACAACAAGACATTTAGTCTGGAGAAAATCTGCTTCTTAAAGGTGTTCTTACTTAAAATAAATGTGCATGCACAGAAAATACTGATCCAGCTCAGTGAACAGATACATTTAAAGGGATAGTTTTCATTTTCTGAAGTGGGGCTGTACGACGTACTTATCCATAGATAGCATATTACCTACAGTAGATGTCAGTCAGCACGCCCACAGTTTGGACAAGCAGACTGGAGTCGGACACTAAAGCTAAACAACGTACTGCTGTGGACGGGGTCAGCAACAAAACATCTCTTACACACACAATAAAAGTCCAACCTAAAAGAAAACTACATAAGTTTATGCTATTTTCAGAGCCACCAGACTCCATTGACAAAAACAGCAATTTAAGCTTGTTGAACACAGGAGCTGCTGGTCTACTGCTGCCTCGATTAGTTACTCATTTTGTGTTACTGTGTGACTTTGGTGTGTGTGAACTAACCTTTTAAAAAGCCAAAGCCATCCAATAACACAAACAAACTAACAGATCGAGGCAGCAGCTCCTGTGTTCAGCAATGTTAAATCGCTGTTTTTCTCAATGGAGTCTGGCTTTGACCAGAGCAATGTAACGGCTTAATTTTCCCATTGGAAATCACTGTGTGACATTAAGATAAAGCAGTGAAAATATTCTAAATATAGCATAAACTTAAACTGACATTGATTTTATTAGGCAGGACTTTTTTAGGTGGCTAAAAAAGTTTTGTGGCTGACCCCTCCACAGCAGTACATCACTTAGCTTCCACGTCAGACTCTGTCTGCTTCTCCAAACTTGGGGCGTGCTGACTGACATCTACTGCATGTATAAACTATCTGTGCATAAGTAAACCACAAAACCCCACTTCAAAAAATGTGAAGCATCCCTTTAAGGGTTTTCTACTTACATTAAATACAAATACACATAATTAATTTCTAAAAAAGGGGGTAAAGTGAAGAAATGAAAAGAAGGAAAGAGAAAAGAAAGGACTGAATCCGTCTCTGTTGGTCTTAAAAATATCTTGATTACAGAAAGCTGACTTGTTGTGGAAGCTGCAAAACGTATTTCAGATCAATGAGATTTTACGGCTCATAAAGACGTAACGACCTGTTAAAAGGTTAAATATCTGCAGTACTTAATAAAGCTGGAACTTGTGACCGAATCAAACTTTCTGCTCACAACATGAACATAAGATCTGCTCACACACACATCAACACTCAGTGCTTCACTGTCAGACTGCATTTCAACAACAGGACAAAAAACAAACCGATCAAATCTATTTTCCATCCTGACTTTAACTTCAGTAACATTTTCATCCAACATGGCTGCACCCTCGTCTTTAATCACCTCACCACACAGACACACATTTATCTGCTCGCTCCCAAAGTTTGAATCTCTGACTGAAATCTCATCGGCTGCCGGCGCCGACAGGAACCATCTCAGACATCTCAGAATTAAGGTTTGAACTTTCTCCTCGACATGATGAATCCAACAGTGCAGCACAGAGACAAGAAACCACAGACACTGAAGCACCGACACGTCACTGACCTGCAGGGGGCAGCAGTGACACTTAACACCACTTTCTGTTGTGACTGTCGTTCCTACGTCGCCGTCACCACCAACACCATCAGCTGTGCTCCCACTCTGACCCTCAACAGTCCCAAGTTTCAGTCCAACTTCAGGCACATTATTAATTTCATTATCAATCACAATCTTTTTTACTGTCTCGTATCTGCAGAGGCGTTAAAGCTAAAATCCATCCCATAATCTCCTCCTGGGTTTCCTCCACAGACCTCAGTGTCTCTCTGAATTCACTTGGATGTTGCAGACTTTTTATTAACTGGTAACTCAAACTGATTTCCAAAACTCTCCAGACCTGCAATATGACCCCTAATAAGACAGGAAGTGCATTTTCAAAATAATGGCACCGCCGGCAGTCAGTGTAACATTTACTTTCCTGTTTACAAACAATAATTTTTCTTAATCAATAAAAATAGAAAACAGGACGACTGAATTCAGCTTCTATTTTTTTTTGTAGTTTTTTTGTTTGTCAGATTGATGAAAAATTAAAATAAATAACTTTTTTTTTTTGCTTTTTTCCTTCTCAATTTGCCTCAATTTCATCTCAAAAACAAAGACAGCTGTTTAACCCTGACCGCAAACTGGCTTGATTTCTTTCAAAAACATGGGAAGAAAGAAGTGAGCAACGAAAGAAGAAATGACCCAAAAAAATCTGCAAGAAATTAATAAAAAGAGAAAATTAAAAACAAGAAAATTAGTTTACAAAAAATGAAACAAACAAATAAATGACCTGGAAAAACTGCTTAAAAATTATAGTAATTCTGTAACATAATTTTAAACATGAAGAAGTAATAATTATAATTTTTCCTTTGCTTTTTTCTTTTTTCCCTATTTTTAAAAAATATTTTTCTTTATCTATTAATTTCTTTCCATGTTGCTCGTTGACTTTCTCCCCATGTTTCTGAAAGAAATTGCATCAGTTTGCTCGAAGGGTTAAATGGCTTAAATAAATATAATAGGAAATTTATTTTAACTGGTAGATATACCTCTGACTTTTGCTGTTGTTAACAAATCTATTTAATAAATTAATTTGTTAAGCATGTTACAAGACATCATGGGAGGTTTGACAGTAATTTACTTCCTCACTTCTGAAAGAGGCGTTTAGATGATCAAAAACCATCCTGCTGACATCCCTCATTAATTCTGTTGTTTATAATCTGACATAAAATTTTATTAAATCTTTGGTTAATTTTTCAGTTGATCTTTTGTTTGTCGAGGACGTGTCATTTGAAAGGACACTGTGTGTTATCAGGGATGTGCATTTTATGACATTCGATACTAGGACAGAGTGTTTGCCGTCAGGGCCCCGAGGCTCTGAGACGACCCGCCCAAAGGGAAATATAAAAGACGGAAAGGTCATGACGTCAGTGACGGCGCTCGAGGAGCCAGAGTTTGGTGTCAGCTCTCCATATCTTTGTTGTTTTAACTTTGACTGATCCAACAGATTTAAAAACACACATCACATGATGTCGACTGACGTTTATATCTAAATGTACCCATTTATTTTCCTTGCTTTTGATCTCCAAACAGATGTTTCTGTCCGTCAGCTGCGTATAACTCAACTCAAGCTTCTCGTTGGTCCAAGGTAGCTAAATGCTAGCTGCTGTTAGCAGGTACGTGTATTTGTTATCAATAACTAACTAAACATTAAACTGTTAATGATATTAAACAACATTCAGGAGGGCTGACATTAGATAATGTTTCCTATTGTTGTCAGGAGCTGGTGCTAATCATCAAATTCTCATAACACCGGTGCGTGTTACTTTGTTCATCAATGATCTGAGTTAGCATTTGCACTTTGTTTAGCTAACGTTAGCGAGCTACATCTCTGTGGAGTCGCCCTACGTTAATCTGAACTGTAAATGAAGGTGTAAGAGAAACGGACAGAGAGCTGCGGTGATGTTTCAGCCTCACAAGCTTCATCGCTGTCGTGACTCTTGCGTGTGCAACTAATTAATGTTTGATGACTAACGTTAGCAGGAATGTAAATCACTGAGGCAAACTGCGAGGCGTTACAGCCTCCGGTCAAGTCCTGGTTTAGCAGATATTTACCAAACTGACAGGTGACATCATGAAGTCCAGTTAGAATAATAATCACAGCCATTAAGAACTGATGTGGTTCTAACTGCAGTCTGGTCCTGGTAACAGGTCGGACCTGCTCTGTTTGTTCATGTATCACGATGTAATGTTATGATGTAATGTTCGCTACCCTGAACCAAACATGGACTGAGGACAGAGCGGTGATCTGTTTGGAGATCAATAACACGGGAGACAAACGCATATTTAAATAAAAAACATCAGCTGATGACATCACGTGGAAGGAGTTTTCAGTCAGGGTTGAAACAACAAAGACGTGACGGTTCACAGTGATTTGACGTGCTCGCCCCTGTGATCCCGAAAGAGCTGACACCAAACACTGTCATGACCTTTGCTTTTATAGTTTGCCCGAGGGAATAAGGTTCGGATGAGTCAGCGATCACTTTCAAATCCTTTCTTGTCTTCTTTATCAGAGAACTTTGTATTAAAGATCTACTTTCCTTTGAACTGACATTTATCACTGCGGTTTGAGGGTTTTCTTTTAAAAACTGTTTTTATGACTTGTTTTTTTTTTGTTGTTGTTGTTGCCTTGTAAAAACACTTCATAACTCTGCTTTAAACAGTGCTTTATAAAAACAGATTATCATTATTACTGGTTCACTTTAAAATAAGTGTCTTTCTCCTCTTTGTTTTATCCGAATAATATTATGATTTATGATCATGTTTACTGAAGAATAAACATCATGTTCTGATTTAATCTTTATAAAAATCCTGTTAATGATCTTGCGACCCTGACTGGGGGTCCCGCCACCAGGTTGGGATATTTGTCAGTAACCTCTCAGTCGACAGACGAAACAAAAACTACTCTGATTTTCTATTTGTCAATTTTGAATTTTAAATCAAACGGTCCAAAATGTAGAATTTGTTTTACAGATATTATTGTATATAAAAAATATAATTTTAGAAACTTGACTTCAGTTTTCCAGAATTCTATAATCAATGATTCAAATATAAAATTAAAGGGACATTTCAACAAAAGCCTCTCGTTGCACAGACACCAGGAAATTCTGAACTCTTCCACAACGTTACAGAAACAAACTAAAGACGGAGCTGCGGCTGACGACCGTATTTCCAACCGGTGGGTTTGGGGATGGGGGAAGGGGGGATGGGAGTGGGGGGAGGGGCACCAGACAACATTTCATAACGACATGTTTTTACTATAAATGCTCACACAAACACATGCAGCTAATTTTACAAGCTGTTGTTCAAAAACTCATTTCAGGCGTCAAACTTCTACAAGCTGATTTTTTTTTTCTTTCTCGTCTTAAATATACTGTGTTTATTTATTTAAAGATATTATCTGAGAAATTATGTACATACAGATTTAGACCACTTTGGATTAAAAAATAAAACTTCTTTATAGTCAGAATAATATTAATAATAATCATTTTTTACCTTTTGTTACATAAAAATATGTTGCTATGCTCCGGCCCTGGGCGGGGCTGAAAGCACAGGTGCAGCAAGTGCAGGTAGAGAGGGGGGCGGGGCTAAAGGCTGTCAATCACAGTGACTGGGGTTAAAGGGCAATCCCGCCAAAAAATTGCATTGGGGTCGCAGTTGGTATAAAGTTCACATCACATCATCGGAGGAAGATTTTAAATTAAAGTTCAACATCTTGTTTTCTGTTTTATACTTTCAAATGTCTGAGCAAGGCACAGGAAGTGACACCCCTTCAAAATATAACTGCTCACCTGGCTGCAGTGATGAACAGGTGTGCTCCAGGACACAGTGACATCACTGCTGGGTTTGATTACAGGTGCAATAAAAACTGCAGCTAGGGGTTGTTTTTATTATCAACCAATCTCCCGTCTAATTGATTAAACGTTTGGTTTATAAATTGTGAAGAATTTTCTACGACGTTTGGTCATCTCCGACAGTCCGAACCCAAAATCGTTACGTTACAATGATCAGAAAATTCTCATGATTAAGAAGCTCAAATAGAAAAACTCTAGCAAATATTTCTGCAAGAAAAAAATATGATAATCGACTAATTTCAGCCCTTTAAACAAAAACAAACAAAAAAAAAGCTTAATATTCTTCTATGTGAGCTTCTCAAATGTGAACTTTTTCTGTTTTTCTTTGTTTAATGATGCTATGAACTGGTTGTTTTTCTTTTTACTCATTTAAACTTTATTTGGACTTTTGGTCGGACAAAAAAACAAAACTACTACTATTTTTCTCCATCATCTGACAAGTTTTAGACTAAATTATTAATCAGTTAATTTGGAAAATAATTGGCAGATTGATTGATAATAGAAATAGTTACAGCCCTTGAGTAACGACCTTTTGGCACTTTGGGGTACTTTGTGGGAAAATGCCTGTTAACATATATAAAATATCAACATAAACATTGGTGGAATTGCCCTTTAAGAAGTTGACCTGAAAGGGCGATAAAGCTGAAGCCTGAGGGGCGACTGTAGCTGTCATACGAACATTTCAGCGGGAAGAAGATGCAGATTTGTGAGCTCAGGGTTCCTGCACATCAACACTAATCTGTGTATTAATATTTTGTCGTGTTCGTAAATTTGTCACTGAAAGAAATCTCTGTGTGATTTCGGTTTCTTTGCCTGAGGTGTACAGAATCCCTGCTTCCCATCTGCTATTCTTTCATTCACCCTCACATTCAGTTTCATCATTTAAATGCATAATCTTCTATTAAAAAAGCAGCCAAGTTTCACACACGACTACAGGCAAGTGCATCTGATGCATTGTCAGCGCGTTCTTCTTTAGCAAGACACTAATGTTTTCTCTGTTAGAGGGAATGTGGACGAGAGTGAAGTCTGAAACGTGATGCTGCCAAAGGTGTTTGTCTCTGAATCTTTGAGACATCTGTGAAGATTTAACTGGAATCCATCCAAACATGTGACTCCGAGAACAACAGGATGTACTCCCTCTTATTGCACACGCTGTGATGTGGTGTGTTCATACAGTGTGTCGCATTCTGTCAGACGCAGCAGCGTGTTTCAGACTTCAGACTGCGGCTCAGTAAAATAAAGTCTTAACAGTGACACTCGTGTAGCTGGCAGTGATGTAGCAACTAAAAGACAAACTGATTATCTGTGATCAGACAGGACGCTTTTGTTTCTCATTTCTCGTGTGCTGAAGGCTTCAAGTGTGAGTCGCTCTGAATTAAAGTGTCGGACACAAATGTAACGCAGTGAGTTTTGGTGGTTCCTGGTGGGAAATGATGATGATTCCCAACCTTTTTGTCTTGAGAAATGTCTCCCTGTGACAAAAATATGAAGAGAGATCTACAATTTAACAATAATAAATTGGTCAGAAAAATAAACGTGTAACAAAGATATATATTTTTTCTCCATCTTGTGACACTTCAGATTCTTTTTGAGACTCTGCTCAAAGTTATTAACAATTATTGATGCAGACACATTCTGATAAATAGATTTCAACTTGTAGCAGAAAGAAGACAAACTCTTCAACCAAATTGAGTTTGGTTTTATCTGTGTCTTCTCACACTAAAACTGATGTTAATGTCAAAAACAAAAACAAACAAGACATTCATGGACGTCTCTTCTTGCTGAAGAACAGAAGGGGAGTCACCAGATTTCTGTGACTTGCTGATAAAGCCGATAAGCTGATTATTTTACCATCTCTCTGTAGATGAACGGTCGTAAAGAAGAAAGTATACAAAAGTATAATTGTGAATATTAATGTGATTCCACATGTGACGAAAAGTTTTTTTTTGATTTACGTCCTGAACAGCAGATTAGTCAATTTCACAACTCACAAAGAAAAATTTCAGCGTTTTGAGGACAGCGTCCTGTGTGATCACGGGATAATTTCATGGGTATAAAGCTGCTCTAATTGGACACAAATCAGGGGCATCACGATGATTATATGACTTGAAAAGAAGCAGCATATCAGGGGCTTTAAGCACTGAACGCACTCCTGAGAGGGCTTCATCCAAAACCTTTAACCTGCTTTTAATTAACTGAATATAAATTCTTTTGACCAGTTTGGTTTAAGTAGAATCTCACAACCTCTTTCAGGCTGTTAAACTGACATCTGTGACTGTCGGAGCAAGAAACATATTATTTCAAAAATATATAGAGCTCTAGGTCATGGCTGAGTTCCTGTCAAAGTGGCTGATAAAGCAGAGAAAGCCAAACATCAACTGTATTGGCCTCTGGCTGGTTCCTAACCTAAAGAGTTCTGGGGTAAAATCATCCGAACCAATCACACATCTTGTTTCCTGTCGAGAACATGGCTGCCGGGTGGAGCAGAGACCAGTCAGAGAGCTCTGCCGTGGGGAAGATCCACGCGTATCTGGATGCAAAATTCTTTTCAAGATCTTCCAAGCGTTGCTGGTTTTTACAGACGGTTTCTTTACATAAAGCCGACGTCACGTGAGCGGTTTATTCCTGCGTGTTTGCATTTACGCGAGTGCATTTTTCATTAACATGCAGATAAGACTCGTACAAGCTAATGCCTAAAAAGAGAAGCATCTGTTTTTTTTTTTCTTGACTTCAAGCATTGCAAGAGCGTTTTCAGTTAAGTGCCTTCGACGGAAAACTCCCCCCTCCTTCAGTTCATCACGACCCGGACAGAAATCTCTTCTCACCGAGACTCCCGCAGGTTCCCGAGTTACTTCCACGCCTCGCTCTGCAGACTGTCTTGTGGGGGGAGCGGTGAGTGGGCGGCGGAGCGGCGCAGATCCCAGTCTCTCCACCTCCATCAGGGTGGCCCTCTCCTTCACCGACTCCCTCCGAGCTCCTGGAGCGCGGGGGGGTTGCGGGGTCACTTCAGCCGGTCAGATCGGAAGGAGTCCTCCACAGCCGGGTCGGCGAGCATCAAGTCGCCGTCCAACATGTCCAGAGCCAGGGGGTCCATCCTGAGGGGGTCGTCCAGGGAGAAGGGATCCATCTCAAAGCCAGGGACGTGGGACAGAGCGCTGGCAATCTCTTTAGACAAACCCGGCGGGGAGTCGCCTGCAGGGAGGGAGGGACAGCGGACATGTTAGACTTTCAGGAAATAAAACCTGAAAGAAAACTACAGAACACCTGACTTGTTAATCATCTTCTTCTCAACTCTTAACAACAACTCAACTTCCCCAAACATCAGTGTTCAGAAATATTTAAATGGACCCAATAATCAAATAAATTCTTTAAGATATACTCTGCGGGATTTTCCTAAAATACAATGTACAGACTCAGAATCAGAAGTGTGCTGTGGTGTATTTTTCTGCAGAAACTCCACCCTCTGACTTCTTACTTTCTGTGCTCGGGATGTTTATGGGCGTGTACCCCTGCAGCGCTCGGGTGAGGTCAGCCGTTTATAAAAAGGTAGTGACCAGAGAGCAGCAGCGAAGAGGACACAGCACTGAAAAATCACAGATAGAGAGCGACAAAAAGCTTCATCTGAAACAAGGGTGGATCTGGGGCTGGCTTTCGCTTTCACTGGTCAGCACAAAAGGAGAGGAAGAAGAGCCAAGTGGAGTTGGCCTGTTTCCTGTTGGACAGGTAGATGTCGGCACTTAGCCGCTAAAAACCTCCTGAACAATGAACACTGAAGGAATTCTAACCAGAAGAAGTTTCAACTGACTGCAATCTGCAATCCTCACCGCTAGATAACATTAAATCCCCCCCAAATCTTACACACTGAACCTTTAAACTTAAGCAAAAATAAATTGTGAGTATTGTAACAACCAAAATGTGAGGTCACATTCATAATTTTCTTATTCTCTGATCAGTTAATTCCTGGTTTAAATCAAGATTTTACACTGAACTTGATGATAAACTATAGTCATTTTTACTCAACATGGACAGAGTGTCATGCTGCAGAAGTGATCAGACAGCTGTCAGCCAATCTGCAGTGTTAGAGATGCGCATCATTATACGCGCCCATTTTTCACTACGAAGTTTGTGCTGAGGTGAGTGAAAGTGAGGAGCAAAGTGGGGGTGACAAACATCCTCACAAACAGACAGAATTGTGGATAAAAAAAGGTTACACAGCGTCAATAATTTGGAAGTGGTTTGGCCACTCGAAAGGTGACGACAGACGGACAAAGATGGTCTGCGAGATATGTCATCTGTTGGTGCCAACCAGGACGGGAAACACAACAAACATTTTCCATCACCTGAAAAGGTGGCGTCCCAGCGACTACACTGAGAGCATGAAAATCTGCCCAAAGCTGCAGTAAGTCCACCAACAAGTGTTGCTTAAAGGCCGAGCACTTCTGCTGCTGTGGGCAGCGCTAACGGGGCCGCACCAAAACAGCAATCAATAGTGTCCTCTTTTGCAGAAAAGGAAAAAGGAGCAGACACAGCCGAAGACATGATGCCCATGAGCACCGTGGAGAAAGACAGGTTCAGGAAATTAATTAAAGACTCAGAATCAGGATACTTCTCAGACTCACAGCATTATCAAATTATATATCGTGATAAATATCTTTATCGATCAATACAGGGAAATTTATCGTGATGGTATGTTTTGCCATATCGCCCATCCCATTCTGGTCTCATAAACACCAGTCGACACCCACCAGTGAGGATGATGTTGGGCACGTTGTGTCGTCCGTCCCCACTGCCGTAGTTCTGGTTCTGGTTGTTGAGGAGCTGCTGGTCTCCGGGATCCTGCAGGTCCAGGTGCCCCTGCATGTTGGAGGGGTACTGGTTCTTGTCGGTGCTGCTGCAGCTCAGACCGCTGTGGTTCAGAGACAGACCGTCACCCTGGTTCTCTGCTGTGAACTGAAGCAGAAGAAAAAAGTTTTAATGCCGAAAACACATGATGTGGGTTTTACTGAATATTTTATATCCAAATGTCATGTTTTGTCTGTATTTATGTTTTACTTGATGACCAACAAGATAGTAACAAAGTGATACAAGTGACTGAGAGGGAGCAGAAATCTTAGTCAGTATTGTCAGTAAATCTGCGGCAGCACTACCTACCTACCTACCTACCTACCTATCCATCATCTATCCATCTATCCACCTACCTGGCTACCTACCTACATATCTATCATCTATCCAACTACCTAGCTACCCAGTGGCAGTGGTACCTACCTACCTACCTACCCACCCATCTATCTATCCATCCACCTACGTATCTATCTATCTATCTATCTATGTACCCATCTATCTATCTATCTATCTATCTACCCATCTACCCATCTATTCACCTACCTACCTACCCCTTTGTCTATCTACCTTTCTATCTATTCACCTACCTACTTTCCTACCTATCTACCTACCCATCCATCCATCTATCTACCTATCTACCCATCTATCCATCCACCTACGTACCTACCTATCTACCATTCTATCTCTTCACCTACCTACCTACCTACCTACCTACCCATTCATCTACCTATCTACCCATCTATCTACCTTTCTATCTACTCACCTACCAGCTACCCATCCATCCATCTACCTATCTGCCTATGTATCTACCTACTTATCCATCCATCAATCCACCCATCCATCCATCTTTCTACCTATCCATCTACCTACCTGTCTGCCTGCCTACCTATCCACCCACCCATCTACCCACCCACCCATCCATCCATCCATCCATCCATCCATCCATCCATCACAGGACAGCCACGCTACAAACATATGATGATCTTATATGAATATGATCATGATTAACTGCTGTAGAATAAACTACCCAACAGTTTATAAAGAAGGGTTCTAACGGTATGAGATTCTCACAGTATGATAACTGTCTCAGAAAATATTGCGGTACCACAACATTATTATCATCATCAGTCAGAAAGACCCTTAAAAGAATGAAATCTGAAGGGTTATGTTTGGCTGCAGGGATGATTTATTACTTTAATTGTATCTTGAAACTATTTTTTTTTTTGAAGGTTTGTGTAAAAAGTCTTCCATTTGAAAATGACTAAAATATAGTTGAGAATTTCCTTCAAGTGGCATTTTTCCAATATTGTAGATAAAGAAATGAACATGGTATATTAATCGTCAATTTTCATGTCACTTTATACCTTAAAACTGGTATATTGCTGCAACCCTGATATAAAAGCAGGGAACACTTTACTGCAACACACATACTTTAACTACTTTAAGTACATGTTGCTGATAACATACTTTCACTTGCATAAAGTCTGAATGCAGGACTTTAACTTGAAGTGGAGTTTATTCACAGTGTGGTGTTAGTACTTTAACTGCAGAAGAGGATCCACTGGTCTGTGGAGTTAGATTTATATCATCATCAGTGACACACACTGTTCGGCGCATGGTAACAAAAATATTCCAGATACAAACCCACAAATGGTCTGGACTTGATTAGATGAACAAATTCACAAGACAGATCAAGGAAGTGAGACAAAGGCTCCAGTATAAAGCTTGGTAATTATCTTGTGTGGGACTATCCAAATAACTTGGGGCAGACTAAAGCCACGTAAAGTCTGAGAGTAAACCCTGACTGAGCCACTCTAAACTCTACAGGAAGCCAGCAGAGCTCCGGATAAGCCAAGCCTCGCTGATGCCAGAACATCTGTGAGACAAACTCAAACGTCTCTCCTTCTGCAGCTTTAAGGGCCCTCATGTCTGCACGTCAAATAGTCAAGAGGGTGCATCTCCTGTTGTTTTGGTGCATGAACACAGACAAAAGTGAGAGAAGGAAAAACTCCGCTCTCATCCAGGTGTTTCATTCCAGAGTTGGCATTCTGTGTGAAGGTGAGACCAGTTGTATCTAGTTAGTAACACTCTCCTCACACATTACAACACACATAACGGCAGCGTTTCCCCTACATCAGCTCTCCTGGCAGTGCGGCGCGTGGATGGATGTGTACACATTTCAAATTAAATAACAGCTAATTCGTCAAGAAGCTGCGGCACATCCTGTGCTTCTCTGGTGGTCCATGGGCAGTGGATGATGTTCCTGGGGGCTGTACACATGCTTTGTTTTTGTGCCCTTAAATGCAATGTTCTCAGCAGTAACGCTCAAACCCCAGAGTGATGCCATCGCAGCGTTCACATGTTCCTGAGCGCATCTTTTTATTCTTTTTTAAAGTGCTTCTTAAAACTTATCTGTTCAAAAAAGCCTTTTATTAATTTCAGCACACTGCCATTTTATATATGTCTCCTTTGATTATTTTTTATTGTTTTCATCTAGTGTTGTCGGCGGTTTTGTATTCCTTTATTTTGTATTACTCCCATTGTTTGACATTGCTGTACCTCAGTGCAACCTACAGGGCAATTAGTCACCGACTTCACTTATCTGCTCAGTGATGGTATTTTACCTTTATCTTATTTTTTGTTCTTTGTATTTTCTTAAAATTGTCTCATTTTATTTGCTTGAATTCTGCATTATTTTAAATCTGGGATCAACCATATAAAGAACTTTTCAGGGTGCAACGGCTGCGCCCACAGATAAACAGAGTTCAACTTTTTAGAATGCAGCAGTGCGCACCGCATGCCATGTGATGAGGAACAACCAATCATAGCTGACATATCTTTCGCTTTATCGATAAATATCAGTCCACGAAAAATATGTAGGGATGCACCGAATATTCGGCCACCGAATATATTCGGCCAAATATTGCAAAAAAACACACATTCGGTATTCGGTGGATTAAGTTAAAAGCAAGGCCGAATAATAGCGGCGTGTTTTGATAATGCAATCAAACGGCGTGCCGTGACGGGTGGAATAAAATGTCGGCAGTGTGGCGATCCGTCCGTCACCGCACTCGCATTTGCGACTAAAAATAGTTTTGAGCGAGCAAAATAGGCTTAAATCATTCAGCACGCTGTGCGAGCAGCCTACAGATTTCAACCAGGAGCAGAAACGAAAGGCGAATCCCACCGATTGTGGGTAGAACGGGGGTCACAGACAGTAATGTATTCCTGTCAAATACGGCGGCCATTGGCTTACCGGCGACGGAGAAGTCGGCTCCAATAGCCTAATATCCTCTTCTTGGTGTCATGACTGCCCAGTAGTACCTGAACAGCCGAGCCTGGCTGGTTGATTTTTATTTCATTTATTTATTTTATTTTGATCCCCCCTATGTTAATCACTTATTGATGCTGTTTCTGAAGTATGAATAAGTCAATAAGTAATTTATTACATTGAAATATCATTGATGTATTATAGAAAAGTGATTTATCTTTTCATAAATGACAAAAGGCACATCTGCCTAATTTTTGCTGTGGTATCGTGATACTACTCAGAACCATGGTATTTTCATTGGTATTGCACAGTGGGTCCCAATTTTGGTACCGTGACAACACTAATCTGGAGGGTTCATCTGCAAAAACTAATGAAAAACTAAACAACAATATTCGGTATTCGGTACTCGGTATTCGGCCAAGCGTTTAATATTATTTGGCTTCGGCCACAAATTTTCATTTCGGTGCATCCCTAAAAATATAGAGGAGAAAATTGATCATTTTAGTGCAGAGCTGCCAGAGCTTTACATCTAAGTCTCCACAGAAAACAGCGAACATATTGATTTACCGGAGACCATGTTTAACAACAGCAAAACTACACTGAACAAAAATATAAACGCAACACTTTTGTTTTTGCTCCCATTTTTCATGAGCTGAACTCAAAGATCTAAAACATTTTCTATACACACAAAAGACCATTTCCTCACAAATATTGTTCACAAATCTGTCTGTCTATCTGTGTTAGTGAGCACTTCTCCTTTGCCGAGATAATCCATCCCACCTCACAGGTGTGGCATATCAAGATGCTGATTAGACAGCATGAATATTGCACAGGTGTGCCTTAGGCTGGCCACAATAAAAAGGCCACTCTGAAATGTGCAGTTTTGCTTTATTGGGGGGGTCTGGGTCCACTCCTCTTCAATGGCTGTGCAAAGTTGCTGGATATTGGCAAGAACTGGAACACGCTGTCGTATACGCCGATCCAGAGCATCCAAAACATGCTCAATGGATGACATGTCCGGTGAGTATGCTGGCCATGCAAGAACTGGGATGTTCTCAGCTTCCAGGAATTGTGTACAGATCCTTGCAACATGGGGCCGTGCATTATCATGCTGCAACATGAGGTGATGGTCGTGGACGAATGGCACAGCAATGGGCCTCAGGATCTCGTCACGATATCTCTGTGCATTCAAAATGCCATCAATAAAATGCACCTGTGTTCGTTGTCCATAATATTCGCCTGCCCATACCATAACCCCACCACCACCATGGGCCACTCGATCCACAGCGTTGACATCAGCAAACCACTCACCCACACGACGCCACACATGCTGTCTGCCATCTGCCCTGAACAGTGAAAACCGGGATTCATCCGTGAAGAGAACACCTCTCCAACGTGCCAGACGCCATCGAATGTGAGCATTTGCCCACTCAAGTCGGTTAGGACGACGAACTGCAGTCAGGTCGAGACCCTGATGAGGACAACGAGCATGCAGATGAGCTTCCCTGAGACGGTTTCTGACAGTTCGTGCAGAAATTCTTTGGTTATGCAAACCAATTGTTGCAGCAGCTGTCCGGGTGGCTGGTCTCAGACGATCTTGGAGGTGAACATACTGGATGTGGAGGTCCTGGGCTGGTGTGGTTACACGTGGTCTGCGGTTGTGAGGCCAGTTGGATGTACTGCCAAATTGTCTGAAACGCCTTTGGAGACGGCTTGTGGTAGAGAAATGAACATTCAATTCACGGGCAACAGCTCTGGTGGACATTCCTGCAGTCAGCATGCCAATTGCACGCTCCCTCAAAACTTGCGACATCTGTGGCATTGTGCTGTGTGATAAAACTGAACATTTTAGAGTGGCCTTTTATTGTGGCCAGCCTAAGGCACACCTGTGCAATATTCACGCTGTCTAATCAGCATCTTGATATGCCACACCTGTGAGGTGGGATGGATTATCTCGGCAAAGGAGAAGTGCTCACTAACACAGATTTAGACAGATTTGTGAACAATATTTGTGAGAAATGGTCTTTTGTGTGTATAGAAAATGTTTTAGATCTTTGAGTTCAGCTCATGAAAAATGAGAGCAAAAACAAAAGTGTTGCGTTATATTTTTGTTCAGTGTATATCAAACATGAGGGAGCACATGAGGAGAAACATGCAGCTAATGAGTCAGACCGGTGACGTTGTGATTCATGGTCAGTGCCTCGACCCCAAAGCCACCAGACTTTTAAAACCAAGAAAAACCACCAATGAAGAGAAAATGACAAATTTTCAGACTGGCTCTGCCCTCAACTGTAAACACAACCAGCTGGGTTTACAATGATCAGCTCAGACACCAGCGAGTGACATCATGCTCCCCTCAGGCACTGTTATTCACAGTTTATAATGACATCATGAGAATGTGCACCTCAGTTACCTGCTGGTTGGATTTGCCCGAAAGCTGCAGACTCAGATATGGGTCGTCCAGAAGAGAGTTGAACAAGGCATCCTGGAAAACATTGAAATAAGATCTTGGTTACACTGAGGGATGGATCTAACTGTAGACAGTCACTCAACTGGCCCCATCCTTAAATATGCGGAACTTTAGGCCTTCATAAAATGTAAACGGGTGATATGTATATAAAAATGTACCCTGTACAGTTGTCATGAATGTTGAGACCAAAACCATTTTTGAATCAGGAAATAAACATGTTTATTTTTGCTGTTAAGTTGGGCATTTAAACATGGAGGTCTATGGGGATTGACTCTGTTTTGGAGCCAGCCTCAAGTAGCAACAAGAGGAACTGCAGTTTTTTGGCACTTCCACATTGGCTTCGTTTCACAGCCTCAGAGGCTGCCACTGAAAAATGGCAACTAAATTTCAAGAACAGAGTTAAAGGCTTGATATTTTCACTGTGGTTGATGGCAGTACATGAAATCTGCTGTGTGACCACGACTTGATTATTAGTTTAAGTTTTATCAGAATATTCCTTTATTTAGAGAGTAAACACAGCAAAAAAATGGACAAACTAAAGTCGTTGCAGTTTCTGTTCAGTTTCCTTCCTCTCTCTTTTGTGCCCCTACCTCTGGCTCATTTTCTCAGGATTAATGGACGGAGTTAGATTGCACCTGAAACAAAACATGCATCATGTAACAACCCACAAACAGACTGAGTCCTGTAATAGGAGATCTTGTTTGAACTGCATGAAGAGTGAGTGTGAAGAGAGGGGTTTAGTTTGCCAGTTGGGAAATAGATTCCCTCTGATGTAATAAACATGTTAACTCTTTTTAGATTAAAAAATGACAAAAGATTAAATCACAATATTGTATAAGGAAACTCTTCAACAGTCTCTAATCTGTGTGTTTAAATGGCTCGTGCAGCAACTTGCAGGTAAATCTCTGAGGCTGCAGCGTTAGAAGCCAGAATGCCTCCTGGTGTCTGTTTGCTGAATGGGTGATCAGATATCTCAGTACACAATGACTTCCACTCAGCGGACCTCTAAAAATAGCATCAGGTGCTTTTTCTCAGCATTACATCACACACAGTGAACACGACACCTCTGATCCTGACAGATGAGGTCATGCATCCTTCATATCTGCGCCTGTTAATTAATGTCTGTTTAAAATGGGATGAAAACACTTTATTTGTTTCTATTTTTGCAGCAGTTGTGAAATTCAGACTCTAGCACATGTGCTCATGTAACTAAGTGGCGCCCACAAACACAGAGTAGTGTGAATAATTTGTATGACATCTATGACGTCAGTACTTTCGGAGAAAAACTAGAATTACTGCCTCGCGGTTGTATGCCTCTGTGGACCAGTCAAGTTGCAGTTAAAATCCATGTTGCTGCTGCAAAGAAGCTATAAATTCTAAAACATGGACGCTTTGCACACAGAAGATCTATACAATCAGCACAGTTTCAAGATTAGAGTCACCAATTCACAATCTGACCAAATGTCTCCCCTTCTGTTCCTGAGATATGACACGGAATAATGGCCAGAAAAGGGTTTTTGAAGAACATTAAGATGTCACAGTGAAGTTGACCTTTGACCTTTTAATATAAAATATCATCACTTCATTATTTTATCTTGTTAGACATTTGTTTGAAATTTTGTCATGAAATTTTGTCACAAACCAGGTCACAGTGACTTTAACCTTTGACCAACAAAATCTAATCGTTTAACTTTGAGTCCAAGAGGCTGTTTGTGCCAAATTTGAGGAAATTCCCTCAAAGCCTTCTTGAGATATAGTGTTCACAAGAATGGGACAGAGGCAAGGTCACAGTGACACTGACCTTTGGCCATTTACCACAAAATTCTGATCCGTTCATTGTTAAATCCAAGTGGACGTTTGTGCCAAATTTTAAGATATTCCCTCAAGGTGTTCTTGAGATATCAAGTTTATGAAAATGGGGCAAACCAGGTCACAGTGACTTTAACCTTTGACCAACAAAATCTAATTGTTTATCTTTGAGTCCAAGAGGCTGTTTGTGCCAAATTTGAGGAACTTGAGATATCATGCTCACAAGAATGGGATGGACACAAGGTCCGATTGACCTCGACCTGTGACTCCCAAAACCTAATGAGTTCATCGTTAAGTCCAAGTGGATGTTTGTGCCAAGTTTGAAGAAATTCTTTCAAGGTGTTCTTGAGACGTCACATTCAGGAGAATGGGACAAACCAAGTCACAGGGACTTTAACCTTTGCACATCAAAATCTAATTGTTTATGTTTGAGTCCAAGAGGCCGTTTGTGCCAAATTATGAAAAATTCCCTCAAAGCCTTCTTGAGATATCATGTTCACAAGAATCAGACAAACCATGTCACAGTAACTTTAACCTTTGACCCCCAAAATCTATCAGTTCAGCCTTGAGTTCAAGTTGACGTGTCAAATTTGAGGAAATTCCCTTAAAGCCCTCCTGAGGGACAGTGTTCACAAGAATGGGACAGAGGCAAGTTCACCATGACACTGACCTTCGACCACAGAAAATGAAATCAGTTCCTTGTTAAGTCCAAGTGGACGTTAGTGCCAAGTTTGAAGAAGTTCCTTCAAGGTGTTCTTGAGATATCACGTGAGATATCACAGTGACTTTAACCTTTGACCAACAAATCCTATTGTTTATCTTTGAGTCCAAGAGGCCGTTTGTGCCAAATTTGAGGAAATTGGTGAGGTATTCTTGAGCCATCATGTTCACTTGATTGGGACATACAAACAAATGGATCGATGGAGAGCCTGGAAACAAAAGGCCCCCGTCATGACTAACGTAAAAGGTTAAAAATGATTCAATCAGCTACATGATTTCACACTTACTCAAAATAGTGTCAAGGCAGCTGCAAAAGACACCGTATCATTCTAAGAGACAAAACAGATGAAGCTGCTGATTAAACAAACTCCATGAGCAGTCACTGGTGCTTCTGAAGGTTTGCTCCATAATGTCCCCCTTTATTTTATTTCCTTTGATGAGGGGTTATTCTAGGAAACTCAGATTAGATTGGTTTGCAATTATCAGCGAGTGTTTTCTGAGCTCTCAGTGTTCCCCACCAGTCGTCCAAACACAGAATGCATGCTTGATGCTAATTGGTTCAAAGGGTGATATGGGGTCATGGAGCTGGATGTGCCATGTCCAAACAACAGAGACCTCTCATTGAACAACAGACTGAGGATGATATTCATGGCGACACCAAACTGGACTGAAGCTTCCTTATCTGAGATGTGAACAGAAACAGTGCTGACGACAAACAAACTGTGGCTTAAATCAGGACGACGCACGACTGAATGAAACATGCAACATTATCAGGTTGATCCTGACCATTCTTCGCCGCAGAGTTGCTGGATTGTAAAAGCTGCAGGCCAGGCTAACCTTGCGTTTCTGCGCCCTAGGTGCATGCGTTTTTGCCCGAGGACTCTGGACTCCTTGAGTTGAAAAAACCTCAACTCAGAGCAGAAAAGCGCCCCACTTCATCTCTTTTTTGTCATCTTTTTCCCCATTGTCCAGTCAGATGATTTGAGAGGCAGGCCTTCTGTGGTGGTCACGACAACACAGTTGGTAAACAATGGAGGAGAAACTGGTGGTAGTGGTTGCTGGATACCCAGAGCTATACGGCCTGATGATAGACAGCAGGTTGTCAAACTGCCCCTGAGTCATCCTAAAATATGCCTGTAAACGTCAATGATGGAGGAGAAGCTCCTGGACCAACTGGTGGTACTCCCCATGATCCAGCCTCTTTTTTAGGGTCTCATGTACCCACACAGATCTCTGTTTATCTGCTGACAGCCTCTCACCCTCAACCAGAGCTACATCAACATTTTAGGAACTAGATACCGATTACTGTGAAATAAATAAAATAAACAGTAGATTGATTATAAGGTTAGGAGGTGAGTCTGTGGTTGCCTGGCAACAATAAAAAGGTGCACAAAATTTTTTTCACTACTGGAAAGGCAGTGCGGTGTGCCTCATATTTTACAACCTGCAAAATACTTTCTGTGTGATCGGGGCCTAAAGCTTACTGACGTAGCCGAAAGAAACCAGGTCTGGGTAAAGCAAATAAATATGTGCTATGAGTTTGTCATGCTACAGAAAAATATGTCAATAACTACGCAGCCAAATTTAAATGATTAAAATAATTGCGAAATATATAAATTGAGGTTTCAGGCAGCTGTTAGTGGCCTCAGGTGGGCCTCCAGTTGGTGATCTGTCCGTTGGTTCCATCACGTATTCTACTGTGGACTTTCCTCCTTCCCAGGAGATGAATCCTAATGATTCTGGTGACCTCCTGACCAAAATTTCCCCATGACTTGGTTCATGACAAGGTATCTCAAGTTATAACTACCAGATGGTGCTGGAATTTGCTGTGGATATTTAGAATGAATCTTGATTTGTTTAAGTACATTCCTGCTTCTGAGAGGATAAACCTTTCAGACTTTAATAACCACCTTAATGAACTTTCCTCAAGTGTCAAATCTGAGAGGTGATAAACCAAAAGTGTGTTGTTTGTTTGTATGTTTGTCTGTCTTTCATATATCATGGCTGTAACAAACACTGCAGCCTGCAGGAGGCACTAGCAAGACTTGTGATTTTAGTTTAAGTTTCAGTGGAGCTGAGATGGTGAAACAGTTGTGAGTGTTTCTGACGGTGTTGCAGTCACTTACGTTGTAAAGGTCTGTAGCCAGGTTGTGGCTGATCTGTTGGAGCTGAGGGAGACCGCCGGCTCTCTGCTGCTCTGCCTGCTGCTCTGCTTCCTGTTTAACGTGACACTGAGAGGAGCTCTGGACACAGTGATCCATCGGCCTTTCATTCTTTATCAGCTGCGAGTTCGCTGTGTTCATCTGCTGCCCCATCGACCTCTGTTGCTGCAGAGAGACACACCGTAACCACCGTTTAAACCTCAGAAATCAATTAATCTCACCAAATGTATTATCTTTATCTAATTTATAAATCAATCTTATCTGCCTTCCAGTGACCCACCGATCCAAATTGCTGCTGCATGTGCTGGTTATGTGAGTTACGCAGGTTCTGCAGGTGGAGCTGCTGCATGGACTGCGACTGTTGCTGCTGCTGAGCATTGGGCCGCGGCTGCTGGAGGCGGTGCAGCTGTTGGTGGTGGTGCTGGCTCATCTGAGAGGGCTGCTGGCCAGGCTGGGAGCCCTGCAGACCGGGGAGAGGCTGGTGGGAGCCTGGCTGGTGCTGGTGGGACTGGCTGAGTGGGTACGGAGGGAGCCTCTGGTCCAGAGGCAGTTTGCTGGTGTCCAGAGGGACGCCCTGTGAGGGGGTAGGGTCAGACGTCAACAGCATTCTTTGATTCTACAATTGTTTTTCTGTGTTAGTTTGGAAGGCTTCACAAATTTAGGGAAATTAATTTTTAACTCTGGAGCTTTTATATCTAAATACCTGACAAATCAGGGTACACAAATACACAGACAGTTTATAATAAAAGTTAGAGCAACATTTTTATCAGGACACAATTCAACACAGCATATTTATCACTATAATCCTCTGATGTGATCAAACTTTCACCACACTTAAAAACAACAATTACAAGTTGTGTTAGCTGCAGTTATGAAATTAGTTCTGTGGAAGGAGTCCCAGAATACCAGATGGTGAAAATTAGCGTTCTTAGTTTGCTTGTCACGTGAAGTCAATCTGATTTATCCACATTGACAAGTTTGCCTCAAAGGACATTACACCCTCGCTCCTCAGACCAGTTCTGAGAAGCAACAACTCTTTAAAAAAGGAGAAAAAGTAGGGTTCCCTCTTTCAGGACAGAAACAGAAAATACAAAATCAAATTTACGATATTGAGAAACAAAATGACAATATCAAGTAGGCAGATTGCAAGCGTGTATGATGCATCCAGGAAGACATTGAGCAACTTCCAGATGTGACCACAAGAACTTGTTTGTTTTTTACTACTCAGAATCAGAGCAGGATCCACATGTCCTTTAAGATTTCAACTTCTGGGACTAATGAAAGAAATCCTGGTCCAATATTTTCTGTGTTTACTGATCTTAAAAACAACAGATAGTATTGTTATATAATCAAAACATGTACCTATCAGCTGTGCACTTGAGATCAGACTGGAGACATAGCCACTTAAAAGATGGATGAGTGCTTGCTATGTTCAAAAGTTTGTATTTTCTAAACAGAAAATACACATTTTATATTGTGTTTTTAGGTTTTTGTTTTAGTTAAATAAGAGGCTATTGCATCTGGCAGGACCTTGTCTCCAGCCTCAAAAGCCTTGTTTCCACCAAACACTTTCAGTCCAGTCCCTTTGGAACCAGCAGTAACCCTTCAGACATGGTACCTAGACCCTCGGTCTGTTCAGACAGTCCTCTTAAATGTGGGCGGGGTTGTTGTCACTCACTGCTCCGTCCAGCACTCGCTGCATTTCCTCATCAGCGGTGACACAGATGGAAGTCTGCACCTGGTTTATCGTCCACAGAACGAGGCTGCACGCCCACATTTTCACAACAAAATAGAAGAGGCTGCAGTGAGAGTCTCTCTCCATGGGATATTTAAAAATAGCAGCTTTGTGCATTTAGTCCTTCTCAGGCAAGCTCAGGGGTTTAGTGTTGCTGTAGCCCACAGGAACGACGCTCCATCATGCTTTTTTTTTCTCCAAGTGAGGATTAGAATATATGCAGGTCACATAATCTGGTCCAAATTAATATATATAAACTCTTGAAGATCCACTCATTACGAGAAGTGTCTCTTTAAGGTGTGCTGATGGATTCACGTCATCAACTCATGCATTGAGTAACATTTCAAGTTAACGTTCCACCTTAAAAGTTGCCGGCAGTCGGCCCAGTGAATGAAGTTATTTTTTCTCAGACTCCAGCTGCTGTGAGAGGCAGCAAAACATCCTTTCATTTTATAGTTACAGTTTACTAATAAAACTCTCCACAGTATGAACAGTGGTTACATGAGCCTCAAAACCAGACACAACTCAGCCCTGAGCAGAGTGACCGTCCTCTACTGACCAATCAGACTGCAGTGTTCACGGCTCCACCTTTTAATACCAGATCTGTGTGCTAGGTACCCCAACAGAGGGGGGACCAAACATGGGGACGCTAAGGAACGCTTCTGTTGGTACCATCCACAACTTTCACTGTGGAAATGGAAAAAAAGCGTACAGAACTGAACTGAACTGAATCGAACTGAACCGAACTTGACTGCTTGGTGGAAACGGGGCTGAACATATCTCTGGCATTTCTGTGCTTAAATTTTGTCTTGGCTGAAAAGTGGGTTCTCTCTTTCTGTCACTCATTGCTAACTCGGTAATGTGGCTTATTTGTGTGTTGCAAGGGTTAATACAGAGAGAAAAGAAGGTAGAAGAAGGTAACAGACCCTCTAACTGATGTGTAATCGTTACCTGTGTGATAGAGGACAGGGTGGGGGAGATGGTGGGGGAGAACTGTTTTGAGTGATGCCTCCGCGACTCCCCTCCCATGGGCAGGATGAGTGGGGAGAGCTGTGCCCGTCTCCGTGGCGACGTGCTGAGCGACGGTTGGCCTTGTCCACTGAGCAGTGGCGAGTAGGAGGAAGAGCAGGAGCTGGAGCCGCCCACGCCACTGTTGTAGCCGGGGTTACCGCTGGACGCTGACTGGAGGGAGGAGTTACTGAGGGAGGAGTGCAGCGACTGGCTGCTGAGGGAGGAGGGAAGAGACGGCGAGGAGCTGAGGGACGACTGCAGCGAGGGGTTGCTGAGCGACGAGTGCAGGGAGGCGGAGCTCAAAGAGTTGGAGAAGGAGTGGCTGCTGAGTGATGACTGGATGTTGGGGTTGCTTAGTGATGACTGCAGGGAGGGGTTACTGAGCGTGCTCTGTAGAGACGCCAGGAGACCTGAGGAGGCAAAACAAAAAACTATTAAACCAACTGTACTCTCAGTGTCCACTGAGACAAGGACGGTAATAGAAAAATGTCATAAAAACTAAAGACTAAATAGTCGGGAGATCCAGAACACAGGAAACAGTCACAGAGTGGAACCCAAAACCATTCTCTGATTTAGTTTTTAGTTCCTAAAACTAAAATGTAATGTAAAGCTGCAACTAATAAGGATTTTTATTTCAAGTTTAGTGTCTGAAAATAATGAAAAATGCTCATCATGAATCTTGTTTCGTCTAAAACCCAAAACACATTCAGCTTACACAAAAGCAGCAAAACTGTGATTAAAATCTGTTGTGGGGCTTTTTTAAAGTGGCTCTATGTTGTATTCAGAGCTTATGAGTTGTCTGCAGATGGTTCTCAACATGGAGGTGGCTGAGCTAGCGGCTAGCAGCTAATGGGGCTAACTCCATAGACAGCACTCAACAGTGGCAACAGTGCTGACAGAGCTAACAATGTTAACCAAGGGGAACCAGAAGGTGGGCACCACACTTACACGACAACGCCGTCTTGGTGTCAGTGGTAACCTGTTTCATAATGTAGAGTGAGGACAGCTACTTGACAGAGACAACAAACTAGCTCAACAACATGGCCAAATGCAAGTATGATGCTGAATGTATTAAACTGTTTGGGCATCGAACTAATGACTTGGAAGAAATCGTGCCTGGACCAGTTGGGAACTGCTGGTCAGTGTGTTTAAGGCCCTGTTTAGACGACAACAGTTTCTCTAAAAACAGAAAAGTCTGTCCTTTGCGTTTTAAAAAACTTCTGCGTTTATATGACTACGTTATTGAAACGATCTCTGTTCACATGGAGCCGCAAAATCTACTGGAAACGCTGTAGTATGTACGCCAGGGCAATGGGTGGCAGTGTAAATTTGCAAAGCAACACCACGGCATGACGCCATGCGCCTGCACCGAAGTGCCTTCCTCTACAACACGGTGATTACAAACCAAAACAAAAACGCTGCCGTTTACAAAAAGTTGCACTCTGGAACCCGTTTTCGAATCGTTGCGTTTTCAGGCACCCAAAACGCTGCTGTTGTGTAAACAATCGGCCAAAACGCAACTAAAGTTTACTGTTTTCAGTTGAAATTGTCGTATAAACGGGGCCTAAGTGCAACTTTTTGGCCGAGACACAGGCAACGTGAGCTGACCCAACAGTCGGCCTTATTCACCGCCACTTCTTTGATGCTGGTTTGGTGTGTCTGAGCATTTAGAGTTGCTTGTTTTGTCAGACAGACATCCCACGACACAAATATATTCCATTTAAAATTATATTAAACCGCGAAAAACAGCAAAAAAAGAGAGACTGAGATCAAAGAATATTTAGCATTTTTTCATGATAAAACTCCAAAAACACTGGATTATTTACTTCCCACAACACAACAGCAAATTTTTGTTAGACCCTCACACTGACTGATCAACAGCCAAGTCTCTTAAAAAAACTCTTTCAGTTTGTACGGCGGGCTGAGATAACCCGACTGCATCTTACACCTTTCGAAGAAAACATGATGAAGAGTCACACCATGAAATATGAAACTGTACATCACAACCAAAATCAGCAGGTAAAAGTCAATTCTCTGAAAAACACATTTAAACAATCAGGCGAACGACCCGATGAAGCTCTCCAACAACATGAATAATGAAATACGCCAACAGAAAGCAGCTGAGTCACGAAATAAATCCATGATTCATTCTAATGAATCATGGATCAGTTAGTCACCTTTAATTACTGCTACACTTCAATTAACAGTACAAACCTCAACTGTGACTATACTGACACAATTCCTCTGGAAAATGAGTCATAATTTATTGTTAAATAAAAAAACATATTCTTGTTATGGAACAAAACTCTTCACATGAATCTTCACTGACTGATGAGCTGCACAGGAGTACAGGCTTTTCTCTTTGTCTCTGTGGCTTCAGTTTAAAATAGACTGTTTGGGGATTCAGCTCGTCCCAAGGTGATCTCAGCAGGTGAAAACATCAGCTCTGTCCCCAAATACACCCTCCTGCCATCACTCACTGCACCTCCTCAAGCTGCCTTACCTTGCACTACCTCCCTGCTCTGCCTCTTTTTATACACCCTCAGTAGGTCAGGTTCATCCACAATCTGCGTCTCACGTCTTCTTTCTGACCTGGTTCAGACTGAAACCAGGAACAAGACACAGAGCCCAAATATAGCTGAAAGTATGCGCCAAAGTGGAATATCACTAAAACGATATTACTTCTAATAAACAAACAGATAATAAAGTGAAGTTACTGACTTATCATATGATATATGAACATGACCTCCATCATTTTGCTGACCTCGATATAGCCCGTCATGTTTACATGCGCATTTATAAACAAAGCAAGTCACACACGTGTTAGTCAACATAATGCCGGAATAAACAGCAGGGTTTTCTCAACCACTACAAGATTTGGGTGCAGGTACTCTCCCTTTTTTCTCTCCAACCCCCGCCTACTTTCACGAGACACCTTTAAGATGACATAGCATAACTTACTGTTGGCCTGCAGCTGCACTTTAGGAGTGGAGGACGCACAGTCCTGAGTCTGACAGTCGTTAACTTGCCAACCCCACGAGTCAAAGAAAGTCTGTCGTTTTTACTTTTATCCTCCAACAACTTCATCGTCCACTCTGTAAATCCACCAGCAAACCGACTGACTCCCAGGCTGTCCATCCCCAGGAGGCGACTAGTTCAATTTAACAAGAGTTTATTTAACATTAATAAGAAAAGTAGGGAAATCCTCTGGGGATTGTTAATATCTACAGCCAATACGAGGTCAAGCTGGCCATTAACTAAGTAAATCTGGAACAAGGTGTTGGACTGTTGGACGAACCTGGTCATGAGAGCTGTGTATTTATTATTTTGGAGAGGAAAAATGACTCTAAGCAGGTGTTTTTTTCTTTTTTACCACCAGTTAAATGTGGAAACTGTGACATGACCTTAGTGTTTTCATTGGGGAACTGAAAACTAAATAGTAAATTCTCACACTCTTTCATAGTGAAAAAAAAAAAAGTTCGACATCTGTCTTTCAAATCCAAACTTAAAGTTGACAACGTGAGGTTTGCAGCTTCCCCCTGGGGCTGCAGCTGACACTTTGCCCATCTGGTTTACAGTCTTATACAGACACCATGTTGATCCACACTCAGGTTTGGAGAGTCAGGCTGCAGCCTGAGGTTGAGATGACTGCAGCTTCCTGCCTGCGGTTTGTTCAGTCACCTCACAAACGATAAAACACGGCTACATTTTCCGACTCCACTTCCGCCCACGAAAAAAAAATCCCTCCCTCATTCTCTCTCTAAAGGCTAAATTTAGAACATCGTCCTGCCGTACATCCCCCTTCGTTTCATCTCATCCACTCTCACCCACATACTTCCTCTGCTAACCTTCACATTAGCTACTTAGCTGAGACTTTGGTCAGACAGATTTACGACAACTGAGCAGCCAGGCAGCTCGGTGTCTTGCCTGAGGACACACAGAATCTACAAACTGTTGCTGGAGGAACTGAAAAGTGACTCTTTAGTTACAGGACGGTTTTTCCATGTAAGTCTCTTTATCAAGTCCACGTGCATATCTGACCTGCCCTTAATATATGAGTGAAGACAAACAGAAAGCTAAATTTAACAAGGTCAGTCCAGTAAGAAAAAAAAATCTAATCTACTAATTCCACGAATTAGGCATGGTTATTAAAGTGCAACAATATACATGTTAGATTAGACGTAATTATCATCCAGGAGGAAATTAAATTTTTTCACTCTGTTGTTAAACACACACGGGCCTGAAATACACACACATATACAAACAGGACCTACACAGGCATTACATGGAGAGATATCAGAGCGAGGGGGCTGCCCATGGATGGGCACTCGAAGCGGGGGGTTTGGAGCTTTGCTCAAGGGCGCCTCAGTGGTGACCAAGAGGTGAACTGGCACCTGTCCAGCTACCAGTCCATACTATATTTGGTCCGGACGGGGACTTTAACTAGCGACCCTAAGTCTGAACTGAACTACTGCCGCCCAGTCACCTGCTGCTTCCTTTTAATCCACATCTGGTTTCTTTAACACACAGAGCTCGTTATGTTAAAGTGCTGAAAGTGAACTTGTGATATCCTTCAAAGCTGAGGAAACTGTAGACAAAAAAGCTACATCACACCTGTCATATGGAAGTCAAAAGCGACAAAGCGCAGATTAAAACAATCTGCAAAATATGCCGTCAATCGAAGCCAACCAAGACAGGAAACACAACAAACTGAGATTTACCGATGTAACTACGATTCTACAAATTCTGGATGTCGGCCAGTTTAATCACCTGAAAAGGTGCTGCTTTGTTACATCAGATAAAGCATGTTTGCAAAGTTAAATGTTCGCATTATTTATTATATAATTTTATCTCAAAATATATTCTAAACCAAGCCATGTTTGCACAGTGAATGTTTAAGATATTTATTTTAATACAAAATAAACTATTTTCTAAAGTTTACTTAATGAAACTTGTGGTTCCCTCAGGCTTTGGTTATTATCATGATATTTTTCAAACTGGCAACATTATCAAATTATACATCAGGAGAAATATAAATACTGATTAACATGGAAAAGACCTTTGTGATAATATTTTTTGCCATATTGTCCAGCACTGAATGAAAGTGTTTGAAGAAGAGTGTTACTTCCTATACGCTGGGTCAATGTGAGACAGCGGCTCGCTGCCTGACCTGTTCGAAGAGCAACAGGTTTGCGAGCGTGATATACAATGTAATTTCATCACGCCCATGCCCATTTTGTGACGAGCAAACTTTTATGTTGCATAAAACTGTAATGTTGAACTTGTCAGTAATTTAATACATTTGATATGATTTAAATATTGATTGTAGCTGCTTTAAACACCAGACATTGTATGAATTTATCTCCAGACCGTAAAACTAAACCAGACTGCAACGGACTCAGCAGCACCTTACTCTGATCAGTCGAGCCACACAACTCATAATAATCAGCTCAACAATCTTAACGTGTGCCTGGATCTTAGGGAATCAATAAGCCAACACATACACACACACACACTGCTGCAGCCTGCACGTACCTGGTGCGTGGTGGTGGAAGTTGCCGTTGCCTCCCTGTGCGTTGGCGGCGTTGATGCCCAGCTGAGTGAGGGTGGAGGCCAGGTTCCCTGTGCTGCTCCCCCCGCTCAGAGACGAGGATCCTGGGTAGCCCGGCTCGTCCTGGTCAAGTGGTGTTGGCAGCGGGGAGGGGAAGTGGAGGCTGGACAGGTCGGGCAGGGAGCCGCCGGTGTTGAGGGCCGATGGGACGCCGTGAGCCGGCGTGGACGGCTGCTCCGGGGACGTAAAGATGCTGAGAGCAAACAGAGGACGTTAAGATCTACCCAGGAATTAAAACAAGCTGGGAGGGGATCGTTTGAAAATTTAATCTGGTAGTTTCAGCATTAATATCACAGGAAGCAGTCTGATATAATTCATTGCTCCATAAATACTTAACTGCAGTTTGAATCTTAAATAAACCCTCCTCCCATTTTGTTATCTTCATAATTAAACGTCTTTCTTCCTAATTTTTAAGGCATGAGTGCCCCAAAGTTTTCACAGTACTCTGATGATCTTTGTTACAGGCTGAGGAGAACAGTGAATAAATGATGCTGTCTGGTTTTCTTAAGAGTTCAAGGTGAGGAAAACAGAAGCAGCAGAGGAACTAATTACTACCTGCAGGGGTTCAAAAGTAAAAGAACCCCGACACAATCTTTGTGTTGGCACAAAAGGATGAATCGAATTTCAGGCCACTACAAAGAAATGTGACATCATGCGGTGTGCGATGTGGTATGAATAAAGCATGCATGTGTGTGTTTAGTGGTGTTAGACTTACTTGATACCAGGAACTTCACAGGATTTGGGTCGGGACGTCAGAAGAGGCAACTGGAGAGAGAAAAATAAAAAAATCAGTTCTCTTTCTGTTTCTTTAAATACATAATCAGTGTGAAGAGTGTCAAGTGCTTTTATATTTCATCCAGTCTCCAGAAGGCAATTAGTGCAACTAATCCATTTTATTGGCTGCACCACACCGCTTGCTTTGATGCTGGTAATGTGCAAACAAAGTTAATCAGCACAAAGTATGGAACGCTGTGGAAACATATGCTGAAATGAGCACAACATGTGAAAAAGCACATGTAGTCACCACCAATGGAGCGGGTGGATCAGGAAGACCTGCTTAAGGTTTCCAAGTTAGCTAACATAAAGAGAGCTGTGTATACGTTGTAGAGGATGTGAATGGAAACGCATCCATCATGTTAATGCACATTCAGTGGCATCACCCAGGTGTGCCAATCATCTGGATACGTAAAAAAACAATAACAAAAAAAATATCCCTGCTGCTTTCAAGCAGCCTTTGGACACCAAGCATTGGCATTTACACCAGAACTAATCGAAACTCTCCTCCTAATGAGCAAGTTTGATTTTGCAGTATCACATGATAAGAGATGCTCTTCAGTTTTATGACCCGTTGCCTTTCGGGAAAGTGTTTCTTCAATGTTTGTTCAGTGCAATGAACACGATGATTTTGGTTTTATGACCCAAACAGTTTACCAAAGTCGCCAGTGGACAAAATGTTACGTCAGTCTCCAGCAGGAGGATCGTGTCTGTCTTTGGCAATTAAACTTCTGTTTGTAAGAAACGGATTTTTAGGCATTTCTTTTTCTCTCCGCTGTAACAAATTTGCACTGATCCGTGACTTGTGTGTCCCCTTATACCCCAGTATGTATGAGAACTGACAAAAAAAAAGAAGCTTAAAATGTATTACTGCTGCTCCATATTTGCGGTGAAAACTCATAGGTGCACCTAAATGAAAAAGTTAGGCGAACCAGTGCAACCAGTATAAAAAGTAATTATGGACCCCTGATTTAATAACAAAAAAAAATTTTTACACACTTGATTCTCACACACTGAATGATAGAATTAAGGTTAAACATTGCATTTTTTGGACAAAGACATTTTTTTGTGAAGAAAAAAAAAAGAGTATAAAAACTATAACTTTTAACACACCTGCCAAGAATCTAAATGTTTAACAGCTGCTGACTAAAGAACTGATGTGAAAAATAATCTGCAAAGACTGTATATTATGTATTAAAAACATTCCTAAGAGATAATAAAACAGAAAAATATTATATTTTTTAATGGTTTTACCTTCTTCGTGTCCCAGGGTTTGAGCAGTTTCCCCTCATCCAACATATTCTCCTCAATGGGGGGCACAGGGTACGGAAACACTGAGGGACAAAACAATGAAGTCTGTAAATATACAAACGTGCTGAACTTTCTCTGGATGTTGTCGAGTGATGAAGTGAACTGTCAGTTCAGTCAATATCATATGGGTCAAGAGGATTAAAGCTTGTGATATATTATATTCAGAAGTAATTACAAACCCTGAAGTTGTACATCACCATTTCTGAACGTGTTTAAAACACTTCGGTTAAATATCTCGGGGTTAGTCGGGGTGTAAAACACATTGATACAAGTCATTATCTTAAAGATACGCCTTTATTTTGAAACTCCCATGGCACGTCTGCGTCACCATCTGTCCAAGCACGCTTTCATCCTAAACATTCAGACAGTACTAGGGGGGCCTAGCGTCAGGCAGACAATGGCAAGCACCCCAAACAAAAACAAACAAAAAAAAAAACAAAGACAATGAGGATATTTACTGATATCGTCGCATATCGAACGCAGGCTGCTGAACTGAATCGAGCAAAAATCTAATTGTAGCAGACTTTGTGATTGAAGATCGTATTGCCATCCAAACAATCAACTAGAAAAGCACTCGGAGAGTGCAGACCTCCGCCAAGCAGCTCGGATTTCCCGCCATTTTATTATTTTATTCACTTCGCTTCAACCGATCACCACCAAACTTTTATCATCTGTTCCTTGTCCCATTATCGACCTTTCATCAAAATCCGATCAGAACTTTTTGAGTTATTTTGCAGACAAACCGACAAACAAAGAGGCCGGCGAAAACTTAACCTCCTTGGCAGAGGTAATAACATATCGTGATGAATCTGATGTTAAGATGTATACTGTGATATGATTCCAGGGAGGAGCCTGTTGGTGCATAGTGTCATGTTTTGTAAATGATAGCTGCACAAAACTTCTATTTTATTAATTTTTATTTAACCTTTATTTAATCAGAAAGTCCCTTGAGATGGAAATCTCTTTTCCGAGGGAGACCTGGCCAAGACAACACCAGTTACAGTTAAAATAGAAACAAAACAAAACAGACAGATAAAATCATCAAACACACCAAGAGGAGACTAAAACCAGCTCCAATAAAGCATGTGCACTGCTCAGTTATATGGACTTTTAACACAGCTTTAAAGTTTTCAAGGGGGACTAGATTATTAAAATGTATTATGCTCTGCAGATTTTTCCAACTCCAGGGAGCACACTAAGTAGGAGAAGGACGTTTTTGCACAGCTCAGTGCAAAACCCTTGAAACGTAGAAAAACTGACGAGTCCTGCAGTGCTCTCACAGGCTCACGCACGGGTTGCAAGTACGGTTTCTGTTTTGATCTGCACAACGTTTCAAAATGAATAAAAGGGGAAATGATCTCACAGTGCAAATCAAAAGGTTAACACATTGTTCATTTCGTGGAATGAGCCCCCGGGACCTTTGTTGCGTGCCAAATTAAATTTGTGCACAAACGTGTGAGAAAGTTGCAAGTATGACCTGCTTTCACAGCCAAGAGCACGACTGATATTCATTCAGTGTGTGTGCATGTATAACTTTTGTTTCACACACAATGTAGGCCTCTGAAGTTACAGTGTGGAGTTTTATAAACACTTTCCTGCTTTGAATCTCAATGAGATGTACTTATTTAATAGTTGATTATTTGTAAAAGTAATTGTTAAGAGTAAAGATGCTTTTCATGGTATGAGCTTCTCAAATGTGAGCTTTCCACTTCTTAAGGTACAGTGAACTTATGGAAAGCAAATTTACAGTAAATTCAATGAGAAAACGTCAGCAAATGTAACAATGAGAATAATAATTGGTTGTTGCCAAACAACAACATCCAGGGCTGAAAAATGAAGCCAACACCGAAGTGCCAAAAACTGCAGTTCTTTGAACGGCCACTTGAGGCTGTCTCCAGCAGCGAGTCAATCCTCATAGACCCCTTATGTTAAAATATCCAATTTCACAACAGAAATAAACATGTTTACAGCCTGGTACAAAAACAGTTTGGGTCTCTATAGCTAGTTTCATCATTCATGACGACTGTGCGGGGGGTTAATATTTATATAACTCACCTGTCTACATTTTATCAAGGCCCAAAGTTACGTATATTTCAGGGCGGGGCTGCTTTGACTGTGTGAAGCGTCGCTACAGTCTATGAGTCAGATCCATCCCTCTCTCCTCCTCCAAACTCAAGGCGTAAAACTAGAGTCCACAATCCAATGAGTGATGTTACTAGGAATAGGTATCGTTAAGATTTTAATGATACTACTACACTTACCGATACTGCTTATCGATCCAGTACTTATCGGTTTGGGAGGGGGTTCAAGAGAATTAATATTGCTTTACTTTCTCTGTATGTAAGTACAGTATATAAATTGACGTTCTGCTACAGCATTGTTTTGAATTCAGTTTCAATTTTCAATTTTATTTAAAAAGCCCAAAATCACAAATTCAAATGGCTTTACAGCAGACGACATCCCTCTGTCCTTGGACCCTCACAGCTGATCAGGAAAAACTCCCCAAAAACCCCTTTAACAAGGAGAAAAAGGAAGAAACCTCAGAAACCTGAACAATTAACTATTATGGTGTGTAACATATCTGAGGTGGACAGGATAATGGGAGACAAACTACGAGCTAGGCGGTTGAACACGGTGTATTTCCCCGTCTGTATGTCATGTACTCTTGCTAGATGTTTTTCGAAAGATTGCTCATGTTTCTGCCCTCACATGCACAGGAGTTGTCAAGTGTGTGACACAGTGGCAGCACTGGCCCCGCCCCTCGCACATGCAGCAGGCAGAGCAAAAATGCATCAGTGACGAATGTCTTCATCTTATTGCAAATTACAAATGGAGTTGTGGAGATAAAAACTGTACAAGATAATGTTTATGTAACCTAAATAAACAAGAAATATATCTTCTGAGCTTCTCTAATACTGATAGCAGAACCAATAACGTCAGAGCTTATCAATACTACGTCTTTAATAATTCGGTCCCAGGGCCTGTTTAATACCAGGTTTCTGTACCCATCCCTAGTTATGTTTGCTACGTCCATTAATTTTATAGTCTACAGTTGGAGCCTTATTCAGGCAATCATAAAAGCAGATGGTCTTTCTTTTTATACTTTGTGCACATATTTTATTTATTTATTTCTATACTGTCTCAATTTCTTCCAACGACTTTAAATTTGAATTTCTCAGACAGAGGTTGTTTTACAAATGTAAATGAGGGTGATGTACAACCACAGGCTTTAAATTTCTTTCTGACCTTAATTTAAGAAGTTCAACACATAAAATTTGAGCCTATACATGTTCCATCAAAACTCGGGAAAGTTTAAGATAATCAGCACAATGGCCGTCTATATAGATCTGCTGTGAATAAAATATTTAGGTGATTCTGCTCATGTCTCAGAAACTTGAGCTTTGGTTTACATCTCTGAAAGGGAAACAACCTGAAACCTGACAGCAGTGTGCGTGTGTGTGTGTCTATATAACTCACTTCTTCTGCCCTCTCCATCACTCTGACCTGCAGACAGACAGACAGACAGACAGACAGACAACAGGTTTTTTTTGAGTTGGAAATACTGGCTCCAGTTTATATTTGGAACATCCTGATTCTACTGGCAGCCCGAGGGAAACCTGTTTACACTGAGATCTTTATCCTGTGGGCCGTTCAGTCAGTCAGGCCTGAAAAGTCAGTTTAACAAAGAGCAGGTCACCACATCACTTCCAAAATAAAGACGGGGGGGGGGACCCTGAGATCACAGAGTTCCCTCGTCTGACAGACATCGAACCATTTCCACTTCTGTCATTGTGGTTTCAAGAGGCCACATATGAATCAGCTCAAGGCAGACGATAGTAGATGATTGACTTTCCTTTAGTCAAACTTCAACACAAACCCTTCCTACACAGGGCTAGATGAACGAAGCACCTGCAGGGTTGTTTTCAAGCTAGACATATGTAGCGGCTGTTGAGGTAATGTAAAATTTCCAAAAAACTGTGCAATGAAATGCGTCTTCCCCCCAAGCAGAAGAAGATCTATGCGATCAGTACAGTTTTAAGGTGGACATCCAAAATTAGTGTCACCAGTTGAGTATGACCAAATGTTTCTGTTGTGCCACATCAATTTGGCACAGTCTAAAAAGCAGCGCTCCAAACTAATGCCACACTGCAAAAACGGTTTAGAAATGTCCTGTGGAGCATGACAAAAAGCTCAAGGTGTCGACCTGGCTTCTGAATTTCCCAGGTCCCAATCTGCTCAAGGATTCTTGTGATGTGCCGGTACCCCAGATGTCCCCCTAATCCAAGGTGGGGCCTCCTTGGATCGGTCTTGAACCCTTGACACAGGATCTCTGGGAGTGTCCTGCGGTGTCTGGCACCAGTGCATTGGCGGCACATCCATTGAGTCCAGTGGGCTGTGAGGTGGGTTAATGGCACGTGCCACAGATGCTCACTCAGATTGGGATCTGGGGAATTTGGAGGCCAGGTTGACACTTTGAGGTCTTTGTCACATTCCTTGGGCCATTCCTGAGCCATGTTTGCAGTGTGGCATGGTGCATTGTCCTGCTGGGGGGGGGGGGCACTGTCACTGGGGAGTACTGTTGCCATGAGGGGGGGTACTTGGTCTGCAACTGTGTTTGAGTGGGTGGAACATGTCAGATGGTATCCACATGAGTGCCAGAACTAAAGGTTTCCCAGCAGAACATTACACTGGGACAAAATAATCAAGGTTATTCACTTCACCTGTCAGTGGTTTGAATGTTTTGGCTGATCAGTGTATTTATGTACTGGAGAAACAGTTTTTAATTTGAAAACCTAGGAGGATAATTTCATTGAGAACTGGACAAATAGATGGTGTTTGTCTCACATGTTAGACCTGAGTTTTTGATGGCCGATTCCGATTTCATTTTTTTCAAACCACTTTACAGCACACAAGATATTGCAACCAAGGTACAACCAGCTCTTCAATAATCATCTCAAACAAACAAACAAACAAAAACAGTGACACAGGTGAAAAAACATTTTCCTTTTTGCTCAAATATTACTAAATAAGTAAAAAAACATGCATAAACAAAAACATAGATAAATAAAATAATAATTCTTGGTGTAGACCATTTGTGGGTAATTTTTTGAATAGACAAAAAAGTAAAACTATCTCCTGTGGAAAATTCACACAGGTCTTCGGGATGTGCCCGCCAGTAAGCAGTGGACACACACATCTTCGGCACATGGACACACGCCTCATCAGTTTCAAGCGGCACCGTGCAGCGGTGAGAGCTCCGCAGTTAAGTTTAACACGGACAATTAACAACTTTCTCCTTCCCTCTTCTGATGTACGTGCATGAATGATTAAGGTGAGAAGCCGTCCATGTTTCACTTTCTCACATCACCCAAGCTGTGAGTTGCACATGTGCGTGTGTGTGCGCTGCTGATGTTACACCATGTCAATCATTTGACCGGCATTTTAAATCAGCATATTTTAGACTGACCAGCCGGTCACAGGTCATGGCCAATCACGTGAAAACCGGCCCGATTCCGAGCACTGCCGATTAATCGGTGCAAGTCTAGTATGTTTTGATCCAATATCCTAGTTTACAGAATGTCATGTCTTTACTTATCTTCTTATTTATATCCTTATTGTGTCTTATTATTTTCATGTGTTTAATTCTTTCAATTTTTATTCAACTAATTAATTATTTTTTTCTTTTCATGCTTGAGCGCTCTTAATGTTCATCTGATTGTGGATTTTGTTAATGTATGTTCATTTTGTCTTTATAAACCAATAATGAGAATTTAAAAAAACAAAACAAAAACCACAGCAGCAGTTAAATTCCCCGTCATGTTTCTCCTCACACGTCAGTCCAACCGTTGTGTTTCTGAGCAACATGTCGAAGCAGCTCGTGTGTTTCATTCTGACTCTTTGCAGTCACTTGTGAGTGTTTTTGTGTCGGCGTGCTGCCTCACCTGTGCGTCTGTTGCCCTGGGGGGTGAGGGTAGGTCCTCCTGTGGTGAAGGGGTCTCCTGTGGGAGGGTTCATCACACTGGTGTGGAGGGCTGAGTCAGAGTTTGTCCTGAGGGGGCAGAGAACACTCAGTGTTAAGGGATGTAAGGAAAGAGAGAACGGATCAGAGAAGGAAAAAAAAAAGCATCTGAAGAAGTTAAAGGTCAGACGATTCTCCAACACAAGAGTGTGAAACAAACCATCACAACTGGAAATACCAACTGGAGCTGCAGCTAGAAATAAAAGCCAACTGACATGTTTCGCTCCTTCTCACACGAGACCAGGACATTTAATCTCCCAAAATGTTCTCAGACAGTCGTAAGAGACTGAATATATCTGACCTCTTAGATTAGGCTGACGGAAAGCAACTTGTGTGCGCGTTTTGAAATACAACAATTACCTTAAGTGTTTCCGACATCTACCCTGACCCTGAAATAATATGAGAAGATCCAGAACCTACAAATGAGGCTGTTTCTGGTTGGATTCTGCTGCAGAAAATTAACTCTTTGGTCTCCTGAAGTGAGACGATTACTGACATTTCTAAGTTTACATTCAGTGTGTCCTGGTCTTCACATATGTATTAACCTAACAGGAGCTCAGGTAGAGCAGATAAAAGTGAGAGCTTGAGAATGATGAAAGTAATAGGGAGAGACATGGCAGGATAAAACAGACGGGGAAAGACTAATTTAGATTTCAGGAAAGGAATGTGGATTTGTGATGGTTTAAAAAGGCAGAAAAGCTTCAATCTCTAAATCCAGTCAGCCAAACGAAAGGAGAAATAAAACGTTCCCATTTCCCATTTTCACCCACATATTTCTAGTCTGGACAAGACTTCCAATCTCAAGGTGGGAGCCGGAGGACGTCCAGCAGAAGGAAGGAAATAAAGGAAGTAAAGGTAGAGGAAGAGGAGGATGAGGAGGATTCACCTGTTGAGTGCAGTGGTGGGGAGACGAAACAACTGGCTTTTATCCCCGGGGAAGTTTCCGGACCAATTCCTTTTCATGATCGACAAGAACAAAAAGTTATTTTCCTCCACCGAGCAAGAACATCGAAAAAGAGGAGAAAAAATAAACGGGGAAAAAGAAAAAGACGAATGTGGGCTCAGAAAGCAAGCGAAGGAGAAAGACGGAGGCAGTGAGCGAAGAAGAGAGGGAGGCTGGCATGTCACCTGACACCACAGACGTAGCTACTGCAGAGTTTGTGTGTGTGACTGTGTACCAGCATGTAATCAAACAGATAAAACCCCTAATTATCTGCTTATTCACTTAACTGTGGTCTTAATTTAATATCACACGGCATCATGTTACATCATCACAAGCGGTCCTGATGTCCAAAGACAAAAAAGACCTTTATCAAGGGTTGCAAATTAGCAATTTAACCGTCAATAAATTTTGTGTAGTTCATAAAAATCTTAAATTGTGATACAATGTCTTCTTTTGTTTGGAGCAGCAATCCAAACCCCGCAGATATTTATTTTACTGTGATATAAAACGCAGCAAATATCTTTGTATAACTCACAACTCAGAACGTAGTGAACTTAAAAGGATAGTGCACCCAAAAATGAAAATTCAGCCATTATCTACTCACCCATATGCCAAGGGAGGCTCAGGTGAAGTTTTAGAGGCCTCACATATGGGGCCATTATGGTAGCTAAATAGCTGCAAATGAGTATCTCAATCTGTGTGTGCGTAATCAGATTTGTACATGTGTAAAATAATTTGTAAAAGCGTAATAAAGTTTGTGAATGAGTACAAAAATCTGCAAATATGTATTTAGAATCTGTGTATGCGTAATCAGATATGTAAATGTGTAAAAAAATCTACAAATCTGTAATCAGATTTGCAAGTGTATTAAGATCTGTAAATGTGTACAACGATCTGTAAATGTGTACAACAATCTGTAAATGTGTACAACGATCTGTAAATCTGTACACAGATCTGCAAATGTGTACAGAGATCTGTAAATCTGTACAACGATCTGTAAATCTGTACACAGATCTGCAAATGCGTACAGAGATCTGTAAATATGTAGACAGATTTGTAAATACCTATGTCTTCAGCTTTGACTCAGTTGGGCCTCTCAATTGGCTCTCTTTGTACACGTGATTTTTGCTACTCTTCTGCCGTGTGAGATCCGCAAATGCGTGAGAAGATTTGTGTCTGTAACTGGAAGTGTGCCTCACCCTGAGCACAGGCTGACAGGCTCAAGCTGCAGCGACCTTCAGATTGTTTTGCCCTGAGCACAGGCTCACGGGCGCTACTTTGCTGCGCTGTTTTGTTGCTTTATGGACAGAAAGTGACTGGAATAATGCTATCACTGGAAGGAAGTACTATAGTGTTCAAAGGTATGTTGGTGATGCAAGACCAACAACTAGATCAACTCAAGAGGAAGACATTATCTCTAGGATGAGATTTGGGCATACTGGTTTAGGCAGTACTTTACTTATTTTAAAGAAACATGCTGATGGTAAATGTAGTGTATGTAATACTGCTGAGACTGTAGAGCATGTTATTGAGTACTGCTCCAAATTTGACCAGAAGAGACAGCAACTCATTCAGGAGCTGGAGTCAGAAAGTGTGACTTTAAACATAAAGACTATCCTCCAGAAAAATTCAGGCGAGGTTTGCTTCAAGTTTTTGTTTTATTTCTTGAGTAGAACTGGTCTGATCAGAAGATTTTTTTTGTTGTTGTTTTTTTTTTTTGTGAATATTAATTTATCCAGACCCACACTCCATTTTGGTAGGTGGCGGTAATGCTTCCATGCGTTGTTTGCCAACCGCCATAAAACTAGAAGAAGAAGAAGAAGAAGCAGCTGTACGGACAGGCTGCATCCTTGGAGGCCCCATAAATGTCTTCCTCTTGAGTTGATCTAGTTGTTGGTCTTGCATCACCAACATACTTTTGAACACTATAGTACTTCCTTCTAGTGATAGCATTATTCCAGTCACTTTCTGTCCATAAAGCAACAAAACAGCGCAGCAAAGTAGCGCCTGTCAGCCTGTGCTCAGGGTGAGGCACACTTCCAGTTACAGACACAAATCTTCTCACGCATTTGCGGATCTCACACGGCAGAAGAGTAGCAAAAATCACGTGTACAAAGAGAGCCAATTGAGAGGCCCGACTGAGTCAAAGCTACATAGTTACAGATCTCTGTATGCATTTACAGATCGTTGTACAGATTTACAGATCGTTGTACACATTTACAGATCGTTGTACACATTTACAGATTGCAATACACTTGCAAATCTGAATACAGATTTGTAGATTTTTTTTACATTTACATATCTGATTACGCACACACAGATTCTAAATACACATTTGCAGATTTTTGTACGCATTCACAAACTTTATCACGCTTTTACAAATTATTTTACACATGTACAAATCTGATTACGCACACAGATTGAGATACGCATTTTCAGCTACACTGCCTGGCCAAAAAAAAAAGTCACCACCAAAAAAAAGGTCATACACTCTAATATTTCGTTGGACCGCCGTCTTTAGCTTTGATTACGGCACACATTCGCTGTGGCATTGTTTCGATAAGCTTCTGCAATGTCACAAGATTTATTTCCATCCAGTGTTGCATTAATTTTTCACCAAGATCTTGCATTGATGATGGTAGAGTCTGACCGCTGCGCAAAGCCTTCTCCAGCACATCCCAAAGATTCTCAATGGGGTTAAGGTCTGGACTCTGTGGTGGCCAATCCATGTGTGAAAATGATGTCTCATTCTCCCTGAACCAGTCTTTCACAATTTGAGCCCGATGAATCCTGGCATTGTCATCTTGGAATATGCCCGTGCCATCAGGGAAGAAAAAATCCATTGATGGAATAACCTGGTCATTCAGTATATTCAGGTAGTCAGCTGACCTCATTCTTTGAGCACATACTGTTGCTGAACCTGGACCTGACCAACTGCAGCAACCCCAGATCATAACACTGCCCCCACAGGCTTGTACAATAGGCACTAAGCATGATGGGTGCATCACTTCATCTGCCTCTCTTCTTACCCTGATGCGCCCATCACTCTGGAACAGGGTAAATCTGGACTCATCAGACCACATGACCTTCTTCCATTGCTCCAGAGTCCAATCTTTATGCTCCCTAGCAAACTGAAGCCTTTTTTTCCGGTTAGCCTCACTGATTAGTGGTTTTCTTAAGGCTACACAGCTGTTCAGTCCCAATCCCTTGAGTTCCCTTCGCATTGTGCGTGTGGAAATGCTCTTACTTTCACTATTAAACATAGCCCTGAGTTCTACTGTTGTTTTTCTTCAATTTGATCTCACCAAACGTTTAAGTGATCGCCGATCACGATCATTGAGGATTTTTTTCCGGCCACATTTCTTCCTCGAAGACGATGGGTCCCCACTATCCTTCCAGTTTTTAACAAAGCGTTGGACAGTTCTTAACCCAATTTTAGTAGTTTCTGCAATCTCCTTGGATGTTTTCTCTGCTTGATGCATGCCAATGATTTGACCCTTCTCAAACAGACTAACATCTTTTCCACGACCACGGGATGTGTCTTTCGACATGGTTGTTTAGGAAATGAGAAGCAACTCATTGCACCAGTTGGGGTTAAATAACTTGTTACCAGCTGAAAGATAATCGCCCATGCAGTAATTATCCAATAGGAGGCTCGTACCTATTTGCTTAGTTAAATCCAGGTGGCGACTTTTTTTTTGGCCAGGCAGTGTATTTAAGCTACCATAATGGCCCCATACTCACATCACTTGCGGAGATCCAAGGGGAGAGGAGGTAGCAACACAACTCCACCTAATGGAAGCTGACGGCGCCCCAGATTCAAACGCCCAAAAACAAAGGTGGAGTTGTGTTGCTACCTCCTCTCCCCTTGGATCTCCGCAAGTGATGTGAGGACTCTAAAACTTCACCTGAGCCTCCCTCGGCATATGGGTGAGTAGATAATGGCTGAATTTTCATTTTTGGGTGCACTATCCCTTTAATTCAGTTAAAGGACAAAACCCTTACTGTGTTGTATGCAGTGAGCGTGCAGCTGAAATCTATTTTTTTCTCGGTTTATTTTACACCTTTAAGCAAAGCAGAGGATTTATTGCCCTGCTGTTTATATTCACCATTTATATGTCTCTTATCCAGGGCCTGGTTGCAGTTTGCTAGTTCACACATAATGTTGTAAAAAGTGCCTGAAAGGCCTTGAAAATTCTCAATTAATTCTACTATAAATTCTTATAAAGTGGGACTTCAGTTTACAGTGCAAAGAGTGACAGACCTTTTTATATCATTTTATAACTGTATCTTATTTTATTAAATTTTAGTAAGAAGCAACCCTGTTTTCTTATCTGCTCCTGTTTTAATTTGGGGTTAAAGGTGGGCCCATTATTATAAATCATGTATTTTGATGTCATTCTATAGCTTCTCAGTAGTGCTCCTTCTGTATTCAAATCCAAACATTTTTGTTAAAGTTTTTTAGCATCAAAATTATATTATCCCAAGCCCTTCCAAAAACGTTCATCTACTTGACCTGATGTAGGTTTCTGCATGATGACATCACTACATATACACCCCCTGGCACACCTATAGCCTTCTATGTGACTGAACCGTCCCTTCTTTCAGCCTCCCTAAAGCTGAAAACACATCAGTGCTGCCGCAGCGTGTTGCATCATGTGATGCGTGCGCCGCCCCCTAGCACACACTGGACGCATCGTGCTGCAGCTCGTCAACAGACAACCACGCAAAGTTATTACTACTTTTGCTGAAAAATTTGAACTTCCTCCACCTCTGTGTTAGCTTAAAATCACATGTGGCCAGCCCCTAATAAAAGTTGAAGAGCCGACCCTCAGAGCTGTGACTCACCAGGCAACATCTTATTGGCCATTGTCTTTATAACGACGGGACTGTGGGTCGTTTAGCTCAGGATATTTCTCAACCTCAACCACAAGTCTCTCCTCATCCATTCTTCGTCACACACGAGACACAGCAACAGCTACAGAGTTCTCTTTACACATCCATGGTGAGGAGAGGAGTCGAGCTGCTACAGGAGCTGGTCTGTACAAGCAGAGAGTGAGTGGGGGGGGAAATGCATTTAATTCCAGGGGCGGCGAGGCTGGAAATAGAACAGTGGAGTAACTTGGCGCCAGGCGGCGTGCCCAGGAGCGCTGACACACATCTAGCCACTGCTGGTGTGGAGTTGTACATTGAAAATAATAAGGGGCGTAATTTTTGATCTGCAGCATTCGCCACCGGTGCGTTTTGGCCTGAAGTCCTGCCCCTTTTCACTCTGTGCTCCAATTACAGTTGAACAAGTCTGGAACCCAGCAGAACCTCAGTAACTTTTCCTTTTCCTGTTAGATTATTATCTTATGCAAATATAGAATGTAGAAATATATCTCCTAAGATGTATTATGTGCTATTCAAAAATGCTGAAAGGGCGACAAAATTTTGAAGATGGCTAAAGGATGTGGCAGGGGCACTGTCACAATCTTTACAGACACATTATATTGGACAATCCTGATTCCAAAAAAGTTCCAAATCCCGCCCTTAAATCAACACCTCCTCTCCTTATTTACCGCTAGCCTCAGGCAATGGAATAACACATGGTTGAGTTTGTTTTTTCAATTACAAAAAATATGAATTATCTCTGGACTTTTATCCTTCAGCTGGTGAGATCACCATAGAAGAAGAGCGCAGTGAAACTCCATCCAACCACTGAGCCGTGGTTACAAGAACTGGACTCACATTTGTTTTGACCAAAACCTCCAACCTGGCAGGATGAGCTGTTACCATATCTCTGTTGAATAAACATAAGTTCTTCTTCTCTTGAAATTAGTCAGTTTGAGCCTCAACAATCCAGAAGCAAACATGACAAATAACTGCAGACAGAGTGCAGGTGGGATGAGTCTGCCAACAACTATGACTGTTTAACCAAAAAAGCCTGATGTTTAGAAAGTCTCCAACTGGTGGTTGGCGACTGGACAAAGTGACAGCTGGAGGAGCTGAACTTAAACAGTCTTCACTTGTCAGACTTTAGGAAATGGCTGGAGGACATTTGCCAGTCTAGTGTGTGTGTTATGATGTGCAGTGGACTCTCTGTGACTGTGGACCGAGGCCAGTCTCTCTCTGAAGGGTAATTGTTGTCTTGTTAGAAGAAAAACCAGAAAGAACACAGGCAGGCAGGCAAAAATTAAACGACTGCGAAAAAAACAGAAGAAAAAGCCAAAAAGAAAAAAGAGACAGATTCCCAGAAGAAGGAAGGGCAAAAAGAAGGACTAAGAGCTCTTCAAAACCAACTCAGGTTTGGAGAGATGCCGGCTAAAATCAACTTCCTGTTAGTTGTTAGAGGTTAGTGCTGCTGCTGCTGCAGAGACAAATGAACCGAAGCAGCAGCCTCAGTAGGATCCATGAAAACCTTTGTGAAGCCTCAGTGTTACCGCATGTGATTCTGTGAGGGGATTTTCTTTGTGCAAATCCAGTCAGACGTCAGAGGGAGAAAGCAACCCTTAGGTGGAGGTCCAATGGCATGGCTCAAGGACCCTTCAGCAGGAGGAGGAGGAGGGGTGGAGGGGTTTCATCTGAAGGACAGTCTTCAAGGTAACTGCACCTCACTAACAAATATCTTTTCTTTCTGCAGTCTCTATATTTTGATGCTGCTTTCAAACACAAGTTAGATATTTAAATAGTGCATGGTTGATGGGATGGTTTAGTTTTTTTGAAGTGGGGTTGTATGTGCTACTTATCCATAGACAGCACATTACATACAATAGATGTCAGTCTAAGCAATGTACTGCTGTGAAAAGGTTAGCAACAAATTGAATTTTAGCCACCTAAAAAAACAAATATCAGTTTGAATCTATTCTATATTGAGAATATTTTCACTGCTTTACCTTAATGTCATGACAGTGATTTCTGACAGAAAAGCCGTTACATCGCTCTCTTCAAAGCCAGACTCCATTGAGATAAACAGTAATTTAACGTTGCTGAATACAGGAGCTGATCTACCACTGCCTCGTTCAGTTAGTGAGTTTGTCTTATGAGACTTTGGTGTTTAAAAGGGTTAGTCCTGATTCACCAAAGTCTCACATTAACACCAACAACCTAAGTGATCGAAGCAGCAGAAGACCAGCAACTCTCGTGTTCAATGAGGTGAAATTACTGTTTTTTAGTCTGGTGGCTCTGGTGTAAGCAGAGATGGGGAACTGAAATCGTCAATGACTTTCCCATTTGAATGGGCTGTCTGACAGAAAGCTAAAGTGGTGAAAATACTCCCAATATAGCGTACACTTAAACTGATATTGATTTCTTTAGGTGGGACTTTTAGAAGGTGGTTAAAATATGTTTTGTTGCTGACCTCCATCCACATTACTTAGCTTCCATGTGGGCCTGCTTCTCCAAACTGGGGGCGTGCCAGCTAAAATCTACTGTTTGTAATACACTGTCCATGGAAAAGTAACTCCACTTAAAAAACGTAACTATCCTTTTAGATACGGAAGACATTATACAAAACACAGGGTTCCTACAAGTTCCATGAAGCCCAACTTTAAAGGCAATTTAAGACCTGAAACTATCGAAATTAATTTTCTCTTTGCATGGTTACCCCTAAATGAGTTTAAATCCTTTTTTTTTTTTTTTTTTAACAATTTGTCATTCATCTTCCAGAACAGATTACTTTGGGATATTCAGCATGTCAGGAGCATGATGTTTCTCATGTATAGAGAAAAATGGTTGGTTGATGCATGGTACCAAAATTACAAACTTACTGTCTCCTAAAAACTAGTTATAGAAAGAATTGTACGTAGGGTAGTTCAAACAAAAGACAAAGATCCTTGTGTACAGTTACACTCAGGAACATTACCATCAGCGGTATACCATACAAAATTAACACGCGTACACAGTCTATTTAAACATGGGAAAATGAGCTAAACTTAGGCTATGGACTCCTTTTCTATTGCCAATAGATAGAGCCATGTACACAGCTCTGCAGCAGATGAGTACCTCTTTCTGTATTTTGTTTCTTTACTTGTGTGTCACGTTCAACGTCACAGATAGGCCAGAAAACAGGTTACTAAACAGTATAAAGCAGCCTGGAGGTCTGTGAAAATGTTGTGGTCACTTCTTTTTTATATCTCTTACTTATTCAGCCTCTCTTTCAAACTTGTTGACAACTAATTAAGAATGATGCTTGAGCACTGCTTGGGCAGAGACGGGCTGTATTCTGTGGTGGTGCGTTACTGAATTTGCTTGTTCACACAGGTGTTGTATTTTGATCACTACAGTTGGGAGCCAATCTGAGCCAATATATATACCCGCGACTACTGCAGAGTCATTTGACCCAGGTGTTACTGCCGATTGTAACCTTTCCCATTACATATAAAACACGGATGTTAGTGGGTTTTAGTGGGTTTTTTGTGCACTGAGAAAGGGGCATTTGAGACCAGTAGGTTTAATGCCATTCCAGAGGAAGACAGACTTTGTTGTGTGAGAAAGGTAAACTTGAAAATAAGGTTCATTTTTTTATTTTACAGTCTTACCTATGAAGACATACTGAACGTATTTTTTAGTAAAATGGCTTCCATGAATTTTGATTTATTTTCCTTGGATGACCACGAAAAACTTGAGTTATGTTTTTTAGAAAAGGAACCTTTTTTGTGTCAGACCTTGTTTGCCGGGTCTGGGATAGAAGGCAAAGTATTTTGTTTGTGGACTGAGCATTAAGATAACATATATTTAGGACTGATCACTACAACACTGATGTAATGGTGTCTTTAAAACCCACGAGGGTTGGGCACACGTTTGTGTGCATGATCTAGGTCCACTTAGAAGCTTTTTTTCTGAGTTTTCAATCATATCTCACAATCCTTTATCAGCAAATGGAAGTAGCTCTGATGTCAACAAGTGATACAAATATGTGGGTGGGAGACTGTCACCCTGTTTCTGATCTGAAGACAATTTGGGGACTAAAAATAAAATAAAAATATATAAATACTAGAGATGGGCATGAGTACTCTATTGCTCATTTGAAGGTCAGTATTCGTTAAACGTGATTACTTGCCACCATCTCTTCCACATCGTAACACAACTTACATATTTCTTTTACTATTTAAAATGGGTAAAATCTTATGTGATTGTAGAAGTGCGTGCAGCTTCGCTCAGCGCCTCCTCGCCCTGCTGTCTCTCTCTCTATCTGTTTATCCTCAGATTCAGCTGCAGGCATGTGAGGTCCACACCAGGGAACAGTCGGTGAGAGTCCGCACGCCCACCCGCCCGCCCACACACATGCACACAGTGACGGTTTTAACAACAGAGTCGAGCTGTTCCAGTGTTGGTGTGACTTCTCTGGGATTGTTACATATCTCAGGGTTTGACATTAGCCAGTGCTGCTGTGCTCACTCGTGCTAACCAGGCATATGTTGAACTAACCTGGAGGAGAGCGGCTCCAGACTCCAGAGACAGTCTTTCAGTGCTGTGTCTAACCAATGTAACAGCAGCAACTGAAAGTTTGCTGATTTTTCTCATAAAACCTTTATGGTTGTTATAAACCCTGGTTGTTCAATTAATGACTGTCAAATTGCACTTCTTTCCGCTGGCCAATTTACATTCCTATTTGTACATCTGACTTTTTTTGCGAGTACTCGAGTACTCTTTAATAATTTAATGCAAGTGCTTGAATATGGAAGTTACTTAAAATGCCCATCCCTAATAAAGATAGTGAGGAAAATGAGCTAAAAATGTAACTTAGAAGGAAACTTTTCTGATTCTTAACCCTCGCTGTTTCGCAGGGTGGGCGGAATGTGCATCAATGACGCGTGTTACGTCACCTGGCAGACCATAGCCGGCAAATGAGCAGGGAACTCCAGGCAATGGTGGTATGGGGGGGAGCGCCAGGCACCGCTTGTCTGCACGCACTAGCCACACTGAGATGTCACAGAGCTGGTGAATATCAGCATATTTCCCTTTTAGGTGCCAATTTACTATTTAAGAGTCAAACAGCCTCTGGGAATCATTTGAAGCATTCAGATTTACAATTGGGTTCAGTAATTTGTTCAGGCAATGTTCTTGTGTGTGTGTGTGTGTGTGTGTGTGTGTGTGTGTGTGTGTGTGTGTGTGTGTGTGAGTGTGTGTGCTTGCTTAGACAAATCAAACTGTGTTTATGAAAGCAGAGAGAATGCAGACTGTACTGCTGATCTGTTCTAGATTCACAGAAGAAATAGTATATGGAGGGTAAAAAAGTTAAGCTATTTTAAGATGTATTTTTAAGCTTTGATTGAGTTTTGGAGGACCTGCAGATACCATTTAAATGTCTTTTTTCACACTCCTGTCTTTGTCTGATCAAATTGTGATGTTTTCATTAACCCCTGATGTTTTGTTTTTTGTCGCTTTCAATATGTAAACCATCCGGGGCTTCACAAAGGCTTTAGAAAGGTTTTTGGAGCAGTGGGAGCAGAGGAGACTCAAACAAGATGCTTTGGAAATAACAAACAGGCATCCCCGCAGACAGCCATGTCTCCATGGAGACAGACAGGAAGGGGGGTGGGAGGGGGGAGGAAATCAGACAGTACCTTCTCCAGCTGGGGTCAGGTGGTGGGGACAAGTAGGCGGAGTTATACGGCGAGCTGTCCACCTGAGGAGACAACTGGTTAAGGAAACGACAACAGATATGGTCCAGTTCATAAAGTTTCACTTTCAGTTTCTACTGAACATGAAGGACTGCGGCTGCTAGTTTCACTATGACTAAACTTCTCACTTTTTTAAATATTTTACATGTTTCCTCTTCCTTTAATGAGTTCTAGTGAAAAATAAGGGGCAGTTAAACAAAGCTCACTTTCATAACAAAAAAAAAAAAAACTGACAAAATACAAATGAACTCTCTTTCTCTGCTTGGAAAGATATAAACACCCTGGTCAACAGTTTTTTTGTGTGTGTCTGTCTTCATAAAAAAACAGTTTTCAGCACTGACTGCACAACTTCACACTTCAAACTGCCTCCAGATCCACTCTTTCACACTTTCTACTGAACAGACCGGGTGTTCAATGCACATGTCCGGTGCGATTTCAGCTCCTTAACTTCTATATTTCCCTTCCTTTACATAAGAATAAAGATAAACCTTATTTATATGGTGCCTTTAATACAAGACATGCAGCACAAAGTGCTTTAAAATAAGGGCATTATGAGCACTGAATGCTTCACATGAAAATAGACACAATGGACTTAAAACAGAAAAGGCAATTCAGTATAAAAGGACATTAAAAAACAGTTTAAACAAGGATTAAGTGATTCAATAACTTTCACTTAAAAGTGGTTGTGATTTTAGCGCCTATTAATTGAAATCTCATACAGTATTTCTTGCTGTGTCAACTTTTAACCCTTCCAACATCATTAACAATCAGAGCCTATAATTCCCAACAGGCATAGACTCACTAAGAGACACTGAGTACCGAAATAAGCATCTTTTAGATCAGCCCAGAACGTCTTCTCAAGAGTTAACCTTGGGTATTGTCTATGGGAGTACAGCCCACAGCTGCCCCAGAATCGACCACCCAGTTGTGGCACTGTGGATGAAACAGAACTCACCACAGTCTTTCTCCGTCAAGTCCACCAGACACAACTCACAGCAAAACCAGAAATCTTAAAAACACTGATTCATCATGAGAGGAAATAAATCATGACATGATGTAAAACCATAAATCATAAAAACTATAACATTTTAAAAGAGTTGCAGCAGCGTCAAGTGTTTTAGGAGCCAGTTAAACACTAAAATGAATAGACACATTTTTAGCTTTCTTTTAAAAATATTTAGAGCGCTGGCTTCACTGATATCTATAGATGTGTTCCACAGCTTCTATGTTGTCACTGTTTTTACATGCATGCATTGAGACTACTGATTAAAATCAGACTCACACAGACTCTTGCACATATTTTCCACTTGTGACGTTCCCCCTTGTCTTTCCACCGTACTTTAATAAGTTCAGATATCTGTCAGTAAATCCAAAAACACAACTTTTCTGCCACACTGATCTTGATTGGGTTTTCACATGTAGGCTGAAATCAGGTATGGACAGATTAACATGCTTAAAAACCCCGGGGCAAAACTGAGCTGCTGGGTCCCCAGTTATGTCATACAGTTTTTGTATACAAGAATACTACCTATCAATTATGAATGGCCATAAAACTAAAGATCTAACTCATAACAGGACCTCAAGCTCAGATAACTGAGCAGGTTCCATCTTACAAAGTCAGCTAACATGCTTTGGTTGTGTTCATCTGGGCATTTTAACATTGAGGTCAATGGGGATTCGCTCTGTTTTGGAGCCAGCCTCGAGTGGCCTTTAGAGGAACTGCAAGGAGGAAGTTTTTGGCACTTCCTTGTTGAAAGTTACTGCTTTCAGGTGACTGAGTGCATCAGTTTTTCTGTGCAACTTGCATCTTAAACTCTGCAGTTGCGTCGCTTGTCAATCATAGTATAGTACAGTAGAGTCAAGCCTACATGACGGCCACAAGGACAAAGTTTTTAAAGTTATGTTTACACTGTTAAAATTTGATAGTCACAGAAAAATGATTTTTAAAATAACAACTGACAAGGAAATCCCATTAACAGTAACTTTACATTGCAGTTACACGCACAGTACCCAATATGTGTCTTGCTTAAGGGCATAAACCCTTTCCGTCAGAGTGATAAACATCCTAGGCTGCTGCCTCCTCACATTCTTTTTGATACAGTAAAGTTGAGTCCTGATTTATTTTCAGAGGTTCTTTGGAACAAAAGCATATTGTGTTGTTGCTGCTGTGACCTAAAAACAGACAGGCACTGACGTAAAGCAAATTTCACACGAAATTAAAAAAAACTATCTGTGCATAAAGCGCCACAACAGTGCAATGTTTGGCGATTGAGACGGACCTGATGGGGGAATTCAGACTGTGGAAAAAGATATACAGAGGCTGTTTCACTGTTAAAACCCCAGCTGTTTGTGAATTCACTAAGTTATCTACTTCCTATTAAGTCTTCTTAAATGTTAAATAAAGAAACTTTTGTTGATTATTATTTTTCTTCTTCTCTACAAACTCCACGTGCATTTATCTACGAACAAATACTAACTAGACCATTAAATTCGGATCATTCCACCACTGAAAACAGTCCCCAACAAATGCTCTGTTTCCTCCAGTTTGTTTGATAAAAACTACAGTGAGCAGATGTTTTAGGAAATTACTGATGATGCCATATATTTGTGTTTTTAAAGATTTACGGTACGAACCAATGAGCTTTGACCCGAGAGCCACAGACAGGAAGTGAGACAGTACAGAGAGACGAACTAACACGTTGTTGGTTTGAGTCTCTTCTTGACTATAAGAAAAAACATACAATAACTTCAGCCTTATACTTTCACAGCCTGTAGGTTTAGACTCAACAGAAAAGGCAATTCAGTATAAAAGGACATTAAAAAACAGTTTAAACAAGGATTAAGTGATTCAATAACTTTCACTTAAAAGTGGTTGTGATTTTAGCGCCTATTAATTGAAATCTCATACAGTATTTCTTGCTGTGTCAACTTTTAACCCTTCCAACATCATTAACAATCAGAGCCTATAATTCCCAACAGGCATAGACTCACTAAGAGACACTGAGTACCGAAATAAGCATCTTTTAGATCAGCCCAGAACGTCTTCTCAAGAGTTAACCTTGGGTATTGTCTATGGGAGTACAGCCCACAGCTGCCCCAGAATCGACCACCCAGTTGTGGCACTGTGGATGAAACAGAACTCACCACAGTCTTTCTCCGTCAAGTCCACCAGACACAACTCACAGCAAAACCAGAAATCTTAAAATCACTGATTCATCATGAGAGGAAATAAATCATGACATGATGTAAAACCATAAATCATAAAAACTATAACATTTTAAAAGAGTTGCAGCAGCGTCAAGTGTTTTAGGAGCCAGTTAAACACTAAAATGAATAGACACATTTTTAGCTTTCTTTTAAAAATATTTAGAGCGCTGGCTTCACTGATATCTATAGATGTGTTCCACAGCTTCTATGTTGTCACTGTTTTTACATGCATGCATTGAGACTACTGATTAAAATCAGACTCACACAGACTCTTGCACATATTTTCCACTTGTGACGTTCCCCCTTGTCTTTCCACCGTACTTTAATAAGTTCAGATATCGGTCAGTAAATCCAAAAACACAACTTTTCTGCCACACTGATCTTGATTGGGTTTTCACATGTAGGCTGAAATCAGGTATGGACAAATTAACATGCTAAAAACCCCGGGGCAAAACTGAGCTGCTGGGTCCCCAGTTATGTCATACAGTTTTTGTATACAAGAATACTACCTATCAATTATGAATGGCCATAAAACTAAAGATCTAACTCATAACAGGACCTCAAGCTCAGATAACTGAGCAGGTTCCATCTTACAAAGTCAGCTAACATGCTTTGGTTGTGTTCCTCTGGGCATTTTAACATTGAGGTCAATGGGGATTCGCTCTGTTTTGGAGCCAGCCTCGAGTGGCCTTTAGAGGAACTGCAAGGAGGAAGTTTTTGGCACTTCCTTGTTGAAAGTTACTGCTTTCAGGTGACTGAGTGCATCAGTTTTTCTGTGCAACTTGCATCTTAAACTCTGCAGTTGCGTCGCTTGTCAATCATAGTATAGTACAGTAGAGTCAAGCCTACATGACGGCCACAAGGACAAAGTTTTTAAAGTTATGTTTACACTGTTAAAATTTGATAGTCACAGAAAAATGATTTTTAAAATAACAACTGACAAGGAAACCCCATTAACAGTAACTTTACATTGCAGTTACACGCACAGTACCCAATATGTGTCTTGCTTAAGGGCATAAACCCTTTCCGTCAGAGTGATAAACATCCTAGGCTGCTGCCTCCTCACATTCTTTTTGATACAGTAAAGTTGAGTCCTGATTTATTTTCAGAGGTTCTTTGGAACAAAAGCATATTGTGTTGTTGCTGCTGTGACCTAAAAACAGACAGGCACTGACGTAAAGCAAATTTCACACGAAATTAAAAAAAACTATCTGTGCATAAAGCGTCACAACAGTGCAATGTTTGGCGATTGAGATGGACCTGATGGGGGAATTCAGACTGTGGAAAAAGTTATACAGAGGCTGTTTCACTGTTAAAACCCCAGCTGTTTGTGAATTCACTAAGTTATCTACTTCCTATTAAGTCTTCTTAAATGTTAAATAAAGAAACTTTTGTTGATTATTATTTTTCTTCTCCTCTACAAACTCCACGTGCATTTATCTACGAACAAATACTAACTAGACCATTAAATTCGGATCATTCCACCACTGAAAACAGTCCCCAACAAATGCTCTGTTTCCTCCAGTTTGTTTGATAAAAACTACAGTGAGCAGATGTTTTAGGAAATTACTGATGATGCCATATATTTGTGTTTTTAAAGATTTACGGTACGAACCAATGAGCTTTGACCCGAGAGCCACAGACAGGAAGTGAGACAGTACAGAGAGACGAACTAACACGTTGTTGGTTTGAGTCTCTTCTTGACTATAAGAAAAAACATACAATAACTTCAGCCTTATACTTTCACAGCCTGTAGGTTTAGACTCAACAGTAAAGTGAAGGATACTTGTCGGTTGCGGTATGGTCGAACTGGTGAGATGAAACGGCGGTCTCTCTGAACGCGCTCCACCAGACCGTGATGCCGGGTGGACCGGTTGGACTCCAGAGTGGAGGGGAAGGAGCCCTGAGAGAGACAGAAAGAGAAACAGAGGTCAAATAAGGTTTTTTGTATATCATGTGCATTTATTTAACATTTCTAAAGTCAAGGAATGCAAAACAGGAAACGACAACACACAGAGAGATAAATATAACTAACAACTCTTATATCAGAGCTCCCACTCTTTTTAAAGACTCCATTTCCAGGTCATTTTCATAAACCTCCTGTTGTCTTCATTGCAAGTCCGTTATAAAACCATTCACTGTGGTTGAATTTGATTTATATTTTTAAAATAAAAAGCTAGTTTGTTTCAGATGTTTTTTTATTCTAGGGTGTTCAGAGGTTGTAAAACAACTGAACGCAGCTCTTATTCAGCTACCAGCTGCTGCAGGGACGGTGGACAAAGAATCTAGAGGACTTAAAACAGTTCATTCAGCAAACTGGAGCAGGTTACAGCCTAAATATTCTTCCAGAACAAATCACAGTTTTACAGGACATTTAGAGCAATTTTATCATCTTTCAGGACTTTTCATTGACTGGTGTCTGAGGAAAATATCTGAAAACATGACACATTTGGCTTAAATTTGGGGAAGAGACATTTCATTTTGCCCAAAACGTGGCAGAAACACGATATGAATTCCTCAAACTCCCAGTGGAGGTGAGAAGCCAAATCGTACCGCTACCTGCTGCCAAATAAATTTTATCTAGGTCTGACCTTGGACACGGAGGAGGAAGAGGAGGAGAGCCGACAAATGGAGATGGTGATACTGATGAAAAAGCTTCCATTACAGAATGAGTTTGGCTCCGCAGAGCTGATGGGAAACAATGATGACTCAGAAGTGAAGAGCTGAAGGCTGCAGATCGTGATGACACAGCAGTCTGTGTCCTCAGAACACCAAAGGTTCACCGCAGGTTAAAATCCAACTCACGAAAAAAATGCTTCTGTCCTCTGTCAGTTTTTATGTTTCTCTTTATTAGCATAGTTCCACTTCTAGTAATGGAGGTAGAATTTGTAGTAGTAGCTGTAGTAAATAGGGTTCGTTTTTGTACACATAGTCGTCGTGGGTAAAGCCAGACAACTTAGTAGCAGTACTAACAGACCAGTTAAAGTACACTGTTCCAAAAAATGAAAGGAACACTTCAATCACACATCAGATGTTGGTGAACGAATTATTCAAGTTGAAAATCTTTACTGATGGGGAATGAAAGGGGCAAGTCAATGGCATCAATGCCTTCGTCATCCAGGAACTAGCTACACACTCTGGACACATGACGCCAGGCAGGACAAACGCTCTGAGGATTTAACCCCAACCCTAACAGCAGTCAGGGTACTGTTGGCTATGACATGGAGGTCTGTGTGACCCTCCAAGGATCTGCCTCCCCAGACCATCACTGACCCACAACCAAACCGGTCATGCTGGATGATGTCACAGGCAGCATAACGTTCACCACAGTGTCTCCAGACTCTTTCACGCCTGTCACATGTGCTCAGTGTGAACCTGCTCTCATCTGTGAAGAGAACAGAGCACCAATGGTGGACCTGCCAGTCCTGGTGTTCTCTGGTGAATGATGGAGCTGCACGGTGCTGGGCTGTGAGCACAGGTCCCACTAGAGGACGTGGGGCCCTCATGCCACCCTCATGGAGTCTGTTTCTGACAGTGTGGTCAGAAACATGCACACCAGTAGCCTGCTGGAGGTCATGTTGTAGGGCTCTGGTAGTGCTCCTCCTGTTCCTCCTCACACAAAGGAGCAGATACCGGTCCTGTTGCTGGCTTGATGCCCTTCTACGGCCCTGTCCAGCTCTATGGGGGTTGTCTTGCTTTTGCCTCTCCATTGCACCTGTTGTCACTTTGATTTGCACCAAAGTAGCTGAAACTGATTCACAATCACTTGTGCTTCCTGAATGGACACATTGATATCCCTGAAGTTTAACTGACTTGGTCTTACACTGAGACCATTAAATGTTCCCTTCATTTTTTTGAGCAGTGTTGTAGCAGCAGAAATAATACAACACCACAGCAGTAGAAACAGTATTAGTATTAGTAGTATGCCCAACTGTCCCGGTGGTAGACATAGCAGCCGTAGTAACAGTAGTAGCATCAACACTGCAATAGTAGTTACAGAAACAGAAGGAGTCGTACCAAAAATAGTACGATCCGTAGTTGTAGCAGTATACCAATAACAGAAGAGTTGAAAACAAACAAAACAGGTCAGAAGTGAGAGGATGTGGCAGTCAGTTACCTGGAAGTCCTGAGGGTTCCTGCCGATCTGGTTGACGTTGGGTAGCGAGCCACCATAGTACGGACCCTGACTCCTGGCGAGACGGAGCTTCTGTGCCTGAAGCTGATGGGACAAAGACAACAAGAAGAAGAAGAAAAAAGACATTAACAGATAGAAGATCAAGAACAAAATAAATCAGTTCTGTACCGAGATAAAAAACAAAAAAATATCTTTTTTACTTTATGAAGCGTTGAGCAAATCATGAGCAGTGACTGGTCATCAGTGGCAGACAGCATTACATGTAAACGATTCTACAGCAGTCGTTTACTTCTTAGACCTTTAATGGCGTCTCTTTCATCAGCGTGACTGACAGTTTGGTCAGATGTGGCGTTGTCACAATGTTGAAGTGATGCGGCTGTCACTATGATGTTAGGCTGACGATTCGTCATGAGTCACAGGACACTGCATCCCACACTGGACACATTATAAACAATAGCTTATAAAATAAGATTACATAATAGAGGATATGCCTTTAGTGATCCCCAGTAAGGAGAGTAAGGAGAAACATAAATCAAACCTACATAGGAAGAGACGTTATAATACAAGCTATACAAGAGCACTTAAAGAAAAGGTTACAAGGTAATGCCGCAGTGGTGTGATTAATAAATAAAAAAATACTAAGGGTCAGAGGTCACAAGTCATGTATAGAAAGAAATGGTTCAGTAGGCTGGAAAAAAAACACAACATGATGTTTAAAGGAGGTTTATTTGTTACGCAGAGATCGCACTAAAGGGCCACTATAAAGTCCCTTCTTCTTTCCGCCTTTGCATTTTTACACAGAACCAACAAACGGCAGCATCATGCTGCTCAAATACATCAGCAGGACTTTATTTACAATAACAATGTCAAAACATGGCATCAACAATCATTTACTGTCTGTTATATGGCGGCTGATCTTGTCTTCCGCTCGAAGGGTAAAGAGCTCCTGGACCCCATTGTTTTCCCAAATTGTGGTCATTTTTGGCTGCTGTTCTTCTACTTTGAGTTAGCGGCTAACTGCTATCAGCTACTTTTTAAATCTCCTGCCATAGGTCCCATGCATAACAGCTCATCAAAACGTCACACCCGTCCTACTGGCTGTCTCGTTCATACAGACATCATTTCGGCACTTTTACTACCTCCGATGTCAGCTTAAAGGTGAGGCAACACTGCCCCCCCATCCAGCGACTGTTCCTTTTATACAGAATAGCGAGGCGGCATAACCGCCTAAAATTCCTGCTTTGAAGAGGCAGTGTAAAAGTGGCCATAGTAAACAATGTCTGGGGGCGACCTGAGCTTGGACACCATGTTTCTGCAACAATGCTGTCAAATGAGCTGCACCAATACTGCAGTGCAATAGTTGCCTCTAACCCAACCCAGGAGGTGCACAGTGCAGAGCAGCCAAGATGAACGTTGGCTGACCAGTGGAGAGTGCGCAGTGGGCACTATGTTTCAGCATGCTAACGCAGCTAGCTGCCTGTCTGTCAGCAAAAACAACAGAAAATAAAATAAAAGGCGAGACAGTCACAACACAATACATTAAAATGTCACCACCTCTAACTGCATAGCGCTTTGAAATGTGATGCTTAAGCTCACTGAGTCAATAGAGCGTCTGACTAAATATGAAGGCCTCTTGTATTTCACGTCATATTGTGCTTTTTTAATCTTGAAAATAAATCAGTCAGTCACCAGGTAAAGGGTGTTGGGCTACTGAAAGCAAAATGAACCACATCTGAAAGCCCTGGTTGTATACTTGTGTTTCTTTGCAGTACTGTTCTGGACAGCAGAACATTACAAAGCAAATTTAATTTAATTTAAGTTTGAACTGTCAGCTTCATATTGTGGCTGAGGAGTATTGGTGCATCCACTTCCATCTCTTCTCACCTTACTTCAATTCTAGTTCAATTTTGCTGGATTTGTTTAACCTGGCAAGCAACAGTTCAAACGCAGGAATGCAACCTATGCTAATGTTTTTTCCAATTGGACTACAGGTGGAAAAAGCCCTCAGCCACCAAAGAAGTTTAGAAACTAACCAAACAAGCATCACTGCTGACCTCTGACCTTTGACCTCCTTTCACAGAATATGGAGCAACTCTTTCTCTGTCTGGACTAATGAACCCAAACTGTCCGTGATGGCCATTTATTTTACACCTTCTGCGACCCAAATTCCCTTCAACAGCACAATAAATGGACTGTAGAAATAAAATGAGAGAGAAAATGTTGAGGTCTGCAACATTATAAATATAAAGTTTATATTTACAGGACGTGGACAAAGTGCGGAACACACACAAACAAATACACACACAGGCCTTGGCCCAGTTTTTAGACAGAGGGATGAACTCATTCAATCTGCAGTCTCTCCTGCCCTTGTTCTCTATCTGTTCACGTCCTTGGATCTCTGCAAAAACACTTTCGCTCAAAGTCTCTGTGTGAGAAGCGTTGGCAAGCATTACCGAATCTTTATAAACTTAATAAACTCAAATTAACAGCTTAGTTTTAAGGCTCTTTCACTGCCAGTGTTAATATAACAGCCTCAGGGTTTCTGAGTCCTGCTGTTGAAATGCTAGCGAATTAATTATTGTCCAGAGATGGGAATCATTTCCAAAGTAAACTGGTGGATGAGTGATGAGGGTCAGATGGACAGGTTTAGGTTTTAATCATTCTTCTCAAGGAAATACAAAAAGAGTTTTGGCAGTAGAGTATATAGGACTCAGAAAGTGCTGACTCAAACCATTAATGTGACAGCGGAGACAAATCACAGGAGCTGAGTCATTAATTGAAGAGCTCCATCATCGTCACTAAGGGCTGGTCGTTCCCAAATTGTAATGAACCCACACAGAGCGCCAAAATGAAGGATAAATCTGAGCGTAACGCAGCTATCTTTGTTTGAGTACTTTCACATTTTCAAGGTTTCATCTTTTGTTTCAGACAAACTCCAGGAAACTACCACAACTGGACTTGATTCTGAGACACTGAAATGTGACAGTTTGTTGTTTGAATGCTGAAACACAAACATTGAGAGGAAACCATGACTAAAACAACTGCAGAGGTAACGTGAAGAAACACTTTCTAAGAATACGTTACCTAAGAAACAAAAAAACAACACCTCTTATGACTCAGACAAACCCTGCAGCCAACAAAGTGCTCAGATCACTCCAAACACAGACAATAACTACTGTTTGCAGGCTGGACAAAACCTGTAATACAGCAACACAATACTTACAAAGTGACAAACACCAAAATGACTGATTATTCAGTTGCAATGACTACAGAGTGAACAGCAGCGGCTCTGAATCTCCAGAGCAGCGAAGAGAATATGGTCTGACAACAGCTACTGCCCTTTAGTTAGCAGGTTAACACACAATCTTCACTTTAAAACTAGATTGAGAGGCAATAATCTGATAACTGAAGTTATCAGGATTGTACAAAACGCAGCTTGATTGCTCATCAGTCTTTAAAATTAGGATTGTAGTCACCTATCATACACATTTTTTGGGCAACAGCTCCAAATCATCCACCATCTTAATACTAGAGAAACTGTTATCAGCACCAACACCGACCTCGTTAAACAGACCAGGGATCAGCAAGATCGGACAAATCTATCTCTAATCTAAATTTAATTAACAGTGCAAGCCTTTTAAAGCAATATAATCACAGCTGACTTCTAATTATTCTTAACACATATCGCCAATAACCCTGACTTTGAATACACTTGCACAGATAAGGGATTGAGATTGGACGGCTGCCGGCATTACAATAACATCCATCCATCATTTTAATCTGCTTATCCAGGGCTGGGTTGCAGAGGCATCAGACCAAGTAAACCACCCCAGACGTCTCTCTCCCCAGCAACGCTTTCCAACTCCTCCTGGAGGACCCTGAGGCATTCCCAGGCCAGACGAGATATGTAATCCCTCCAGTGTGCTCTGGGTCTGCCCCGGGGCCTCCTACCAGTGGGACGTGCCTGCATCACCTCTAATGGGAGACGCCCAGGAGGATCCTGATCAGATGCCCGAACCACCTCAACTCATCCCTTTCAACAAGGAGCTGCGGCTCACTCGGTATGTCTGTGCTCCTCACCCTATCTCTAAGGCTGAGCCTGGCCACCCCTCAGAGGACGCTCTTTCAGCCCCTTGTATCTGAGGTCTCATTCTTTCTGTCACTGCCCAGAGCTCATGACCATGGGTGAGGGCTGGGACGTAGATGGACCAGTAAATCAAAAGCCTCATGTCCCCAAGACACACCTGTGTAGCAGTGACACTGTTTTATCAGCATCTTGACATGCCACACCTGTCAGGGGGATGGAATATCTTAGGAAAGTGCTCACTAACCAAATTTGCAACCACAATTTGAGGGAAATTTATCTGTTGAATGCTTAAAAAAGTCTTAGATCTTTAACTTAAACCTGTTAAAAATAGGAGAAAAAAGAATTGTATGACACAGCTGGAAAGAGGACTTTGGTGTACATATGACTACAACGCCCAAAACATACTACAAAACAAAAACGACTAATAACGTCTCTCTTTCCAAACAAAGTGCGTCTGTTTCCATTGGATGTAAATCAGCAGAGTTCAACAAAAGTGAACTCCTGCACTGAAGCAGAAGTCCCATCCTTGAATTCATCCAACATCCAAGCTTAAATTGGAGTGAACAGGAGATGGAGTGGATATTAGCAGAGACTGGTGTGACTGTACTTTGAAAGGGATAATTTGAGTCTTGGGAACAAAGAACACTTATTCCCTTTCTTGCCAAGATTAGATAAGAAGATTGATATCCTCATATCTCTACGCCTGATATGAAACTCTCAGCAATGAATGTTTCCAATTATAATTAAGAAGTGATGAGTAATTAGAGCTTCCTGTCATGTTACTGCTTCCACTAAGATCCACACAGTGATGGATACACGCTTTAAACAGAAAGTGGTATCAGACTAGGAATCTGTATCTGCCAGGGTTTAGGTGCTGGAATCAAAACCAGGGGAGAAGACGTGGGACCAGTACTCCCATAGGCATTACCAGTAGTGAAAGCAACATCACCTGCATAAAGGTACTCCGTAAAATCATCAAAAGTTACATCTAGGGGTGTGTCATATCATCTTGTTCATGCTAATACAGTATATTTTTAATATCATATGAAAGATTCCTATCACGATATGCATGATATTTTGACTTGTTCACAAGTGATGTCATACTGTTACCCACGGCAACAACAAGCATGGCTGAAAATGAAATTAATATCGACTCAGAAGCAGCTTCAGTAGTGTGGAATAAACTGTGGCACCAGAATGCTTTATGAACAGCCCCGGACTTCTCAGACTCTTTAAGCAAGTTACCGCAACTTCCTGCTCAGAGGGAACTCATTCAGCAGCTCCTCCGGCAGCAGCACAGCATCTCAGTGTGATTAAACCTGCGAACCTTTGGTGATGTAAACCTATGTGATGCTCGTGGACCGACAAAAATATCCATATATGTGAATGCGTGATAGTTGAGGTATCATAACAGCCTGTCACAGGTTACAGCGTGATGATTAGAGAAGAAATGGCAGAGCAGAAAGGTCCAGGTGGAAAAAAAGAGAAGGAAATTGCCTGTTGATTTATATATATATGTAGATCCCATGGGACATATTTTGTATTTGGGAGCTGTTTAAATGTGTAATTAGTGGTAGATTTTATTTGTTAAACTATTAATATTGTAACAGAATCTGAATCTCACTCTGAGTTACTGTTGTTGTTCACAAACTAAAGAAATGAGAGATGATTTTTCTTTGGTTTTTACTGAATATTTGAAGGAAAACTGTAAAACTAGATCACTGATTTGATGGCAATACTGTTTTCTTAAATTCATAATAAAATATATATATGTTTTTCAAGATAAGCGTTTCCTGTTGGCTGCCGAACATCCTTCAAACATGACTCTGACTTTAACATGTAAACTCAAATAATCAGGTGTGTGCAGGACCAGCAGCATCACACTGGTTGGCACGCAGATCGACAGCATTTAAATCACTGATTTGGTTGCAATACTGTTATCTTAAATTAATAATAATATATAATGTTTTTCAAGATAAGTGTTTGCTGTTGGGTGCTGAACATCCCCCAAAATCAAATGTAAACTCAAATAATCAGGTGTGTGCAGGACCAGCAGCATCACACTGGTTGGCACGCAGAGCGACAGCATTTAAATGGTCAACTCTTCCTGCATTAGTGACGCTTTTACAGATCATGCAGACAACATGTTAAGTCCAAGTTCCTCCCTGAGGCTCCAGAACTCTGTCCTGTGAGAGGAAAAACTCCCCAGAAAAGTTTTTATCACAGTTTGTTTTCTGGTTCTAAAACGTTAGGAGAACAAATAAAACTGTGAAACTCATCTGAAAACTCAGAGTTAATTGGCTGTAAGTGGACAGCAATGATTCACAGAGCCATATTTTTACATTTCTGATATTAATATCAAAATTCTCAAAATTAAAAAACACTGGATATTAACATATGACCTATCATGGCTCATTCAGTTAAATCACAACCCCCACCATATATAAAATTAGTCAAAATGTTGCTGTCAGGCTGCCTACACTGTTTTCCATTTCAGCTTTAAAATGTTTCTGTTCCAGACCTCTGATTCCATTCAAAATATTTTAGTCTTGAACAGAATATCAGAACATGTAACCTGAAAGTACCTCTCTAACCGCAGCTTATAGTCATATTTTTTTATCAGGATAGTGATCAGCAAAATTTCTCAACTCCTACGAAGTATCATCTTTAGTCTTTTCTAAACTTTCCTCAATGCTGGGATGCAACATGTCACATCCGCAACAGAGCCCAGCTGATATTTGACTTCTGTGGCTTACAGTGATATTTAAAATAACCAAAATATGATGTCAATATATATTCTTTTTTCCCTGAGTAAACACATCTAACAGATGAACAACACTCAAAGATTAGAGTGACAGTAAAATGTAATGATACACTGTAAGAAAACATTGACATTTTATGTATTTCTGATATTTACGATAAAAGACACCAGATTAGAGAGACCAGATTTTATTTCTAGACTGTTTGAGACCACAGCTATCATTAAACTGCCGGCGCTAAATAATAGTGCTGAATAAAGATGGTTCAAGTGGATTTCATCTCCTGTTTATTTGTATTTGTTTGCTCATAGGACATGAAGGAAATTCCCTTGGAGATCACAGACATTTTTTTTGGGACCGACCAAAATTTAAGACATATTGAAAAGGGATTCATACACAGATACTGGCCGTTTTGAACATTGATTTACAATTGCACCCATTATCTTTTATTCTAGGAGCGATCCCTGATGGCGCAATGGATAAAAGAAAGGCTTACTTGCTGCATGTTCATTTATTGGTGGCAAATAAAATGATAACTATCTTGGTTGAAAGCACTGTCTCCCACCCTCCCCCAATGCCAAGGCTAGTTAATGAAAGTGCACTCAATGGAAAAATAACAGCAAAACTCCAAATAAAGACAGAGGTTTTTGAATCTCCTATAATCACGTATTTTAGGTGACCAAACTGAATTGCTGTACTGATTTAATTGTAAAGTAATTGACGAAACTGATCGACTTCTTTCAATGTATTTTTATATATTTTTTGAGACTCTTCATGTAGATGTACGTGTTCTATTTCATAGCGTAGCAGTAATGTATAATTCAAATCTGAATAAACATGTTGTTCAAGAATATAGATAATTAATTATTTTCAGCCAAAAAATAAAATATAATGTAAGAAATGTTAAAAACAAACAAACAAAGGAAATCCCCATATATAAAATTCACCTCTGAGAAATCTTCATTTGCTTTTTGTGGGTGTATGTGTGGAAATGTTGACCTGTCCGATCAATTTAAGGAGTGCCTACGGTTTCATGTTCCACATTTCATCGTAAGTGTGTTATGCAGTGTGAGACGTGCTCTAGTCTGGTTTTGAATCAGTCTCAATCCCTCAAAGTCTTGGTCTGTATCGGTGTCGATACGGTCTGGTCTTGGTCTTGACTTGGTCTCGACTACAATGCTGCATTTTAGAATCTGGAACCATCAAATATTTGGTATTTTCACTTGAAAAAAAAAACCCAAAACAAAATAGCTGCAGAATAATTAATAATTAATTAATAATTTTTTTTCCATTCAACAGATCAATTAATCGACTAGTTGTTGCAGCTCTTAACCCTGAAAGAACTGAATCAATTTGAAAGCACTGATTTTCACAAAAAGATCTGAGGAAAAACAAAAAAAAAACAAAAAAAAAAAAACTGTTAACTAAAAGTCAACAATTTTGGTCAGAGAAAATGCCATAACTTCTCAAATGCAAGTATTTCCTGGTTTTAGTCTTACATGAAAGTAAACTGGATATAATCGAGTTTTGGACAGACATGACGTTTGATGGCATCACTGTAAAACGTGTACTTTATACTACACTTCATTATCTTAATACCTTTAGTCATTAGTTACTTTGCAGCTTCAGATTAATAATATATTCACATTAAACTATTAGTAAAGATGAATTCACAAGCTGCCCAGCATTATATAAACTCACTATAATGAGCTAAAACTTTACCAGCTGCAACATCAAAGTGATGAACACATGAATGCATCAATTAATATGCTCCAATAACACATATTACTCTAGAGTACTACTTTTACTTTTGATACTACACTTTATACTTGCATGCAGGACTTTAACTCGTACCAGAGTATTTCTACACTGTGGTGTTACTGCCACCAGTGAGAGAACTTCTTCCACCACTGGTTTTAAACTGGTGTCTCTGATTCAAACTGCCTGCGATGTTTCTGTCTGAGAGAAACAGCATATCAATACTGAACAGCTTCGACAAGAAGCTACTGCTGCTACCAACACACACACCCTGATGCTATTAGCTGATTGGACCACCCACACGCTCCTGCCGCAGTGTGTGTGTGTGTGTGTGTGTGTGTGTATAAAGGACAGGAGTAAAAGGAATTCCCAGAAGAGACAAAACCCAAAAGGGTGGTATTGTCAGTAAATGACAGAGGAGGAGGAGGAGGAGGTGGTTTGTGTTTGTCAGAAGCCCCTTTCAGACAAATGCGGCTTTGACTATCAATTATTTTCATTGTTGACTAACCAATCCATTATTCTTGCAAATCATCAATCATTTTTTGGTCACTTAATCTACAAACAAACAGCGAAAGGCGATGTGTTAAAAGACTGATCTAACAGATTAGACCTTCATCTAATAACTATATTGATCATGAGACGAGATACATCACACTCGGCCTGATTCAGCTCAGCAGGCAACAGTAACTGATCGATCACATTGTACATTAGCTTTGCTGTAATTAATCAGAGCAGGAAGATGCAGCGTTGGGGAAAAAATAAACACCTTCTAATCTATAAAAAATTGAGTCTAATTAAATGTTCAGCAACCAGACTTCTGTCAGTCAGTGGTCAGACAGACAAATGTTGTCTCAAAGGCAGAATGGATTTTCTTTTTTGAAAACTGTTCTTTGCTTTTATGCCTTTATTTAACAACACAGGCAAAGAGTGAAGGGAAAGGTGGAAGAGACAGGGACGACATGCAGTGAAGGCTGCCAGGTTGGACTTGAGCTCAAGCTGATGGGGTCAGGACACAGACTTCATACATGTGGCACACGATCTACCAGGTGAGCTACTGAGGTGACAATGAGAAAGGATGTGTCATTTTGTAAACACAGCATTCAAAGACGGCCCCTCCTTGTGGCTCCTCCTGGCCGTGTGATTATGATCACGTACCTGAGGCCTGACCTCATGCATAAACATGTGCACACAAAAACCATGTGTCTGCCTTTTCCCACAGATAAACTGGTTTTTATAAAGAAAGAATGTGCAGTGAGAATGCACACAAGGTTTTGGCTGAGATAGCTGCAGGTGAGATGAAGAGGACGAGATTAAATATAATTGAGAGGCAGATAACTTTGTTTTTTAAGATTGTTTGCCACTTTCGCAGATTGTGTAATTTTTCACAATTATTTATGACTGATGAACTCATCTTTTGTTATTCACATTCATCTCCCTGTTAGTGATCATTTAATATTATCCTGTGAGGCACTTTGTAAAGTCAGTCTCAACATGAGCACCATTTGAATGAATCTCTGATCATCCTGACGTTTAACAATAATGACGATTGAGATTTTACTGCAGCGATGGTTTGCAGAACTGTGATGAATTAGTGGTACAAACGCTACAGACAGCCACAGCAGTGTGTAACAACAGCTGCTCTGGCACCACTGAAATACCTCACCGATGCGACACAGTCTGTAAAACGAATTTCTCATTGACAGGTCTGATGAGCGCAGGAGGGGCACAGGTATCGATATGCAAACAGATGTTTAAGAGCATTTCTACATCCATTTATGGCAAACTGTGCATGTGGAAATGAGGCTTGTGCACGTACACCCAGCGCCACAATTATAAATATTTATAAAACAAAATGAGGTGCACACAAGGCTTTGTAAATCTTAAGAAAAGAAGCTGTGTGCATATTTCTGCCTTTATGCGTAGATGCAGTTTTAGTCATGAATCTACCCAGTTTTGTGCGTCTGGCTCCTGGTCCAGGGGCATACATGTGGTTGCACTGGGGCCTGTGGGGTGGGAGTGTGCACCTTATAACCAGTAACTAGCACGCATTAGGCCCGTCACAATTGCGTGCAGTGGGGCCAGTGGAAACTACCTTACGCCACCGCCCTGGTCGCTATGTTTTCATCAAGTCCTGCCCTCATACCCTGCACACAGTTATTGGCTGGGGGCTACACAGCACTGTCAGAGGGTTGACACCCCAAAAATAATACAAAATGCAAAATAAGAAAATCCAGGCAGAGAGCAGCGTTTCTGTAGTTAGAGACAACGCCACACTTCTAGCAGGTCATAAGTGATGACTGAGGAAATATTCTTATATGAGTCTATACATCGCTTTTTAAGAATATCCTAATCATTACACCTTCACTCATCAGGCTTTGATTACATCTTCTCAGGAAACTGTTGATTCAACTTTGTGGTCATTTTGGAGGCTGTAGTTTGAGCTGCTTTGTGTTAGTAGTGCAGCCCTAAATAGTGTTTCTAGTAGAAAACTAGAAAACAGAAAAATGTGGGGGGAAAAAAACGTTATAAATTCCCACAGGCCAAATGTTTCAGATTTTATTCAACCAATAGTCGAAAACCCAAAGATATGAACTTCACTGTCATATCTTACAAAAAAAACAAAACGTATGTCCTCACATTAACTTCTATTTAGTCTTCATTTACTTTCATTTTTTATTTAGTCTTCCTGCGTGGACATAAATAATCACCTCTCAGCATAAAGCAACACACTACAAACACTGAACATCATGCGCTTCATGATGGTGGAATTTATTGCAGGGCTGTTGGGTTAGACTGCATTAATTTTAGCTAGGGGTACCTAATAAACTGGTGACTCAGCCTGCACTGATGAAATTTCCTTCTTCACATTGTGGTATTAATTAAAGACATATCACCTCACCCGCATGCAGATCCTGTCTGAAGGAGACTGAAGACATTAACTGCGACTCAGCTCAGCGATGACCTCAGATCTGTGTCATTAAAATGCTGATTCATTCAAGCTGCTTCACCTGCGACGCAGCTGACACAACTTCAACACAACTCATTCAAGAAAGCCACACGACTTCTAGAGAAACCCTCCTGCTGAATGAGTCTTTCTGCCACCTGAAACTGAGACACAATCGGTCCAAATGTGTCAGAGGCAGCGCTGCACGATTTATGACTAAAAACAATAACCCAGAGCACTTCCTTTAACACTCAGATCACAATCATGTCGGCAGGGCTGTGGGGTCAAACCTCAGCACCGAGCACTGACTTCTAAAAACTGGTTAAGTGCTGGTCATGCTCACTTATTCTCTTAATCAGATAAGTCTGGTCCTTCATGGCCTTCTGGTAAACTTCAAACTGCCAACACACCAACACAACCGTACTCAACCACAGTGAGAAAACATTTTTACATGTTGCAGCCTCCACACCCAGCAGCCAGCAGCCAACAACATCAACTCACAATAAACCAGGAAAGACCCAACTAGTAATACTAGTTATAGTACCAGCTCTTGTGTCGTTTCTTTTTCTCTGCTGAAATACTACATGGTTTCATATCTGCTGTATGGGAATGTTTAAACACAGTTATTGAGGAAATTGCATCACACAAGCACAAAACTGATAAAAGATTAAAGCCAGAAAATTAGATTTTGTAAAAAGGGTCTATTTCTGTTGTGGTATGCTGAGTATTGGGACAAAATACATGGTGATAAATTGTGATTTAGTCTGTTCTTCTGTTCATATTCATTGCAGCCAAATGTATCTTGTGTACTGAAAAAAGCAATGATCATGTTATTCTAGCTTCGATACTCTGCACTGTGTGACGATATAATATGCAAAAAGAGAAATGTCAATTTATTTAAAACATCCGTGCACAAAACGAAGGGTGCTCAAAGTGCAAAAAATAATTTAAAGTGATTAAAAACAGCAGCAAACATTTCAGTCCTTGATGATCATCAGTGCTGACAGGACTGAAACTTTTGCTGCTGTTTTTAAATCATTTTAATTATTATTTTTTGCACTTTGAGCGCCTTTTTTTGTGCACGGATGTTGATCTCCGCCTGTGAAACTTTTTTTGGCTCGGTTGTCCATTGAACGCACCCAAGATAAACTTTTTGTTGCCCTAGGTAGGCGCAGTTTCACAGCAGCCATAAGACGATACGATATTGCCATGCTGTATCGATTGCTTTCCCAACCCCTGCTCTCAATATTAGGTATTAAGGTATCGTGTTCATTGGTCTTGTGCTTCAGTGCTGAACATTACCAAACCATTATTCAATTTAAGATGCACAAACCAGTCGTACACACAGTAAACCTGGAGCTTTACCTGAGGAGCCAAGTGGGCAGAGCAGGGTTATTCAGCCTAGTGTTGTAAAAATATCAATTTGTCAATACATATCGATACTGAATATTTTAAACAGTTTCAATGCTCATTTTCCATAGTATCAATTAGGGATGATAACGATTAATCAATGAGCGTTAAGAATTTAATCAAACTAAATATAATCTCAATAAAAATCTGATTCTGAAATCTAAACAATAAATGGGGTCGGGAAAAAGAGCACAGCGGCGACACTGGATAATGAAGCTGACAAAGCGAAGCATTATTCAGTTATATTCATTGTGTTTCATATTTCTAGCCCTCTACATCTTAAAATTATTTACAGGCTATGTAATGCTGTCACTTTGATTTGGTATTGTTTGATTTATTGATTGTTGATATTACCAATGATTAATTTAGGTCCAGGTAAAGGTAATTTTTAAATGTATCCTCTCAAAGTCAGTTTTTCGTGTATCTAGAAGGGTATCAAATATCAGTTTTTTCATGTTTTTGTATCTAAGGGTGCATTCACACCAGGATAGTCTGGGGGACTCTGGTTCGGTTCACTTTCACACTGCACTTTTTAAAGCGGACCAAACCGCCTGGACAATGTTACGCAGTTACAACAGCTGCTCGTTTGGGAGCGGTACTGCCTGAAACGACCACTGACCAGGAAGAAAAAAAGCACAAGGAAGAAGAAAACCCGGCTCGTGTACGAACCTCTCTGTTGTTTACGATCCGAGCCCACACCATAAGTCACTGTGTCGGGCTACAATCAGGCTGATATCATGTAGTGTGAATCAGGCATAAGTCTACTATCATATCGCCCAATCCCGGTGCCCTCTAACCTACATGTTCATAACACTGAACTCAGTAGTACTAATAACATTAGGGCTTGTTATCTTCCCAATTAACTGATCAATCGTTTTGTCAATAAAATCTCAGAAAGCAGTGAAACACACCCTGCTGTGTGACGTCTTTAAACAGTGTGTTTATTCTGAGCAACAGTGCAAAAATCCAAAGCTTTTCATTTTATTATCATGTATGACAAAGAAACGCATCAAATTATCATATTTAAGAGTCATGAAACCATCATGTTTGGATTTGTTGCTTAAAAATGACTAAAATAATTAAACAATTATCGAAATAGTCTGCCGTTAACTTTCTGTCATTCGACCAAAACCACATGCCACAAAAACAGTTTCTTCCCGACTGCAGTGAGTCTCATCAACAAGGCTGAGACCCAAAAAAACCCTCCAAAAAAGTGTTAGTCATATCTTTATTGAATTTTTCTTTTCTAAATATATGCTCTTGAGTATATAAGAACTTTACCTTATTTTTATTTTTCACAGGTTTATTGTTTGTCTTTATATATGCACCAAAAAACCAAAGCAAATTCCTTGTAAGTGATTCTGATTCTCACTAATCGATTAATCAACTAATTGCTGCAGCTCTGACTAATATTAATAATACAAAGGAAAGAAATTTTTCTTTGTCTGTCATCTGCATAGTGACAACTCTCTCACCTGAAGCTACATCTGTGTACGGGAAGCAAACAGCAGTTAATCACAGCGAGCAGAAGCAAACACAGGCTGTGATTGGACAGACAGTTCACCTGTCAACACGCAGCCAGCGCCTGATTTACTGCACCAGAGCCACACTAAAATCACTCCTGATAAAGTCTGTTGAAAATTAATATACAATTAAAACACAGACCAATTTAAGACCAGCACACCAACAGACCACCATGCACCACTACTGCCTAAAAATAATAATAATAATAATAACAGCTTTACAGGAGAAATTTAAAACTCCCATTTAAAGCAGGAACAATGTTTCACCATTTAGCCAACACTAATCAATTTATATTAATATACAAAACAAGAACAAAGCAAAAGCTCTGCTAAGTTTGCTGTATGTCATGTTTAACTGCCTCCTGTTTGTGTTTGATTATTAATGTAGCTGCCATATAAAATAATTTCCTGTAAGGACCAATAAAGTATATATCTACCTATCTATATCACATATTATATATATATATATATAACTTAGATAAATATTAGTCCTGATACCATCCAGTCAGGGTTCAGCTGAAGGAGAAGTCACCTCAGGAGTTTTGCTCCTTGTCCTAACTTCACCTTTTACCAGTCAAGATTCAACATGCTCTGTAATGTGTAAGAGGCCTTAAATAAATTCAAATTAAGCAAATTAATTAAATATGTCAGAATAAACATGGTTATTCTGTCTTTTACTGACATCTCCTGCAGGAGCCAGAAGCCTCCGGTGCTACAGTATGAAACCGACACATCCTGGTTTAGCTAACGTTGCTAACAACCACTTAGCATTTGTGTCAGTGTAAATCCACTCTGGTAATCAGCTGTGTATTTAGCGTTTACACTGCTAACTGGGTGCACAATGTAAATTTACTTGACCTGGAATAACAGAAAATCAAGCTAGCTGAGCAGAAACCTCGATAAACACGTCCCAACTTCAATGTTAACACCGTCACGCCAAATTCCATTTTAAAAAACGACAATATAAAGTCGGCGCTCTTGTGACGGATGTCCGCAACATAAATCACGCTTTCAAGTCCGTAAAATGCGCAGTTTGGGTCTATTATTCACATCGGCATAGCTCAAATTCACCAAAACAAACACAATCCTTAAAAAACTAACTTTTTATGAGGTGTAAGCTTATCAGTACACGTTAACTTGGCTCACCCAGTAGAGGCGTGATACAGTCTAAAAGCTTTGATTGTGCTGTTATGTGTCTCATATGTATGCCGAATTTCTCAGAAGAACAACATAATTTGAAAAGTGTCTTAATTTGTGTTGAATTGTTTGATATATGCGTGGCAGAGAGTAACGCCACGTTAAAGTATGAGATTTTTGAACGGGATTCAGCGGGACGTTCCCTCCGCGGTAAGCAGGGTGACAGCGACGTTCACGTAACATAGTAAACAAGCCAACTTAGCCCTCGCAGCTAATGCTCGCTAACTACGCTAACGACGTATCGGAAATGGACAACATTTTCTGCTGACGCTACGTAGCAAACAAAAACTAGACACTTAGTCGTGTTACGTTTATATTAACTATGAATGCACCAATTCAAAGCAGAGCGCTGTGTAGAGGCAGCGGTTAATGTTATGGTTATGGAGCCTGACAAGCCCAGGCAAGGCCTCTCTTCCTCCGGGCAGCTCTCCTCCTCCTGCCTCCGTCTCAGACTTACTTACCCTGGTCGAGGTGATGTCCATCATAACCTCCTGGAACGCGGCCGTCTCCTCGGCTTGTCGCTGGGTATGCAGCGCTATCTTCTCGCTAAACTTTCGGGGGTTGGAAGCCCCGGACCCGGCGCCCGAGGTGGGTCCGGGTCCGGGTCCACAGCCGCCTGTACCCGTCGCAGACATCTTCACCGAGCGGACGGGACGACTTGACGTAGTGGAATGATTTTCACCACAGAGAGGCGGGAGCGTGAAGAGATCTCACTCCGCTGCTTCTTCCGGGGACCGAAAATGTCGCTCACTGGGAGCTGATGAGTAACGAAATGTTTTTTTTTATTTTTTCATAAATTTTATTGAACAAATTGCACATATCACCAGTTTTAACAGTAACAATAAGCACAGTGCAAACAATAAAAAAAATAATGGTTGAATAAATTAAAAGAGGAAAAAGAAACTGAAGACACATTAGAGACACGTCTGTGACTCACAGATGGACACAAAGGGATCCAGTACAAAATCCAAAGCTTATTCCCAGAGAAAAGTTCCTTCACAAAAGCTTATACCTCATTTCAGTTACATATTCTACAGTTAATGCATGTCAGTAGAGTTTTATGGCCTTTTAATTGGTGCAAAATTTAATAGTATTGATGTAATTTTTAGTCTTAATAAAACACTGCAAATAAGCACCAAAGCTGCAGTAATGATAGCCTAATAACTGTAGCTGAAATATAGCCAGCGATGCATGATGCCCAGTAATTGTAGTTTTCTCCCAACATATAATCAATATTTTGAAAGTTTAACAACAGTATCACTCCTCAGATGCAACTTGATGATACCAGATTTATTTTTACCTACCAGAGTCTCCTATTATAAAAGGATTGGCAGGATGTTCCTGAGCTGCACATCTCTTGTGTTCCGTCGGCCATCTTGGTTTTGAGAGATTAGTGCTGCACTGACAACACCTGGCCAGTGGGTGGCAGTGTGTGGCATGACGCATAGGGTCCGCTGTGGTGACTGAAATGCAGCTGTAGCATCAAAACTCATGCATGTACAAGAAAATGGCTTTTAAGAACAAAATTTAAATTAAAAATAATGTTTGGATATGATTTTGTGCAAGATGATGATGGTGCATAAACCAACACACAGCTGGGAGAAATAAATTGGCACAGAAGCCAGTTTTGTTGTTGTAGAACAAAAATGAATCTAACTTTCCTTCAGGATTTTAATTTCAGGATGTTTTCATTCAGCAAGCCAGATAAAATGTTGGCTAATTATAGACAGCTAGCTGTTAAAACTACAGCACTATGCTACTGATATATGTAGAAATGAACTATATGACGTCACACATGACTATATTCTAGATAACTGAACTAGATAATATTCTGAGGCAGGATGCCCCTGGAGGTTTTCACCCACTTTCTGGGGGGGGGGGGGGGGGGGGGGGGGCTTCTTGCCCCAAAGTGTCTAACTTCATTTCTTTTATTTATTTATTTATTTTCTTTACTTCACTTTACATAAAAAGCGTTTGATGTCCAACATAGATTGCTATTTTCCAGTGACAAAAATAAACCAGTTCACCCTAAAATTGTTCTGGTGGGATAAATTTCAAGAATGCAGCAGTTCAGATTAGAAATATTCATGCACACACACCCCACCCTCCCTGATGCTCAAGAAGTGAATAAAATAAGGGAAAGAGAAAAAAAGAGAATAAATAGAAATAATAATAATAATAAATTTAACATATAAAAAAATACAATACAAACATTAAAGGGTAAGTTTTAAAAATCTAAAAAAAACTAGCTTTTGTGAAGGTGAAATAATAATAATAATAATAATAATAATAATAATAAAACAACAACAACAAAGTCACACCCAGGCCAGCCCACTCCTCTGACAAGTAATGAACAGTCCCTAAAAAGTAGAGAAAAAAATTGTTTCCAACATTAAACTGTGTTAAAATCACGTGTTGTTTACACAGGATACATAAACTGATTTTTCCTTTTTATTTTTAATGATACAGATTTTAAATTTGACTAATTTTGAAAAATAAAAAAAATAAAAATGATAAACTGGCAAAAAACTATTAGATTATTTTGACATTTCAGTTTTTTTTTATTTTCCCTACATTTTATTAATTTGTTGTTCAATTGAATTTATTTTCATATTATTTTATCATCTTGTGATTTTTTTTTCTACAACTTTTATACTAAAAATTCTGGAACGTAAAAACTTTCTGTATTGAATGATTCAATGAAGTTTGTGGGGGAAAAACAAATAAAAATCAACCAATAAAATTAAGCTGTTGTCTGTGATAAAAAGTTACAAGTTAATGAGTTACACACGACTGGAAAAATAATAAAAACATGTCATAAATTATAAAATATAAAAAACAAAACAAATAAGAATAAAATAGAATATAAATAAAAAATAACCATTGTTCACTAAAGCTTCTACATCATCTCAAATACTTGATAAAAATAGGCTGAATAAATAAAAATAGCCCATAATTATAGGTTTTGTTATATTATATCATTTCCTACCAATATGCGAAATTAAAAAAATCGTGCTGCCTACAAACTGCCAAAATATTGTAGTCTCAATATTAATGTCTTAATTTAATTTATGTGCTTTATATAAATCAATACTAAAGCTCCTGCTCCAGAGCGACAGACCTCATATGTCAAACATGTATCAGACACAGAGGAAGGCAGGTTTGTGTCACACGTGCACACTTTGGTCTCCATGGTCACAGCTGCTCCTCTGCAGAGTGTGTATGAGGTCAAACAGGAACAGGAGGTGTGAACGCCCACTCTCACAAACAGAGTGCGGATCAACACACCGCGTGAGTCATCCTGTCCAACACACACCAGCTTTGATCTGTGGGGTGAAAGTGGCAGCGCGCCTCCTGCCGGCGGATCCGAGTCACTGCACACTGACGAGTTCAAAACACTCGAGTCAACTTCCTGTGTGTAATTACAGTGTCGTGATTAAAATGTGAGTCTGTGTTCATCCATGTTGTTGGAGTTTTACCTGCTCCAGCTTCATCAGAGAAGGGTCAGAGGGTCAGAGGTCAGGGGTCAGAGGTCTGGAGCTGGCGGGAGTTCTTCTTCTTCTTCTTCTTCTTCTTCAGCTCCAACCACAGGCATGTTAATTAGCAGTGAGGCATTTCAGCCCAAAGCAGAGGACAGTGAGTGAAAACTCAAAGCATCGGGTAAAACAAACAAACAAACAAACAAACAAACAAACAAACAAACACAAACAAACAAACAAAAATGTATGAACAAGTTAAAATAACTTTTTACTTTCTTTGAGGGAAAAACCCTATTTGTTATTGTCCAGCTTGACAAAGAGTGAATAAGAATTCTTAAATTTAAAGACTGACGAAAGGTTGAGGCCAAATTAATCAAAAACATAAATACTTTCCTGAAACCAAACCATATTGTTCAACATTTTTAATGCCCATAAAGTCATTAAAAACATTATAAATACATATTAGACCACTTCATAGACATTAAAGGAGAGTATTCCTCATAGTAGGCTTTTTTTTTTTTACTTAAAAAAAAAAGTATTTAAAAGTATAAAAAAAAAAAGTACCCGTGGCTGAAAATATAAAATAAATTGCATCTAGCCTTCTATGTACATGTGCCAACTTTTTTGTCACAATATTTCACAGATAAACAAAAAAAATAAATAAATAAAAAGAGAGAAAAAGACAGAATTAAATTTTTTTTAACAGAAACAAGTTTAACATGAGTAATAATAATAATAATAATAATAATAATAGTAATAATAATAATGATGGTATACATAAATAAATAAATAAAGTTAGCTTTTCTCATAGTTGTAAGATACTGACCTCATTAATTTGAAATTATTTCTTTTAATTCCAATAATATAATAACAATAACACTAATAATAATAATACTGGTAATGATTGATTTTGTTTAATTTCTCTGGTGCTGATAAAAACTATTCAGCTGTTGTCTTAAAGTATTTTTAAATTTAGTTGAGGCATTAAACTGTGTGAATGTTCTGTATTAACATTTCAGCAACACTGAAAATTTGGAGATAAATATTAACTTCCAATGTTCCAAACTTCTTTTTTCTTAAAATGTTTTTACTTATTTGTTTTATGGAAGAGTTAAACTTTTTTTTCTTCTTTTTTTTCTATTTTGTTAAAGAATAAATGACAATTATTAGTTTATTTATTATATTTTTTTTTAAAAAAACATCTCCATTTTCACGAAGTTCATTTTGGTTGAGGAACATAAAAACATCAGGGAAATACACTGAACAAAAATATAAACGCAACACTTTTGTTTTTGCTCCCATTTTTCATGAGCTGAACTCAAAGATCTAAAACATTTTCTATACACACACAAGACCATTTCCCTCAAATATTGTTCACAAATCTGTCTAAATCTGTGTTAGTGAGCACTTCTCCTTTGCCGAGATAATCCATCCCACCTCACAGGTGTGGCATATCAAGATGCTCATTAGACAGCATGAATATTGCACAGGTGTGCCTTAGGCTGGCCACAATAAAAGGCCACTCTGAAATGTTCAGTTTTATCACACAGCACAATGCCACAGATGTCGCAAGTTTTGAGGGAGCGTGCAATTGGCATGCTGACTGCAGGAATGTCCACCAGAGCTGTTGCCCATGAATTGAATGTTCATTTCTCTACCATAAGCCGTCTCCAAAGGCGTTTCAGACAATTTGGCAGTACATCCAACCGGCCTCACAACCGCAGACCACGTGTAACCGCACCAGCCCAGGACCTCCACATCCAGCATGTTCACCTCCAAGATCGTCTGAGACCAGCCACCCGGACAGCTGCTGCAACAATCGGTTTGCATAACCAAAGAATTTCTGCACAAACTGTCAGAAACCGTCTCAGGGAAGCTCATCTGCATGCTCGTCGTCCTCATCAGGGTCTCGACCTGACTGCAGTTGGTCGTCCTAACCGACTTGAGTGGGCAAATGCTCACATTCGATGGCGTCTGGCACGTTGGAGAGGTGTTCTCTTCATGGATGAATCCCGGTTTTCACTGTTCAGGGCAGATGGCAGACAGCGTGTGTGGTGTCGTGTGGGTGAGCGGTTTGCTGATTTCAACGCTGTGGATCGAGTGGCCCATGGTGGTGGTGGGGTTATGGTACAGGCAGGCGTATGTTATGGACAACGAACACAGGTGCATTTTATTGATGGTATTTTGAATGCACAGAGATACCGTGACGAGATCCTGAGGCCCATTGTTGTGCCATTCGTCCACGACCATCACCTCATGTTGCAGCATGATAATGCACGGCCCCATGTTGCAAGGATCTGTACACAATTCCTGGAAGCTGAGAACATCCCAGTTCTTGCATGGCCAGCATACTCACCGGACATGTCATCCATTGAGCATGTTTTGGATGATCTGGATCGGCGTATACGACAGCGTGTTCCAGTTCCTGCCAATATCCAGCAACTTTGCACAGCCATTGAAGAGGAGTGGACCCAGACCCCCCCAATAAAGCAAAACTGCACATTTCAGAGTGGCCTTTTTATTGTGGCCAGCCTAAGGCACACCTGTGCAATATTCATGCTGTCTAATCAGCATCTTGATATGCCACACCTGTGAGGTGGGATGGATTATCTCGGCAAAGGAGAAGTGCTCACTAACACAGATAGACAGACAGATTTGTGAACAATATTTGTGAGAAATGGTCTTTTGTGTGTATAGAAAATGTTTTAGATCTTTGAGTTCAGCTCATGAAAAATGGGAGCAAAAACAAAAGTGTTGCGTTTATATTTTTGTTCAGTGTATTTGTATATATAATTATTTTTTGTATTTATATTTACTACTTATAATTAAAAAATATAATAATTATTATAATAATAATTAAAAAATATAAACTGTGCCTTTTGCTAAAAATATAAAAGAAACTGGTTTTCCATGACCTGTGAGACAATAACAGTTTTAAGAAATACTACTACTACTACCAATAATAATAATAATAATAATAATAATAATAATAATAATAATAATAATAATAATAATAATAATTGTAAACAAGCAGTCAAGATTTGATTTCATTAACTATTAAACTGTTTTCTTGAGGTATTTTTACACTTGAAGAAATGACTACATAGTTATGTGAATATTCTGTAACAGCATTTCAGCCATTTTGAAAATTTGGAGATAATGTTGATATTGATATTTAAAAAAACAACAGAAACTAAACTAAAAAGCAAATTATACTTCTTACTTTTATAATCTTGATGCAACTTTTACAGTTATTGTTTTTTAAGGAAGAGTCAAACTTCTTTCACCCATTTTCTATTTTTTGTTAAATGTATGAATTCATGACAGAAGAATTACTAGATTATTTACTCACTTTTCTAAGAACATCTCCACTTTTTTCATACTAATGTTTTATAATTTCATTTAAGTTGTGGAAAATAACTAAAATTAAGACATTTTTGGTGAATAATTTGTCAGAAATGTTCATATTAAAGCAACAAATGAAGAATCTGAGTCACTTTGTGATCTGAAAAACTATTTTATGTTGAATTCTTTCACACATCATCATCATCATCATCACAATACAAAATATGACACATATTTCACACATTCAACACGAGGATTAAAATGCTGCAGTCGTTAAAATGACTTTGGATCAAAGACTTTGGTGTTTTAATTACAAAAATACATTTCTGTTGTCTAAAACTCTTCGCTGACATCACGTCAGCATCATCTTGATGATTTCTGCACAACATTTATGATCTTTCTCTGCTCATTAAACCGAATGAAGTTAAAGTAAATCAAAGCTGATCTTGAATAGGAGATACGAGGTTTCCAGGCAGCAGTGTGGTAAATTCCCTCTGACCGAACAACAACAAGCGTCTCATTGTCCAGCTCAGCGTTTCTCTGCAGCCACGGCAAAATAAAAGACTTGTTTTCTATTGAAGTGAAAGGAGGAAAATTTCCCGCTGAACACAAAGACAAAGAGTTGATTTGTTTCTGTCTCGTCACAGAAGAAGAAGAAGAGAAATGACAGATTCAAACTGTCGGCAGATCTGCCAGGAAACATTTCACAGATACAAACTCAACAGTTTCATCCAGTCACAGATATTTGGTTGTTTGTGGAGATAAAATATGACCTCTGTGATGATGTGACAAGTTGGAGACGGACACTAATGAGCTGCTCGTATCCCACAATGCCCCTGTGCATGAAGGACTCACATCTGATCTGATAGTTCAGGATTCAGGCTGGGGTCAGGGGTCAGTACAGGAGAAAAACTAAAGCTAAAATAAGTTACGTAAACTTATTTAAAACTATCTAAGGAGAGACACCTCAGGTGATCAGGGTACTTACTTTAAATTACAAGTTTCCATCGACAGTGCGTCTAACTTCGCTGATCTGCTCCAGTGATATTTTATCTTTATTTTATTTTTATTGTTCTTTGTGTATCTTGAAACACGTTTTCATATAGTTTTGCTGTTGTTAAATGTGGTCCCCAATCAATCAATATGTTTACCATGTAGACATGCAAGAACAATATCCTCACTGTGACCTCGTCACATGTCCACGTTAGGTCATGGACTTTCCACGTCCACATATGACGCCCAAGGTACCCTGGGTGTGTTGGTTGTTGACGTTCTGGGACGCCGTGTCAACTTCAGCCTGTTACATGCATTGTCTGTTTTCAAAATACACTTCTGTTTTCACAGGAAATGTACAGTTTGCATACAGTCTCTTTCAAAATAAAAGCACTCTGTCCGTTCAACAACGCAAACAACAAACACGTGGTTGGGTTTAGGAAAAAAGAACAGGGTTTGGCTTTAGAATCTTACAGGACACAAACACCACTCTCTCAGGTGAAAGTCCATGTTTGTTGGACCCGTCCAGCACCACTCCCACCCGCCCTAGTTGGACTTTTGCCTCCTTAACTTTCATTCTTGTCCCACTGTTTCCCCCTAACGCTGCAGAGTTCCATTAAACTATATGACTGGTTGTGTATCATGCCAATGTTAAAGGACGACTTTTTTCGCCAGTGTCTGATGCTGCAAGTCACAGCCCAAGCACCAGATTTCATCAACTTTGAAGTGAGACTGGGTTGGTGAGAAAAACTTAAAGCCACACAGCGTGACTGACTGAATTACAAATAGTCATATTGTGGGTGAAGAATTCCTTTAAAGCACCAAAAGTAAAAGTACTCATTATGCAGAATGACTCACTTTAGAATAATAAACATTAATCTAATTGTTTTATAGACTGCTGGGTACTTTAATCTGTAGTTATACATTATTATTTATTAGAGATAATACTTGAATTATTCATCTGAAGCTGCAAAGTAACTAAAGTACAAAGTAGCAGAACTTACATTAAGTGCAAGTACCTCAAAACTTGAGTAAATGCACTGAGTAACTTTCCACCACTGAGCATGACACTGTTTGATACTGAAATCACAGATTCTAGGTGGCAATTTACTTTAATTTATGTCGTCATGGAGCGCCAGATGAAGTCTACATTACTGAAGGCCTTTACACACACTGAGAGCGACACATGGATGACACAAAATGCAAAATACTCGCTCACATCAAAACTATTGATACCAGCAGCGATGCAAACTTGCAACAGGTCAGCCACTGTGGTGACATAACGTAGTGGCGTCACGTTTGTTACAAACAACGTGATTGGTTAATGTCTTTCTTGCAGAACAATATAGCTAAAAAAATATAGACCTGTCTCTGAAAAAATGACACCCCTTTTTCACTGGGTGATATTATCAATCTGTGAAAAGGTACACAATATAAATGATAGTTTGAGAAAATGTATTGACATGCAAATAGACCCTTTTACTATTGGTAAACAGTGTGATGTTTTTGGTGGGCGGGGCTTAGCTGGAGGCAAAACAGTTATCCACAGACGTTAGCTAGCAACTTCTGTTAGCTTGTTTTAGACGATGGAGGAAGATGATGTGAGTGGTGCGTTCAGAAACACTCATTGTGAGTGTGGGAGCGCACTCTGACACAAACTGGAGCGTTGATAAATTGGGAGCGCTGTCTGAATGTAGCGTTGGGTTATCCAGAGCAGCGCACTCTCAGAGTGGCAGAGCGCACTCTGGACACTCTGTCTGTGGAGACGGAGCAGCAGAGCGCCGAGCGGAGTGAATGTGTGATTAACTTAACCGTTGGTTCATTCATGTAGAAATATAACGCTGCGTTTCTTCCACCAACAGGGCTCTCATTTTAGTGTAGAGCGTCAGACTGAATTTACCAACGCACCATGTCAGGTCACGTCTATAAATGGCATGAAAAAACCATGCGCGAGCGCCTGCACGTGTTTGATTTCTACAACACGTTTTCATTATTTCACTCGATGTTAAAGACCTTGAAAAGATGGATGCCTGATTCTGACCTGTTTTCATGATGAACACTGTCACATGGCAGCAGATGAGGCGCTGGCCGTCAAACGTGTAAACTCCTTTTATGACTTTCTGACATTTTTGCTGGATGTCTGTTTCCATGGTTACATTTTAATGAAGAGCACGGCAGTGACGACAGCGAAGCCCACCAGCAGCATGGCCACCTTGGGGATGCGGTTCTTGCCGGAGCTGAGCTCGTGCGGCAGGATCTCCATGAAGGTGATGTAGATGAAGGTTCCGGCTGCCAGCCCCTCCAGCGTGCAGCGAGCCAGCTGGTGCTGTGGGGACGCCTTGGTCTCGGTGAGGGCGATGCCCGCACCGATGCCCAGCGGGGACATGACGGCGAACAGCAGCAGGCAGCCGGCCACCACCGACCGCCGCAGCCGTCCCTGACTCAGCTTAAAGGCCAGGCTGAAGGAAATGATGCTCTTGTGGATCATCAGCGCCAGGCAGATCTCCAGCACCTCCTTCCCCTCCTCCAGCAGCCCCACCGCCAAACCCTCAAACACTGAGTGCAGAGACAGCGAGAAGACCAGGATGAAGGCGCGCAGGGCAGACTGGGAGCCAAAGTCCACGTGGAAGTGACCGCCGTCGGACTCGTCTGAGCCATGGCGGCGGTGGGAGTGGTGACGACTGTTCCTGTCATTCGCCTGGACGGTGGAATCCACCAGCAGAGCCCGGCGCTCCTCTGAGTGAGACGACGATTGGTCTTTGAAGGCCAGGACGATCTGCTCCAGGACCAGGACCAGGAAGAAGCCCATGGCCATGATGAACTCAGGCAGAGGGAACTGGAGCTGCGAGGAGAGAAGAAGAACATGGTGTCGTGCAGCTGAACCACAAACTGTCGGTCTGCATCTGTCTCAGTCAAATACATTTCAAAACCTCAACCAAGACTCAGATCAGAATAAAGGCCACGTTTTATCTGTGGAAAACAACATCGACTGTTCCAAGACAGACGTTCTATAACCTTCAGCAGTACAGTTCGTGACTCCAAATGACTTAAAGAAAAAGCTTCTACAAAACTTCACTACCCAGAAGTCTTGAGCAGTGATGTCAGTAAAACAATCTGTGATGCTTTATCAGACGAGATGTGATGCTCAAGTCTGCTGAATAAAAAGCAGCTGGAACAACTTAAAACAGCTGTTTTTTGGACGTGGATTTGTATGACAGTAATTGCTTAAGTTGAACCACATGCCAGAACTTTATTTGGACTTTAAAGGGAAATTTCGGTTTATTTCAACCTGTCTCCTATCGTCCTAAATTTGTTTCAAGTGACTAGTGACATAAAAATAATAGTTAGCATGTTAGCCGTTAGCCTAGATACAGCCGGGGCGCATAGTAGCGTCAGACCTGTTAAAACGTAAGTGAACGGGCAACCTTCAAGTGCAAAGTTAGTCCACTAAACAAGCTTTTTTTCCACAAAGACCGCCTCATATCATTAGGATAAATGTCAGAGAACATATAGAAAACGACATGTACATGTGTTGTCTTACCTTACCGGTGTGCTGCCATGTTTGTTTACCATCTAGCTCTGCTTTCCAAAGCGCAGCCGAAATATATCTGGCGAGCTCTAGATAAAGCCCAGCTGGATGCTACTCCAGGTGGAGGTGTCTCGTCCTCGGTCACATCCAGACCTTGAAAATAAGGCTGCAACCGGTCCCATTCCTTGCAACAGAGGCATTCCTCTTCTGTGGGCACTGGGGCACAGCATTCACAGGTACACCACCAATCTCCAGAGCTACGCAGCCTTGCAGCAGCCATTCCTCCTCTCTCATCCTCTACCTGTTGCGCCTCTCTCTCTCTCCTCCTCCGTTCTTCTATTTCACGAAGCTCTTCGTCAGTGTGTTCTGGCTCAAATAAATAAGGGTGGCCATCAAACTCTGCAAAATCAAATTCCTCCTCCACAAAGTCGAAGTCTGGCAAAAAGTCAGCCATTATTCTATAAATCTTTCATAAAATAAATGAATGAACTTTTCAGGCTACTGTCCGGTTCTGCCTTCCAGCTGTTGCTGCTTGTTCTCGCGAGATTTCAGGCATGCTTTGGAAAGCAGAGCTAGATGGTAAACAAACATGGCAGCACACCGGTAAGGTAAGACAACACATTTACATGTCGTTTTCTATATGTTCTCTGACATTTATCCTAACGATATGAGGCGGTCTTTGTGGATAAAAAGCTTGTTTAGTGGACTAACTTTGCACTTGAAGGTTGCCCGTTCACTTACGTTTTAACAGGTCTGACGCTACTATGCGCCCCGGCTGTATCTAGGCTAACGGCTAACATGCTAACTATTATTTTTATGTCACTAGTCACTTGAAACAAATTTAGGACGATAGGAGACAGGTTGAATAAACCGAAATTTGCCTTTAAGGAAAAATTTGGTACGACTCACATGTCTGTACACTCAGCATGAAGCTAACTTAGCTTAGCATAAAGTTTGGTAACAGAGGGAAACCACACTACCTGCTGCACCGTCTTTATTCATGTATATTTGCGCCCCTGCTGCATCACACACTGTGGTTTTATGATTTTCCGACTTGTAGTGTGTGAAGTTGCAAATAAGGATCTGCTGTCAGTATCTCTGACATCACAGGATGACAAACTGCTGCAGAGTGAAAACCAGCGGATGTGGAGGAGTTTCAGATGAGAAGATAAAGACAAAAACAGAAACCTCAGTTAACTTGTGTTAACTTCACGGGCAGAGGACAGAAGGAACTCAGAGATCAAACTAAACAGGGTAAACACTTCAAAAAGTATCAGTTTATTATTATTTAGTCCTGGCTTCCTCCCACAGTCCAAAGACATGCAGGTTAATTGGTGACTCTAAATTGTCCGTAGGTGTGAATGTGAGTGTGAATGGTTGTCTGTCTCTATGTGTCAGTCCTGTGATAGTCTGGTGACCTGTCCAGGGTGAACCCTGCCTCTCACCCAGTGTCAGCTGGGATAGGCTCCACCCCCCCACGACCCCTAACAGGATAAGAAATGAATTAATGAATGAATGAATGAATGTTGCTGATTTATTTTAGGCCAGAACATGATCCTTGCCAAACCATAACCAAGTGTAACCACACATTAACCACAGCCTTGTTGAGACACAAAGTTTCTATGTGTCTACTACATCGTAAAGTTTAGCATTTATACGTGAATGTTTCTGACCTGATATATTTCAAATCCACATTAAAAAAAAACTCAGTAAATTCTGTTGTTGTTTCAAATCAAAAGCACTTTAACGCCTGACGAGCTGAATTTATAACCTCCAGGAAAATGACAAGCGCTGGAAGGCACCATGAAAACACATCAAACACTGTGTGGTGTGAGACAGGAAGTATGGGAAGAGAAAGGAGAATGAGGTCACACACACACACACACACACACACACACACACACACACACACACACACACACACACACAGTCGCAGTATTTAACTTTTGCCCGTCGAAGCAGCTGGAGGTTAATTCAGAGCTATTTGTGAGGGAGGAGAGCGATTCCCGTTAAACTCCCCCCTCCCTCTCACACACACGCACACACACACCGGGTTTCCCAGCAGTGTCTTTTTTAGCATCGACCTTCAGCCGCCCTCCTCCTAAATATCAGACATTTTGAAGCAGTTCAAATTCAGTTTTTCACTGACGGATCGCCGTGACCTTTGTTACAGGAAGTGACAACACTCAGAGGATGAATCGGAATGAATTTGAGGTGATCCTTTGACTTCTCTGAGACCATCATCAGGCCGACATTTCAAATTGTAAATCTGATTAAGGTTATTAACTGAACAAGGGAGCAGAACAATCATGTTACTGCTCCATTAAATATAGTCTCACGCTCACTCTTCTCTTAGCTCTGCTGTTTTGTGAATTCCTGGATAATTTAACTGAAAGCTACAGTTGGTAACTCCTGTGAAAATAACTGTGTCATATTTGCTGAAACTGTCACTGTAGTCTACTTAAATCTGGAGTTATTAAAATAAAACAAGGAAAAAAAACACCTTCTGGTTGAAGTGGTCAGAGCCAGTGGACACACAGAAATAGTCATTGCTTTATTTTTAGGATCCATGAGCTAAAAGAAGTGAGGAAACAGTGACTGAGACGTCTGAGTCAAGGTGCTCGACTTCCTTCTCTGAGCTTGGTTCTTTAAAACAAAGACCAAACTCCAAGTCGACATGTTGAAGTAAATGAAACAAAAGGACTTTTTCACAAAGACACATTATTTCCAGAAGGATTATTTGTCCTGTTGAACTTTAACGAGAGACTGTGTCACTTTTAAAAGAAGAAATAAGATAATAACTCTTGGAGCTGAATTCATAAGAAATAAAATATAAATTCAGCTTTAAGGTGCCTAATGTCATCAGCAACATGCAGAGAGTCTTTATGACTTCACCACACAGGAGTTTCTTCTGTTTCACTGAACGAATAAAGATTTGAGTCTTGATGAAGCAGAAGTTTCCTTTGCTGCAGACTCTGTGACTCCATCAGCTCAGCGTCAGGTCACTTTATGCCACGTGTTCATGATGTTATGTGTGGACTTGTGGGATCTTACTGTGACTCCAGCGTTGCTGAAGGCCTCATTGATGCCCTGCAGGTAGTCTGGCAGCAGGTCCAGCAGACAGGTGGCCAAGAACACTCCTCCAGCAAAACAGCTGATCAGGCTGAGCAGCCTGCGCCGCAAATCTGAAGACAACAAGACACAAGGTGTTTCTCAATACCAAGTATGCAAAGTTTGGACTTGCGCACTTGGGAGTTTGGACTTGGCAAGTTTGACTCGATACCTGGCTGTCAAAAGTCCACAGAAGTCACCTCCCGATGCATCCCCGATGGAACGGGCAGAGCAAGTTCACATCCGGGCATTTGGACCGTACTTGGCTGGATGCAGACTTTGAATTGGAACAGTACTTGGGCTGCGACTCATGACGTTTCACAAGTCCGCAAGAACACAAGTACAGGCAAGAACGCAGATTGAGAAACGCCTACAGACTGTAGCAGCGACGATGGAATGTAACTACATACATTTACTCAAGCACAACTGCAAGGTCCTCGAGTATTTCAATTTGATGCTACTTTATGCATTTCAGAGGTGAATATTGGACTCTGACTGATGAGTTTTTCGTCCAGTGGAAACCAAGTCATCGTCACAAAGCAGAAAACAGGCACGTGGTTCTCACAGGACAGCCACACTACAAACATCTGATGATCTTATAGACCATGATGCATTGCTGTAGATTAAACTACCAAACTGACTTAAAAGGAGCACAACTTTACATATCTACAGCAGGAAAATGACACATTAATGCAGGAATATGAATCCAGAAACATCAGATAGCAAAACACTGACAGCATAAAACAGTTTCCTGCAACATACAAACTTTTACTTTCACTACTTTTAGAAAATTTAGCTGAAAATACTTTGAATGCAGTTGCAGAGTATCGGAGATATCAGCCGTAGAGATGTGTGGCCTCTCTTCAGTATGATGAGACTAGATGACACTCAAAAACGCCAAAAAACTACATCCGAAAAACTCAGCAGCAATGTCTCTTTCCAGGGATCATGACCTGGTTACTCAAGATAATCCACAGAGCATGTTGTGAGCAGTTTCATGTAGAAACTATTTACTTTCTACTGAACAACACCCACCATCCATATCACCTCACAGAAGGAAGCATATTCAGTAACACGTTTCAGTTTATATTGTTGGACAAGACGAGTCTCTACTGAACATGTGAGAAGACTCAAGTCCTCTAGTCTTCCGTGCCGTCTCTGCTCAGTCGGATTGTTGTAGAGAAGTGAGGTTCTCCCATGACGGGTGAAGACAGGCAGTGTTGAAGGACGGGGTCGTCTTATCTACAGCCTCTTCATATTCCTCTTTTTCCTGCCTGTGCGGCTTCTGTGAGCTGTCACCTGTCACATATCTTCCTTCTTGTGGAGGACTGTGGCTCAGAGAAGCCACAAAAGGATATTAAATCTCTCCCTGGAACACTGGAGACTCTGGCACAATGGTTATTGGAACACCCAGAAAGTCTGTGGATCATCTTGAGTAACATGGTCATGGTTTCTGGAAAGAGACACTGCTGTTGAATTTTTATTTTATATATTTTTTTGGTGCTTTGAACACCACAAGCGAAGAGAAGGCAGACGTCTCTACAGCCACACCGTCCCTTCAAATTAAGAATCTGAACACGTCCTCCACCACTGAGTTGTAGATCTACAGCTGATGACATCATCCAGACGTGGTCCTGGTTTCTCACCTGAATCCACACTGCAGCGTCCCGCTCCTCGGACGATGCAGAGCGGGGCGAATCCAAACAGGACTGTGACGGACAGCAGGACCACCAGTGCTCCCAGTTTGATCTCCAGGGCGGGGACGTCGGCAGGGTTGACCTGCAGCGCTGCCTTCTCCCGTCCTGGAGACAGGAGGGCGGAGGAGGAGAAGACTCTCCCCTTGATCAGCATCTTTAATCTGGTTTATCTTCACCTCCTCTGTCAGTTTGGAGTCAGGCAGCGAGGAGGAGGAGCTCAAACACCCGCCATGGATTCACACAGGAGAGTCTGTCAGACACATGAAACAACATACAGTTAAATCTGTTGCAATTAGTTTCATCTGTTACCTGGATTCTTTGACCTTTGACCTCTTTGACGGAGGCCTTTCCTTTAGTACAAACATTCATGGTTCCCAGAGGTTATTACTTCGTTGAGTTTTATCTGGCGCCACCAAGTGGTCAAACGCATTAATTCATGTTTAATGTGTTGTGACTGTGTGTGTGTGTGTTAAAGGTCACTGTTCACTGGAAGCTAGACGAGATCAGGCGGCTGCAGCAGGAGGTGACAAAAAGCTGTCAGACAGTTTCCTGACAGTTTCCAGCAGCCTTCAGTCCGACAGGAAGTCACAGATACACTCACATCCTGTCTCATATGATGTCGATTTATTGTCAGACTCATATATCAGTTTGTTCTCAGTCTCCAGTTGTTTTAATTATGATAGATTAATTTATTAAAATGCTTTACAATCAATCAATCAATCAATTTTATTTATAAAGCCCAATATCATTTATGTTCGTTTATGTTCATGGTTTATCCTCCAGTTTACATGAACTCTCCTGTAAATCAGCATCACATCAGTTTGACCTGTCCCCTCAACTACACAGGCTGAAGACACTGTGTCTGACTATAAGGTTAATATTTTATACAAGACAACAGCTTTCATTAAGGCTCAGTCAGATACAGTCAGGACTTCACATCTGTACACATGTTATTATAAGAGTCCTCACATCCCACTGACAACCAGTCTCTGTGATGCTAAACACTTCAATAATTTAAACAGTCTAATGTTAATACACAGTAGATGCTGTATAGTTTATGATGAATGTCTTCACCAAACTTCACCATCAGTCACACAACATGTTCTCTGTTACAGAATAAAACTTCAGATCAGACAAATCAAATGTAAATCTCTGAAATTCAACAAAAATTAAAAGTTTATCTAAAACATCATCTTGTTGAGTCAACATCTAAACCAATCAGGTGTTAGATCAGGTGTTTCCCATCATGCCCTGGGTCTTGCAGTCGGTGAAGAACTAATACAGCGTCTGGCCCTAAAAACTGCTGCTGCCAGATTATCACTGTCCATTTTTGGAATACGTCAGAGTCGGACACAAAACTAACCGGCATGCTCTGAGGGCCGATCACCAGTGATCGAATCTGCGCAGGCCTGGCTCATCTCCAACGAGCCTATTAATAAAGTCCCAATGTCCTCAGATGAGTACTTCCTAATTAACAGCATTTTTCGTTCGTTGCTTTTGCTAACATTGGTCAAAGCTGTTGCCATATCAAACTACAAGTTATTTAGCACAAATTAAAGTGTGCAAAAATGAGGACAATGGGTCTAAATTAAGCAGACTGAAGTATAAGGTGCAAGAAATCCAAAATGTGATGACCTAATGTGAGGACGCAGGGTCTCAGGAAGATATGTGATATCCTACTATAATCCTATTCTATCCCATGACCTCATACTTGTCTGTTTTCTTTCATAACTAATTTATGGTGGAGGGAGGGTCATGCATTTTCCCCCCCAGTGACTCAGGGAGGCTCAGGGGAAATATTTGTAGCTTCAGGGAGGGTCACAAAACAACAACAACAACAACAGCAGCAAACAGTGACACCTGAGCCACATCCCTCCTCTGATAAATAAAGAACAGTCCCTAAAGCTGTCATAAATGTCGTGCTGTAATAAATAAACTCCTTAAAAGAATCCACTGGTTCAAGTTAAAAAAATTGAGGTACGTTTTCCCAACTCTGATCTTATCGAGTAACGTCCACGAGTCTTTTATAATCTCACAAACTCAATTACTTAAGTACAACCAACATGATTTGCTTTGACGAGAAAAAAAACTTAAGTTGAATGAACTTAATATTCATCCAAAAGTTGTGTTGATATTAAAACTATTTTATTTAAGATATTAAAATGTATTTATTTTAATTCCATCCTACTGAAAAAAGTCAAAAAAGTTTCTGACCAACTTCTTAAAAAAAGCTGTCAACTGAATAAAACACGTCAATGAAACAAACTTTCTTTAAATTAAGTAAAACTGAAAAACATCTTTATTTTAAGTGTGCTCCACTCACCCCATGAATCAATATTTCCCTCTGCAGGGGAGGAGGAGGAAGTAGCATTAATAGGACACAACCTACTCAAGTAAAGTACCTTGAAACTGATTTTAATAATACTCGAGTAAATGTAGATTACACCGCTGCACAGATGGCACCATTTCTATAGAGATACATCTGCCTTCAGAAAACCTTCCTGGAGACGAAAACACAAATCCAAAGCTGCAGTTTAAACCCTGATCTGTGTTTTTACACAGCCTGTAAAATAAAATATCTTCAGTTACATGATGATGATGATGATGATGATGATGATGATGATGACTCGGACAGAGCAGAGAAATGTTTGGGTTTTATTTTTAAACCTCTGACTGGATTGTCCCAGTTGTGTGTGAACTGAACCCTCAGCTGTCTCTCTGTCTGACAGCAGGTCAACACATGTATGATCACTAACATGTAAAACACACCTGAGACAGTGACCAGCGAGCTGCTGCTGCTGCTGCTGCTGCTGCTGCTGCTGAGGTCATGAACACTGAGAGAACACACGCCACATGTGATCCTATAAACCTGGAAACTTTGATCAAACTTCTCACATGTCGGTGTTTTTAGTTTCCTCTCGTACCTGAGTCCGGATCCAGCAGCTCACACTGGTCTTCCTCCTCTTCCTCCTCTTCCTCCTCAGTAGAAACAGATTCTATTGAAGTCAGAAGAATAAAAGAATCCTCTCTGGTGTTTCTTCGCAGCTCGGTGCGGTTACATTTTGTCCGGGAAGTGGTGAGTCAGTTCATCAGCTGATCCTGTTTTATGTTGGAGCTGCTGTCACGGTCACCACCACAACTCACCACATCCTGTTTTCAAAATAAAAGCTGCTTTTGGTCACGTTTGTAAATGAAACCAAGCCCGTTAATATCTATATTATCTATACACTGGGTCAAATATATCTTATACTGGTTTAACTGATCACTTAATAAAGATGAAAAATAATATAATGCACTCTCTGGTTTGATTTTTGACCCAGCAAAAATTTAAATATGACATTATTTTATAACCACCAGAGTTGTGAAAGTTATTTTTTTAATTTTTTTAGCTGGGTGGTAAATAGACCAGGGATAGTTGAATATTAGTTGTAAATATATTTGGGAATTTGTTGAAGAAGAAATGTAAGAAAGAGATAGGGACACATACGTTTTACCTCCACCAATCTTTTTCGGACACTGTTATCTTTATTTTTGATTTGAAATTAAGTCATTCATTCATTAAAAAAGAAATGTAATATGTTACAGGTTACTAGTTACCCTGTGAAGAATACAATACAACTTTTTTAAATACTTTGTTAAAATAAACAAAATCAAATGTAACTGAATACTTGTTGATTACTTTACTAACAAATGTTTTAAACTGAGCAATAAAGCCAAAAAGTCCGAGAAAAAAACAAGTGCATAAATGTTGCACTGAAATTTGTCCCAGCAGATTTGTTCAGCGGAACATGTGCAAAACTTGTTAACTTATTAATGAAAGAAAAATGCAGAGCACCAGAATAAATGCTATAGATTTTTATATATCAAATAATTTGACCTCTTATGTGTCTCTTAAATGCTTCAAATGCAACAATGAGTTGAAACTGGGGAGTTGGGACACACTACTTTTTAAGATTTAAATAAAAATGTTTCTGTGCTTTTACTTTGACAGTAGAATGTCACGCTTCCTGTTGTCTCCTGTGTAACTTCACACGGCTGCAGCTGGGAGGAGGATCCATCCAGCTGCTGATCCCGGAGCTGAACACAGATCCTGGAACAGCCCATGTGACTGACAGTCTTCATCACTGATTAATCACCAGCAGTCAGAGGTCAAAGTTATGTTTATTGTCGAGCCTGTAGAACTGACTGTACTTTCAATGTTTTGGATTCAAGGTTACGACAGTGAACAAAAACACCTGTCAGAATAAACCCAGACTGATTTTAAATATATTGTATATGCACGCTCTGCAGGACACAATATGTCTTTAGACACAGAACAATTGTATTTGTTAGAACATGAAGTTGAAACAATCATTCAAACACCAGTAAAAGTATCTGATGATGCAGATTATCTTTTATGGGGAAGTGAAGCTGTGAAAATCTGCTCAGGTGTCAGAGGCCAAAGATCAAACATAATGCATACAGTCTGTCTGCAGCAGTGTTATTGACCAATGCGCTAATTGTTTCTGATTCACCTCTGAGTGCAGATTTTTACAGAAAACCAACAATTAAATGATGTGATTCCTTATTTAAATGCTGGAAACTCTGTGAGACCTTCTGGGGTTCTTACCCCTTAAAGAATATCCATAGATCGTGGAAAGCCCTGGAAATTTACCAAAAACTGCTGAACATCCCTTAAAGGAATACGCCGCCAATTTGGGAGTTATGCCCTTTCTCTATCATTTTCATATTTAGACAACATGACACATCATGATCTTTTTTGTGTCTGTACGTCCAGTGGTTGGGTCTCAGCAGTTAACATTGCGGCTGAGCTTAGCGAATACAACTGAAGTCTATAGGGGGTCAGTAGCCTACTCGTAAAAGTGAACAAATAAACGTTACAGAAACCCTGAACAAACCATTTTGCTGCACAGAATGGGATTTGGTGCTACCATCGCTGGGGAGGCTAGAGATATATCATCATCATCAGGAGGAAACCCGCCGCAGAGAGTGCATCACAAGGAGTGAAAACTTTGCAGCAATCACTAATCCTGGCGTGATTGACGCCCCAGGCCTGCAGGAGCTGATGGACAGCTTTCAGTCGAGTGAGTAATATCCTCCATGTCATCTCTTTGTTTGCTTTTACCGAGTGACCTAGCGTACCTGTCCCAGAGCCAGCTGCAGCTGTTGCTCACCGGTGTATCCCTCCGTGCAGGACGTAAACACACTATAGTTCCGTGTATCAGACTTCGAATTAATGATTAAACATGTTTATTTTAAATGCACGTGCAAAAATGCCAGCTTCAGGGTTTCTGTAACGTTTATTTGTTCACTTTTACTGTAGGCTACTGACCCCCTATAGACTTCAATTGTATTCGCTAAGCTAAGCCACAATGCTAACCGCTGAGACCCAGCCACTGGACGTACAGACCCAAAAAAGATATTGATCATGTTGTCTCACTATTAAAATGATAGAGAAAGGGCATAACTCCCAAATCGTCGGAGTATTCCTTTAAACAGAATACTTCTAAGTGAATCAATGCTGCAGCTATGGCATGAACACATTCAACATCTGGTCAAGGACTTCCTTGCAAGGTAGGATTTATGTGGGCTCTCGAGGGTTCTTGGAGGTCTTTAGCAGGTCCTTTGGTGAACCTTGATGAGGCTGCAGGTGGTCTTGAGAGGTCTTTGAGGGAATTCTGGGGTTCTTGATGGTGTTTCAATGGTCCTAAGCAACTTTTAGGGATTCATGGTAGGCGTCTGGGGTTCCTGAGAAAGGTGTCAGGGTCCTTTGAATGACTGAGGCTTCTTGAGAGGTACTGAGGCAACACATTCTCACTCCGACCTCATCATATATTGACGTTTGGTCATGGACTTTCCACGTCCACATATGACGTCCAAGGTACCCTGGGTGTGTTGGTTGTTGACGTTCTGGGACGCTGTGTCAACTTCAGCCTGTTACATGCATTGTCTGCTTTCAAAATACACTTCTGTTTTCACAGGAAATGTACAGTTTGCATACAGTCTCTTTCAAAATAAAAGCACTACATCGGTATAACACCATTAATAGACATTTGTATTCCTTCAACAACACACACATGTGGGCATGTTTTGCAAACACATGCATGTGGTTGGGTTTAGGAAAACAGAACATGGTTTGGCTTTACAATCAAAAACAAACACTGGCCTCCCGGGCGAAAGTCAGTGGTTGCTGGATTTTAACCACACATCACGGTGACGTGTATTTCTGGAGGCTGAAACCATTTCCCTCGGTGAAAACAAGGTTTTTATTTACTTTTATTTCACAGATAAGAAATAATAAATGAGAAGACAATAAAGTCTCCACAAAGCAACATTTAGGTCCTGTGTGTGATTTATCCTGGCTTCATATGAGCAGAGGAAAAACCCCGCTAGCTGCTAGGCTAATTTATCCAATGTAAAATGTCATAGGCTTGTGCTAATAATGTTAGCATGTTGTATATGTGGAGAAAACAAGTCCAAGACAAGTGTTTGATCTGTGAGTCTTGGGAGTAACAAGTGAACCGATTTGTGTACTCTTGTTTGAGTTGTCACAGTTACGTCATGTTTAATGTGTGTTTGTTAGCAACACTCAACAGGTGCCACGACTGTACAGGGGCTTTGTAGTTGACGTCTTCTGTAACAGTGGATGAAACATGCTGATAGTGTGACATTTGAGGAAAATCCACATCATGTGAGATCGTAAACTGCAAACCTTATCTTCCAGACATGCAATGAAACCTACATAAGAGCAGAGTCCTCTCACAGGCAGATATGTCACATGCAGAGGATAAAATGTGTCAGTCCGGTAAAAAAAAATATACCCCTGATATTCATGATTGAGTTTTTCCTTCTTCTTCTCCTTTTTTCCCCCAAATATCAGCTTTACCACCATAAGCCAATGTCATTTATGTGAATTTGGCAGTACATCCAGCAGGCCTCACAATCACAGACCACACCAGCTCAGGACCTCCACATCCAGGATCATCTGACACCAGCCACCTGAACAGCTGATGCAACAAATGGTTTGCAGACCAACAGAATTTTTGTACAAACCGTCAGAAACTGTCTCGTAGAAACTCATCTGCATACTAATCGTCCTCACCAGGGTCTTGACGTGACAGCAGTTTCTCATCGTAACCAACTTGTGCGGGTGTGAGTGAAAAACCTGTGAAGCCACGCTGACGCTAGCTCGCAGAACATCTGATGTTGGGGTTACTCTTTTTTCCTCTGAGCAACAGTTTAAACTCAGGAATCTTAGAACATTAAACACAAAACAATCACAAAACAAATCTGTTAACGTTGAATCATACAAACAGGATCAACAAAGTAAAACATTGCAAAGGTAAAAAGTCCATATACACTCACATCAGTCCCATCAGTCCTCTCTTTGTCCCACTGGCATGTTTGGAGGTGTTTGTGTAATGTGGGGACAAATGAAGAGGAGTGCAGGACATAGAGGCAGACAGAACTTATACAAAACAAAGACGAAGGGAAATATTGAGGATATAGACGAAAACTGCCAAATTGACGGAAACGACGTGAATGAACGCGCAACAGCTCTGGTGGACGTTCCTGCAGTCAGCCCGCCGACACCTGTGTCGTTGAGTTATGTCATCAAATTGCACATTTTAGAGTGACCTGAGGGTGGTGCTGCCACCCTTAGTGTGTTTCTCTCTCTCCAGGTGCTGGCTGCTGATTGGTGGTTGGAGATTGGTGGAGCTGGTATAAAATGGCCGCTGCTTGAGCTGTTCTTCCTCTTCTCTTGGCCCTACTCCCAACTGCACCATGCTTCGTTGTACTGTGTTAAAAATGAGTTAATTGTGATATTAGTCCAGCAGTCCAGGTTGCTGTAGGGGTGGGTAGCCCTTTTTGTTAATCTTTTTTCTCCTGTTTATTTATAGGGAGTCAGGTGAGTGATCTGTATTTTTATTTTCTTTACTTTTGGGTAGGTAAGTTAGTTTTGGAGAGTAGATTGTTTTGTTTGTTGTTTTGGGCCACGCCCACCCTGAAGCTTATTGCTACCTTTCTTGGTGAGTGTTAAATAAATTATCTTTTGTTGGACTGCAGCTGTGTGGCATTGGTCGTCCTTGGGAGTGGGGAAAGAGGGGAGCATCCTTTCATGCTATGTACCGGTTCCTCTAGGCCGGTCGTAACAAATGGGTCAAAAACAAAAGTGTTGCATGAGAGGTCATAATTTCATTGCGCACTGTCAGCATGACTGTGACGCCATGTGTTCATTTTCTTCTCTTCCAAGCTCCCAGCAAAATAAAAGGCTGCAAAATACTGCAGTGTCCTCGCCCTGTTTCATGAATGGACAGTATGATTTAAAGAATGCCAAATAAACTACACATACACATGGAAGAGTAACACACACTCTTTTATTGTTTAAGAATACATCAAAAAGCAATAAATCAACTAAAATAATTAACAACGCATCGGTCGTGTCGAAGGAAAGAGGAAACATTGCAGCCCTTTCCTTCCTCTTATGAAGGACAGAGCAGGCAGCAATGACATCACAGGCCCTGTCTGACCCTCAGGTGGTGTACAAGTACTGTACAAATATCACACACAAAGTACAAATGTATGTGTCTGTGCTTTCTGCTGTCTTTGTGGTGTGGTAGAACAGAAAAAAGAAACTATGTTATCCAAACACCCCACCTACACACCGTAAACCCCGAAAATAATTTAAAAAAATAAAAAAAAGATAAAAAAAATAAAACTAAAAACAAGCAGGGAGAAAATCACCACAGGGAAGATACTTACTCTTTAATTCGATGCAGCGAGAATCAGATGGGGTCCAGAGACATTAGAGTATTTACATAGGAAATGACAGGCTGCCATCTTTTGCAGAAACTCAGATGAGCCTCTCCGGGAATATTTCACCTTTTCTAATGATAAAAATGAGAGGCTGACCAGTGCAAGGGGTACCCCAAAGTAGCTATCAAGGGGCCGTGTTAAAGAGTGATATCAATGACTTTACTTCATCTATTAAAGAAGACCAAAACTAATTTTGGACAAATAAAAACATATGAGTATGATTGGCCACTGATAAGCAACACCTATCACATATATTATTAAAACCTGGAAATAAGCTGTTTATCCTAAGTTGGACCTTTACTTGAATTAAAGTCAGATGTGCACAAGAAAATGTAGAACCACCATCTTTTTTGACAGTCTAAATGGTGACATCTGCTGGATTCATCGTGGTACTGCATTTAAAAGGAGGGATTACTGTAAACACAGAACACTGTCAAAATATGAGCGGACTTTTCTGGGAACGTTCAGGCCGACTGGGGTCCCATTTCTTTAGCAGCATTTGCACGCAACTTAAAATCATTGGTGAATATTTCATTTTAAGGCTTGAGCCCTTAATAAATAATGTTTTTAATTTGATCTTCGTTTTTTGGGGGAATTCCTTAGAAAATGATTCTATACTGCAGTATCTGATCAGTGTGTCAGGTAAGGAGGAGGTCAGCACCCAAGAGGCAAATTCTGCACTGAAATATTACAGAGGGGAGGAGTTTCACGGGCACATCGAATATTTCAGAGATTCCCATCAGAATGAATGGACTTCCTAGTGCCTCGTCTCCATTCACATACGTAAGAAAATGAGGTGTTAACATCATATCATGCGTGCAAACTCTTACCGTGACGGCCCACCAGCAGATGGAGACATGAAATATATGTGTGTATGTGCGTTCCCACTTCTGCCTCTTTGAAACATTTACCAACCACATCAGATTGTTATATTTCAGCCACATCAGAAAACTGCAGCCTGCAACAAACAGCTCTGCACAGAACTTTATTCAGGCGAGTACAAACAAACACACACTGCTGGTTTGAGTCAAAACAAAAGGCTCATTATTTCCTTTCTGAATCCTCACAAGATACAAACAAGTTCAGAGTGATCGACAGCACAATCTGAATCACTTGAAACGACAAAAGGTTCTTGATGAACAGACCTGTGGTGACTGGAGTCTCTCTGGAGATACACATGATGAGCTCATATATATATATATATTGTAATTCTGTATGCTCCACATGTAATGACACTTTATAAAAATATCAGAGGCTCTTCATACGTTAAGACACGCTGATGTTTTGAGGCTTTATCAGTTCATGAATCTTCAATCATGAGTTGGAGAAAGTGTTTTGTCCCACGACCATCTCGGTGACGTTCGCCTCATTGGTTGCTCAGGATGTTTCTGGAAGGCGTCTGACAGATGTGCAGACAACTGTCTTAAATTTGAGGCGCAACAGTCCGCCCTGTTGCACCACCTTAACTGTTAAATGCAAAGATAATTTAAATGTACCAAAATGGGCGTATATTTGTGATTGAATTTCAAAAACAAAACCTCATGTGTTTGTAACTTTTTTATTTAAAACCAGAGGGGAAACATTTGTTTATTTACAGAGAATGTTTATTCCCAAAGAGCTGCACTCATATTTAACATCTTTACCCATCTACTTTTGGATTCTGTAACTCTGCAAAGCTGGCCATCATTTAGCAACTTCAGGGAGGTGTTTATGAATGCTGCAAATTTACAGTGATCTGAAGTCATCTCTTTCGCGCAAGTCACGCTAAATAACACGTAGCCCCGCCTCATCCACTGCGACTACACGCTGCTCTTTAACAGAAGTTAACCAGCTTTACATTTGCAAAACCAACCAGTTGGTCTTCATCACTGAAGTCTTTTCTCTTGTAAAACTGAGAACATGCTAAAACATAAATCTCATGTCTCTATGTGTCAGTCCTGTGATAGTCTGGTGACCTGTCCAGGGTGTACCCCGCCTCTTGCCCAGTGTCAGCTGGGATAGGCTCCAGCCCCCCTGCGACCCTAAAGAGGATGAAGCGGCTACGTAAATGAATGTTTTATCTAAATCACGTTATTTTAAAAAATCTCATTATTTGGCAAGTGACACATTGGAAAGTGTAAATTATGAGGTGTAGATATTTATCTAATCCTGCCGAGCTCTGCTGGCGTAGATTTAACTGACAAGGCCCCGCCTTCTATTCCAGCAAATAGTGTGCAAAGAACTGTGGGTGCATTATACCCGCTGAGGATACACACATGCATCCTTGAAAATTCTCTGAATGAAGGACTCTGTCCTCGGTAGAATTTGAAGGATCCTTGACCTTCGGCGGAACTTGATGACATAGCCTCCTTAAAATTCAGCCACTTGAGGATCCTTGAGGACCCACTTCAGAGAACTAGCGGCGACAATGGCCCCCTGCTGCATTGCCTGAAGTTGTCTCAGCCACACTCTGCAAAGGCTACAGCTGACGGCCAAGCAGCACCTAATTCTGCGCATGCGTTATTCAAAAAGGGAAACCAGAATACTATCTTGATGCTAGTTAGACAGTTAGCACGTTAACAACATAATCCAGTGTTGAAAGAACAGAGCATAATTACTGTGTGTCAGTGAACAATAAAACAAACTATCAGGAAATGTTTAGACTAAAAAGCTCAATAACTAAAGAAAAATAAGTTTGTTTTGATCTCACTCCCTCTTGACTTAAGCTCTTTGTTTACGTTCCTCACTTCCATTTCTCTTCTCGTGAGCTGAGCTTAACTGCCAATCAGAGTGATTTCATTCACTGATGGGCTCTGCTGTTGCCGACGCTGATTCAACATATTGATTCAGTGAACAAAATGCCAACCGGGGGCGACAATCTGGGATGCACTACACTGATGAGGGTGACAGACGCTCACCAACGGCCCGACTGTGACCAACAGCCGTCTGTAGGCTTGGTGTGTCAGGGCCTTTAGACTCATTCGACATAAGCCAGAATCGATCTCTGCACAATGCATGATGGTTATATTTGTGTCCAACTCACTCTGACGTTATGCACATGTGGGCAACGATAACCACACAAGATCAACCTCCCTAAGCCCTCTCACACTTTGTGGAAATGTGCCTTAAAGTCTGTGAGTGTGGACATTTGGATTGAGTCTAACTGGTTGTTTCGGCAAACGTACAACTGGGTAACCTCTACACCTCTGGCAGCACAGAGTCGCTGCTCTGTGGGACCATCAGGGACTAAATACACACCTGATCCCGGCCGTCAGCAGTGGAGCAAAGAGGAGAGAATTCAGTGCTGAACTTTAGAAGTACAACCTTTGAGGCGATCGACTTAAACCAATCCAAAATATGATTTTCTCTGTAAAACATAAAACAGGCGAGATCTGGAAAACACAGTATAAAGTTGATATTCTTTTCTGCTCCTTAAGTTACTTCATGTTTCAGCCCTTCATGTGTTCAGTTTGTGGTTCTGCAGGTTACAGACCAGCTTTTTCTCCGTCACCGCTCCGCATCTGTATTTTTACACACTTGTCTCCCTCCTTTAGTGTTTACAGTTTTGTTTGCACATGTGCATTGTGAATGTGAATGTACCAGAATATTCCTCCGTGCTGTGACGTCTGAATCCTTCCAGGTCTCTTTTGTTGAGAAACAATGAAAAAAACAGGAGGTGATGAGTCCTCTGAAAAGACGAGGAGCTGAGATGTCTGCGGCGACACGTTCTCTACTTCCTTTCCTTCACCAGCTTCACTTCCCTCCTTTGTCCATTAAATTCGCTCCCTCGTTTACTTCATTTCTTCTCTCTTGTTTCCAAATAAACTGAATCTTCAGTCTTTTCTTACCTCCCTCCTTCCTTTCCTCCACTGTCCCCTTCTCTCTTTCCTCATTTCTTTCTTGCCTCTTCATCCCCTCCTCTCTGTCCTCCGTCGTCCTTCTCTCCGGGGTGTTTCCTTATTGGCTGACGCTCTCTCCCAGTAGCCAATAGGTGGTCATCTTCCCTTTGCCCTTCACCTCGATCTCTCCTCTCAGCTCCAGCTGGAAGCAGTTGAACTCCAGCAGGACGTCGCGAGTCGCCGCCGACACGTGGATCTTCAGCGCTGCACAAACACACACAGGAACAAAACAATTACACACACAAGTTCATTTCTGCATGTGTTTGTCCGGGACTATTTGAAGCAGGCAGGATTCAAAGTAATTTAAGCAGTAATTTAACTGCTAAACACTTCTGTTAGTTCATTTATAACCTGTTTTGGAACTGGTTTCTGGTAGGCACTGACCTCTCCACACAAAGTCACAAAGTGCTTCACAGAGTTGAAACAGAAACAAAACACGTTTCAGGACCGCAACGACATAAATCCTGACAATGACAACAACAGCTTAGAAATAAACACCCCAAAGTAAGATAACAGACAGAAAGCAATAACAGTAAAACAGATAAGACATGTTGGAAATAAAACGTGCTCACATTATTGAAAAGCTTTTTTAAAAAGATAATGTTTCGAGAAGTGATTTATAAGATGACTCTGCAAGTCTCAGATCCTCCCCCGGGGGAAAGGAAAATTCAAAATGTGATCTCTTCTTTGTTCAGACTATTTCTTCGTATTCATTTCTTTCTTTTTAACTCTTTATTTAAAATATTTTAAAATCTTAAGACAAAACATCAACACCATAGAGAACACTGTGTCAGGATACACCAGTTGAGTATTCATGATGCCACGTGTTAAAGGTCCTTTTATTGTCCACAGACATTCACAGTGAAGCTGCATCCACTTCTTATGAAATAAAGACTGTCTATTTCTCCAATTTTCTGAGGAATATTGCTCCTCTAGACCTCAGGGAAAAGATTTCCATTACAAAAAAAATTCTTGATTATGTCCATCTATTGTTTAAGGCCTGGAGGCTCAGTTTTCCACTTTGTAATCACTTACCTGTCTTTTTTCTATATATGACATCGTCCCTTATTGCACCAAATACAGGACCTTGACATCAATAGGCATTTCATATACCCAAATTTTTTTTATCTGGACATGTGTGGCAGTGATTGACATCCACGTGTCCACACTGTCTCCAACATTGCTGTTGTGACTAAGATAGTTTGCCTTTAGTGTAGGGTGTGATGAAGAAGTGGATTCCAGCCAAATTCTCTCCATCCCTGCAGTTATCTTTATTTGTCTGAGATAATCAGCTCTTGAGATAACCTGACTGGCTTTTAAATGATGCTGCACAATTTCAGAAATTTGTCTCAGTGATCAAACTCAAGTCTCAGCTCTGTGTATTTGATCTACTCCAGAAATGAAAAGCGTCTGAACACAGTAAAACAACTCCTGCTGATTCATTCTTTTGCTTCTGATCTCTCCTGAGGGGGTGTTTACGAAAAAACAGATCAGAATTTATTCATCTCAAAAAAGAAGCTTACTTATTGCTGATGAGACAAATAAAAGACTATCGTAAGCAGTGCAACTTTCCCCGGTGCAGGCAGCAGATTAAACCTGTTGCTGCAGATTCACTTCATGATGGCCGTCATGTGTTGGCTGTACACTGCAGCCTGCAACAGATGAATCTGAGAGGCCAAAAGAAAGTTACTGAGTTTTAAATCCCTGCCGACTTCGAGAATCGCAGGGAGGATGTAAAAGACTTATGGGTTTCTGCAGTGGTACGTATATTTTGTAAGAATCAGTCTGGTGTACGTTCAGAACATCACCAGTTTTTAAGTCAGCTGTGTGTGAGGTGCAGATCTGCGTCACTGAAGACAGAAAGAAAAATAAAACTCCAAGAAATGTATTTGCAAATATTGAAAGCTAAACCTTAGATGTGATGTTATTGTCATCGCTGACAGGAAGACAGAAAGTTTGTGTGTCTGTGCAGCTCTGACCTTCTCCGCTGGACTCCATACGTGACGAGGTGTTGACGGTGTCGCCGAACAGACAGTAACGTGGCATCTTCAGACCCACCACACCTGCACACACTGGACCTAATACACACAGGAAATAACACACAGCAAGAGCAGGTTCATGCATCCATCCTGAGATACACAAATCTGTACTTTAAACCTCTTTTTATCTGACCATGTTGGAGCTTTTACTACATGCACATGAACACGCTGTGTGTATCCTCACCGCTGTGTATTCCTATCCTCAGCTTCAGCTGCTGCTCTGAGCGGTGGCGGATCTTGAAGGTTCGGACGGCGTCCAGCAGGGCAAGGGCCATGCGGGCGATCTCTCTGCCGTGCAGGTTCCCGTTCCTCACTGGCAGCCCTGACACCACCATGTAGGCGTCGCCGATGGTCTCCACCTGAGGGCGCCACGGGACCACAAACAACAGGTTGTAGTGGCAGAGGAACACTGGTGGTGCTCACAAAATATGTCGCAGCAAGAGATGAGTTTTAAAATTGACCAAGTGAACACATGAACTATTTTCTTATTTAATACGTTTGTATTTATGGATTCATCCAGAGGTGGAAAGTAACAACGTACATTTATTGAAGTAAGTACAAGTTTTAGGTATTTGTCCTTGAGCATTTACATTTTGTATTTTTTGTATTTGTACTCGACTACATCTGAGACTGCACTTCAGTCATGACAGCTTTAGTTACTCGGCAGATTAAACTTAGAAAACATAACATATTGTTAAGATTATAGATTAAATTCTCAAATTGTTTGACTTGAGACCTTTTACAAAAAGCAACAAAGTGATGTTTCTCCTCTGAACTTCCCACATGGTTTCATTTCAATAAATGTTTGAAGCAAGAGCTTGAATTTCCTCCTCTTCTTTCTCCAGTTAAAGGGATACTTTCTTGATTTCAGCCAGGTTTTTATCATAACAATGTGGGTAGTGGCTAACGTGGGGGGTGTGGAGTTTACATGTTCTCCCTGTGTCAGCGTGGGTTTCCTCCAGGTGCTCCAGCTTCCTCCCACAGTCCAAAGACATGCAGGTTAATTGGTGACTCTAAATTGTCCGTAGGTGTGAATGTGAGTGTGAATGGTTGTCTGTCTCTATGTGTCAGCCCTGTGATAGTCTGGTGACCTGCCCAGCGTGAACCCTGCCTCTCACCCAGTGCCTGTTGGGATAGGCTCCAGCACACCCTCAACCCTTTACAGGATGAGCGGTAACGGAAAAATGGATTTTTTTTTTTATCTCAGCTCCGCTCTGCTGCTGTTATTTTGTGTAATTTCTCACATCTTTTTATTTTAAAGTTTCAGATTTTACTTGTGTAGACAAAAGTTTATGTTCCAATTGTGTGCGAGTTTTCTACTTTTGTTATTTTACCACACTTTGTCTGATATTTTGGGGATGTAATATTTACACCTGATAAAAAGCATTTCATCTTCACTGAACAGCAGCAAATACTTTGATCTCCTCAGATCAATAAAACTCAGTTTGGTCTCCTCTGATTTTAAAGATGATTGTGTCTCTGAAGCATAAAGGAGTCTGGAGTCTTAAAATCAATGCACGTTGCCGAACAAACGTGCGCACGGTGCTGATTCTTCTTTTCAAATCTTAAAACCTGAACAGAACTTTGAGTGGAGACCTGAGGGATTCTTTTATTGTGGTGGAAACAGTTTGTGTTGATTTTGTCACCTTGTAAACATCAAAGTTGTCGATGATGGCGTCGAAGCAGGTGTAGAGGTCGTTCAGCAGAGTCACCACCTGCAGAGTCACAATGACGGCAGCTCAGATACAACTTTCAGCTTTTTGGAAACACAAAAAAAAAAGCACTTTTCACTCTGTCGCTGAAGGTGAGAGGAGAAGTTACCACTCTCATGTCTGTGTGAAGTTCTCAGCTGCACCTGTTGCTGTTGTTCACCTTGGAAAAGTTCCAACTTGTCTCTATGTCTAAACCACACACTGTTTTCACACTTGTGTTCAAACAGGTTTGTTCATTACAGATTCAGAGCACCGTCAGCTGAAACTTAATTACAGTAAATAACAGAGACTGTGCTCACCTCCATCGGTGTGCTCTCTGCTGAGATGGCTGTGAAACCCACAATGTCACTGAAGTAGATGGTGACGGAGTCAAAGGCCTCGGCCTGAACTGTCTCACCTCGCTTCAGCTGCTCCGCCACTGAACTGAGAAACAGGGAGAGGTGTTGACCAAACACATCAGGCTGAGGAAACTTACATGCACCTCACTGTGGTAGTATCAGCAGTATATGTAGTACTCACTGTGGTAGTATCTGGTACAGCAGGGCCTCAGCCTTGCGTTTCTCCTCGTGATAAGCTTGTGTTCGTTCCTCCACCAGCTCCTCCAGGTTGTTGGCGTACTGCTCCATACGGGACAGCAGGTTGTCCAGGATGTTGGTCCTCGACTCCCTGAACACACACACCAAATGTGGATTAATCCGCCAATAAAAACTACAGTTAGCAGCTGTTTTAGGAAACTACCAAGACCAAAAAAAAGTAAAAGCTGTCATGCTCATGTAGCCTTTATCTTAGTATCTGGAGAAGATGACTGAATTTTATTTCAGTAAAACACAATAAACACTGTGTCAACTATTATTTCATCACTTGTTGTTGAAGCACTCACTTGTTCTGTTTGCGCAGCAGCAGCCGGATGTGGTTGAACTCCGGTCTCTCCGTCGGCTCCTCGGCCCAGCAGCGCTGCATCAGCTGACCCAGCTCGGGACTGTGACTCTGGGGGTCAATGGTCGGCCTGAGGCAGGGCCACTCGCCCAGGATCACCCGGTCCACGATCTCTGCAGAGGGAGGGGGAGATACAGTATATCAACAGTCCTCACGAGAAAGACAGTCGACATTTTAACAGATTCAATTCTGTCTGAGATTCAGGACGGATGGTTCTGGATGGTTTTTAAACTGTGAGGTGAAAATGAGAAGAAAAGCAGATGAAGTTGGACAAACTGAAATAACAAACCTGGACAGAAATAATATTTGTTAAGTGTCATCCTTTTTTTAATTTCCACAAAAACAGACTTAAATCAATTTCTTAGAGCCTTGAAGCCAATTTCAGCATAAAACTATATTTATTTAGACTTAGACGTAAAGGTCCAGTGTGTGAAATTTAGGGGCATTTAGTGGCTTCTAGAGGTGAGGACTGCAGATTGCAACCAGCCGAAACTACTGCCGCAAAGAATTCCTTCAGTGTTTTCTGTTCAGGAGATATTTTCCCGGGAGTTAATTATCCACAGAGGTCTCTTCTTCTCCAAAACAAACAGACCAGGTGATTAAAACCGGTAAAACACTGAATAAATGATTTTTACGTTACAAATCTGTGTTTTTCTGACGCTGTTTGGCAGGTCGCAGAAACCCACTTGCCCAGCACCTGTGTGCTCACCTTGTTGCCGGGAACTGAATTATCCACAGAGGTCTCTTCCTCTTCAAAACAAACAGACCAGGAGTCTCATTTATAAAACAATGTGCAGGATCCATACTAAAAATGTACATCTGCAGCCTGTTGTATTTTGTTGTGAAAATGTGGGCGTGCAGCCTCGTTCTGTGGACGATAAACCAGGTGCAGACTTCCATCTGTGTCACCGCTGATGAGGAAATACAGCGAGTGCTGGACGGAGCAGTGAGTGACAACAACCCCGCCCACATTTAAGAGGACTGTCTGAACAGACCGAGGGTCTAGGTACCATGTCTGAAGGGTTACTGCTGGTTCCAAAGGTGCTGGACTGAAAGGGTTTGGTGGAAACAGTGCGCTTGCTCTATGGGTCCAATGATGTGGAAGCAGAGCTGATCATCTGGGGAATTTCATACTACTGAAACAGAGCGATTTTGGCTTCATGCATCACTGAGCAACTTTATAGGAATGAACGGGGTCCTGCCGCCAACGCTGTATCCAGATCTTTCATCCATGACCTGCTACCTATGTGGATATACATGTCTCATTCTAAGGTAACAAAAACACAATGATTCTTATTTCCAGGTGATGATACATTAAAGAAAACGGTCATTATAATATAATAATCCTACACACTGGATTTTAAAGGGTGCTTCAAACTAAATTGATCTTAAACTTTCCAGATATTAATGCTGTTTTTCCTTGAAACACTTCATGTGTGACTCTGCCCTTTGCTTTCTTCCTCTGTGGTTTGGAAACAGGAACATTTCCATGTCAGCTTTAAGGTTTCAGCCGTACACGCCACGCTACAATTAAAGTTTGACTGTGAGCCTCTTCTAAATAAATGAGGCCTTGGCAGAGCGCAGGCTGACGGCTCTGAAACTGCTCGATGCTACAAATCCTGGAAAGTGTATTTGGAAATAAAGCTGAAAGAAGAAAGACTGCTGAGCAACTGAAGCGTCGTCCAGCTGGCATCAGGTCGGACAAAAAGGAGAAATAAATGTCCAATCTTTCTCTTTTCACCTTCTCAGTCGTACAGTTGCTCTCTCCTACTCCTCCTCCGTCAGGGTGTAATTGTAGGTCTCACTCGTGTCATGCTCCATCTCTAATTCCCCTTATTTAGACGCCGTCACGACTCACTCCCTCAGAATCCATCCATCCGCCGCCGCTGCTGCTGACCTCCGCTTTGTTTGCCGCTTCTCTCACCATTTCCTGCCTCCCTCATCAACAACTGAACACAGCAGCAGTTTCCAATTGGGTCAGTAATACATCCAGACCCAGCATTACTAGTTTTACTTATTTTACTGAAGAGTCAGAAACAACAAAATGTTCATATTAATGGTGACTGCAGGGGATTTTTAAAGTTTGTAATTTCTTGGTGTAATATTGTTTTGTTATAGAATATTAATGCCTACCATACACTGGAAGACTTTTATAAAGTGTGACACCCTCTCACATCTAAAGACGAGAGTTTTTATAATAACAATAACTTTATTTATACAGCACCTTTCATGCAAGAAATGCAGCACAAAGTGCTTTACAATGAGGGCAGTATAAGCTCTGAGTGCTTCAAATGAAAACAGCCAGAATTAACATAAAACTGAACTGATTCATAAAATCACAGAGTTGTAAAACTTTAAATCATAAAATCAAGTAAGATTTGAAGAGTTGCAGCAGCGTGAAGCGTAAACAGAAAGAGTTTCAGACCTGTATCAGGACGTCAGAGCCAGTTAAAGTCTGAAGTGAACAGATATGTTTTTAGCTTTCTTTTAAAAATATTTAGCGAGCATATCTACAGGTCGTGTGCTCATAGCTTTGGGGCGTCACTGACAAAGGCTGCATCCACGATCTTCTTCCGACTGTTTCTGGGAACCTCCAATAAACCACCAGCAGCAGCAGATGATCGCAGTGTTCTTGGAAGCAAATAGTTAACAAGGGAGTTAGCGATGTAGCTCGGTCCCAGCCCATGTAGGGCTTTGTATACAAGGAGGAAGAGCTCAAAATCAACTGTAAATGTAACAGGAAGTCAGTGCAGAGCAGCTCAGACTGGACTGATGTGCTCTCTCCTCATGGTTCTGGTTCATAGCCGAGCTGAAGAGGTTTCAATCAGCTGAAATCTCTCAGTGGTGTTTTTTGGGAGGCCAGTGAAAAGTGTGTTACAGTAGTCAAGTCAGCTTGAAATAAAGACATGAATCAATTTCTCGGCATCTTTTTCATGTAGAAATGGTCGTACCTTAGTGATGTTTCTGTTTCTGGGGTGGGAAAATGATGTTTTCGTCACCTTGTTAATGTGGAACTTTAAGCTTAGATCTGAATCAAGGATCACACCAAGACTTGTCACCTCAGATTTAATCCAGGGAGTTAAATTCCCCAGATTATCAAGCAGCATTTCTCTTTTTGTTTTCGGGCCGACAAGCAGGATTTGAGTTTTGTCTTCATTGTCCTTTGAGAAATTATTGCTCATCCATTTATTCATTGCCCAAGGACAAGTAGTGATGGAGTTCATGGCTGAAGTATCATTTGGCTCAGCAGAGATGTACAGTTGTGTGTCATCTGCGTAACTATAGAAACAAAACATTGTGTTCTCCAATGATGTCACCATGGCAGCATGTACAGTGAGAATAATAATGGACCAAGGCAGCTCCCTTGTGCAACCCCAAAACAGAGGTCATGTTTCTCAGACACATGATCTCCAAAACTTCCTCCCTTTAATGTTATGAACCAGATTAACTCACAGTCAGAGAGACCAAGCAACTAGTCACATGCTACAAGAGTTTATAAGGACTGGGGATCTTGCAGCACCACTATTTGCAACACTACAACTAGATTCCTTTTGGGGTGATTTCCCATCCTGCTCCTGGTGGAAAATATTACACCAAACTCCCTTTAAGAAATATGACATATTAACAATTTGTTACTTGTATGGAAAAACATACAACTCTAGAAACACAAGATAAAAGGCGGAGGGGACCATGGGATTAAGTGTTGCAGTGTGCTCCTCTGACCTGCCATACATGACATCTTCTCAGCTCACTCAGTAGTTTTCCACACCTACCTGCCAGCCTATCACCTGTCCACACATTTCCCGCTCCTGCCAGTCCACGACACCCACCTCATCAAGCTAACCCTGCTCGCCTGTCCCTCATTACCCCCTGCCACTATAAAGACTCTCCTTGTCAGATTGTTCTTCGCCATATCATGCAAGACTTTCCAGCGTTAATCCTTGGTCTGCGTCCTCGTTGCTGACCTCGCCTGCCTCTGACTCCTCGGCTTCGTCTGCGTCCCAGTAAACCGTTCAGCCTTCTGTCCTCGACCAAGAGCTCTGCTTCTGCCCTCCTGGTTTCTGTTCTCCTTTTCCCCATGGCTGTGTGAAGAGACCGTCATCCAACTCTCCTTAGTAAGTTTACCTCTTCTTCTGCCTGTGGTTTCCTGTGTTAGGGATTGCCTCACCACGTGGCCGCACATTCTGCCTGTGTGTGAACACTGTGGAATTATCTCTTCATTGCTGCTGGCCAGAGCCATCCTCTAGAGTTGACTCCACACAGGTGCATTTGTTTCCCTTGTGTGTACTCCTGATTCCGGATTCCTTGCTTGTCACCTTCTGCCTGCTCCCTTGCGGTACTGTTGCACACTATTGAACTGTTTGCTGTGTGTGTGTGGACGCTGGCTTATCACCTGTTTTTGGCTTCGGTGTTCAATGCCTAGAGCCCTGGATTGAACCTGCTTCTCAGAAGGCTTTGAACCTGGGTATTGACTCTCGCAGTTGCTTTACCTGTCGGCTCACACTGTGCATTAAAGTTTACGGAGCAGGAGGAGAGTGACTCACGCAGACAGTACTCAGGCTTTGCGTCAGACGGCAACAACAGCAGATCAGCGGCAATCAACTGGTGCTGTTGCTGCGTCCCCAGTCACAAATACATTCTATTTTTCACTTGTTCCTGCAATTTCCAGCAATCACAAAAACAGCTTGTGAAATCCAGGAGGGATGGTTTAGTGTCAGGCTGTGCTGTTTCACATTATGCCTCATAAATAAACCCGGGAATTCATAGTTTGTTTCACAGGATTTTATCTTCCTGCACACTTGAGCTGTTTGCTGTTCTGAGTGTCACTGTCCTTTCGAACTTACTGGTTGAAGACACTCGGACTGTATCTGCGTGGACAAACAAGCTGTCTGACATCCTGGGACAGACATCCACTCCAATCTGTCCAACAGTTCAGAGCCCTAACAAGTGTGAATAAACTCAAAGGCTGTTTGTAAAATAAGGAGGATTCACTGTGATGAAGCCTGGCGCTGCTGGAACACATTGTTGATTTGATTTCCTTCACTGAGGCCTGACTCTGGGGGAAAACTGTTTTTTCTTCTTCTTCCTTTCTTAGAAATTCATACTTCATGAATCTGTAGTAAAAACCAACCTCCAAACCAAACTTTCATTCCACAAGCCATCGACTTAATCCTGACTCTACCTCAGCTGAAGGACGTCCCCCCACACACAGACAAGCTGAAAGAGATAAATTAATAAACCAGACTCTCCAGAGTGAAGCGGTTTCTGATTCTGTGGTTTGGCCGACAAAACAAACAAATCCTTTAAGCTTTTTATATAATTTTTCAAACCTCCACTTAATTCCTGGAGAGAATGATTTCAGTGGAACAAACGTGTTGTCAGCATGTGGCGACTAATAGCACCACAATAAATGTTGTTCTATGTTCTGCCTGTTCAGCTCACTTCTTTTCTTAAAAACTATTTATTTTCTTTTTCTGCAGACTCATTGATCCTCAGCATCAAACAGGCCGGAACTTTACTGTGATCTTATTAAACTGAACTGTAGTCTACTCCACTTCACCAACCAAAAGAGTTGCAGAGTGAAAGCGAGGCTAAAGGGCATCATTGTGGAAGTTAAGACAGAAGGTATGAGGTGCCATCCCTCCAAACCAAACGGGTTTTCAGATCATCTGGGCCCAACAGTACTGTTTCCACCAAGCAGTCCAGTTCAGCACGGTACACTTTTTTCTGTTCGCACAGTGAAAAGTTGTGGATGGTACCAACAGAAGCGTTCCTTAACGTCCCCATTTTTGGTCCCCCCTCTGTTGGGGTACATAGCACACAGATCTGGTACTAAAAGGTGGAGCTGTGAACATCGTTCCTGTGGGCTCCAGCAACACTAAACCCCTGAGCTTGCCTGAGAAGGACTAAATGCACAAAGCTGCTATTTTTAAATATCCCATGGAGAGAGACTCTCACTGCAGCCTGTTCTATTCTGTTGTGAAAATGTGGGCGTGCAGCCTCGTTCTGTGGACGATAAACCAGGTGCAGACTTCCATCTGTGTCACCGCTGATGAGGAAATACAGTGAGTGCTGGACGGAGCAGTGAGTGACAACAACCCCGCCCACATTTACTATTGGTTCCAAAGGTACTGCACTGAAAGGGTTTGGTGGAAACAGGGCTTAACTGAGCTTCTGTGCGTGAGGATGCTGCACCTTATGACATGTAGAACGCTTTAATGATATGTGGTTAATGAGTCTCTAATCATGGAAAAGTGCCCTGTTCTTTATGTTTGACATTTTGGTTATTGGTGTTATTATAGTTTGTTATTATAGTTGTCTGTGTCGCACCTTTGGGGCTGAGTGGGTCTCCCTCCAGGTAAAAGGCTCCTCGGCGCAGCGCCACCTCCTGGAGGATGATGCCGAAGCTGTAGACGTCTCCTTTCTGGGTTCCCTGAGGAGGAGGACACTCCATCCTGAGCAGCTCTGGAGCCATCCACAACCTCTCTGCAGCAGGACATACAGGACAGGATGGTGTGTTAATAACAGGTTTGTTATTCTGTGGTTTTTGTTCACTTGTATTTCTTTTAATAACAGCTAACAACTGCTTCACTATCACTGTTGAGCATATGACAATAAAGAACTCAAGGTGGATAATGATGAGACAAAATATTGAATGTAATACTGTTTTGGTACAAACTAAAATTAATGCTTCTCCAGACTGGGGGCGTGTCCACAGACATATACTGTAGGTAACTGACTTTGGATAAATACCCAGTATAACCCCACTTCAGAAAATTCAGACTATTCCTTTAGGAGCAATAAACGTAAAAGCTTTCATGATCTGTAAATCACTGAGAGATCAACTGCTAACACGTTCCCATCCCAACTTGTCGGTGGACCTAAAAGCCAACAAATAGGTACCCTCCTGTGTCAGTTTTGGACGTTTAGGGAGGGCATCTCAATCTACACTGCAGGTTTTCTTCCAAAGAAAACTTACTACATAGGTGAAACATGTTTTTTTAGCTTTATTTCCTTAAGTTTAGGCAACAAAAGCACGTGGTTAAGTGTAGAAAACTAGTTTGCTGCCAGCAACATTACAAACTGAAGTGACCCGGTGTGTATCATATTGCCACAGAGGGTGCCTCTGTGAGTCGGTATCTGACGCCAACGTCCACTGGCAAAGCGGCAGTATCTGACGGGTTGGGCTGTTGCCTGCTGCGTCAAAAACTGCTGCGGTCCTGTGCCTATCATACTGCTGCAAAACATGCCTATGTGCATCTGTGTCTGATGCTGAGATCACTGAGAAAACCAGTGGTATTTGACACGTTGCCTTGCCAAAACCACTCACAACTTCTGCCTCACCACTGATAATTCCACTCTGCATTCCTCCCCACACATCCGCAACATCACATGCAACACATGCCACAAGTCAATCAAATCAGCAGTTCTGCCTTCTTCCACCTAAAAAACATAGCCCATCTCCGCTCCTCTAATGCCAACCTCCTGACTCCACCACTCAGGACCAAGCACCAGACCTGAAGTGACTGAGCCTTCTCTACGGCCGCCCCCGATGTCTCCCGCTTCAAATCATCAGAGCTCATCTTTCAAAATGGGCTTTTAATGTGTGACTGATGTTGTGTGTATTTTAGTGAATGCTGTTTTATGATTGTTTTTAAGTAAAGTGTCTTTGAGGCCTATGAAAAGCGCTCTATAAATAAAATGCATTATTATCAACAAACTATAGTAAAGCGTTGACTCACGGGCGTAGTAGGCGTGAGCGTCTTTTCCTGAGTCGCTCTCAGATCTAAAGCTGGACAAACCGTAGTCTGTGATCTTCAGGACGAAGCGGTTGTCCACGACACAATTGGACGACTTGAGTTTACCGTGAGAGAAGATGACACTGTTGTGGAGGAACACCATGCCCTGCAGAGACAGAGAGGGAAGAAGGAGACAACTATATGTTATCTCGTGAACAGAGTGGGAGCAGGTAGAGAAGATAAAACAGGAGGACATGAACCTTGACGATGTCATTGATGAGAGAGTACTTGAACATCCAGTCCAGAGTGATGCTGTCGTTCTCCAAGATGTCCTGAAGACACAAAATACAGCCTGTTAACAGACAGGCAGACAGACAGACAGGTAAACACAGGTAGACAGACAGACAGGCGTACCTGCAGACTTCCTCTGGGACAGTACTCTGTGATGATACAGGTGTTGGGAGGGTCGATGCACGCTCCAATGAACCTGGTTAGATGCTCGTTCTGAACGTCTCGCATCTGCACCAACACACACACACACACACACACACACACACACACAAATAGATATTAATTTATGCTGCACACACACATAAAATCAACACTTACTTTATAGCGTGGATTATCACCCTCATTTGTGACTGATCTTATTTTTCTGGTAAAAAAAGATTGGAGCCATCAGTCACTCACATGTTTGAGTTCAAACAGGACCTTCCTGTTCAGCTCGATGCGTTTCCTGTTGGTGTATTTGATGGCCGCAATGTTCCCCTGGAAGAACGCAGAGAGAGAGAGATCACTGTCATCGTCTGTGCCTTTCCTTCATTCCTCATGTGTCAGCTGTTTCCCCCTTTTCTTTGTTTCCTTCCTTGTTTGTCTCTCTGTGTCTGTGTGTCGGGGCGTGGCTCTCATCAGTCCTGCTGCCAATCTGTCTGCCCACCTGAAAGCCATCCACTAATCAACCCCAGCCTGCAGCCCAGTCTCTGCCAGATCCTTCAGTCTACCTTGTGGTACTAACTACGGCCTGTTTGTTTCCTCTTGGCTTCCTAAACCTTGTTTCTCTGTGCATGCACTGGTCACCCGTTTGCCTGCCAACCTGTTTCCAGCCCCGCTCGACCTGCCCTGTTTCCCCCGAGTGCCCTGGATCAACCCGAGACACCCCTTCTTGCTTTACTGAAATAAATCCACTTTAAACTGAACAGCTGTCTGAGTCACACTTTTGGCTCCAGTTCGCTCTTTTCTTAACAACAATCACACTAAATTTAAAAGCCTTAAGTTCAATGCAAACATATTCCTGATGATGGTTTCTGTTACCCTGTAGTAGCTGTTTTTTGACCAGGGAAATCTGCTAAAGTCTGATATATTTAAATCTCTCCAGTGAAAATAATTCACTCAGTGTCCTTACTGAATGTGACACGAACGAATGTCAGCGACAAAGGGTGAGGGCTGAACTTCAGAGCAGAACTTTTGTCACATATTTGTACTTTTTTCCCCCGTTGTTCACTCTGAAAGCTGTTCAGAAGAACAGCTGATTCGTGAAGTTGAATTGAGGGCTTATCTACTCAATACTTTCTTATTACACTACAAAAGCCAGCATAAGGTGGCAGCCATCTTGTATGTCATTTCCAGTAAATATCACAATATAAAAAATGTTTTCAATTAAAAGTACAAACACTTAGAAGACAGCATGTACTTGCCCGTCTTCTAAGTGTCTTCAGTCTGATCTTGAGTGCACTGATCGCTACGTGGTGTGTTTGCATCGTGTAACAGGACTATCAGTTGTTTTTAGACTCAAAAAACAGATGTTATTTCACCAGAGTGGTCGATCACTTCAGCTGATGCATCGAGCACAAATCAAACATTAGACTAAAATCAGACACGTCGTTCCTCATATAACAAAGAGCTGCAGCTCAGTCACCAAAGCAAAGTTAAAACTTGTGGCCCACACAGATAATTGACTGCTAAAAACTGTTCAGCATTTTTTCTCAACCAAGGAAACATTTAACGAGTCTTCCTGCACTTAACAGGCCATTTCCTTTCCTCAGGATAAATATATGTTTAAGTGGAAAAACAAGTGAGCTTTTGTGTGTCTGACTCTCATCACTTCCTGTGTCTCAGGAAAGAGCTTTCAGACAGCGATTGTTTGGAAGAACTAATGAATGATAAACAGCCTTCGAGGAGCTGCGTGCAGGCTGATGAGCGCTGTGTGAGAGGCGTCAGACAGCAAGGAGAGAACAGACGGGCTGAACGTGTAACTACAGCCTAACTCATCCTCAGCAGGAAACACAAAAACACCACACTGACCTTGTAGTATCCAGTCTTCGCAAAAACCTGCAGGTTTCCATCTCCAGTCATCAGCGAGCCGTAGTTAGAGCCTCTCTGGAGACAGATACAGGGTCAGAGTGTGTGTGTGTGTGTGTGTGTGTGTGTGTGTGTGAAAAATCAGTGCTCATATTGCAGGGAACAAAAGAGACACAATTACAGAATGAAATAAGGATAATGACTGTGAGAGCACATCACAAGCTCCAGTAGCCTCTATGTGTGTGTGTGTGTGTGTGTGTGTGTGTGCTGACCAGTGACAGTGTGATCCTGCTGCCGCTGCGCAGCACTTTGTCCAAATTACTCATCTGGATGTCGTCCCATGAAATCCTCCAGAGCTGAGCCACCAGCTCCTTCTCCAACTTCATCCTCCTGCAGACACACAGACACACACACACAGACACCCAGACACACAGACACATACAGACACACACACACAGACACACACAGACACACAGACACACACAGACAGACAGGTCACAGATTGACTGTTTACTGCTAAACACTCTGACGAATCTGGAGGAGGCTGTGGGTTAAATAATTAAACACCAGAGACCAAGCTACTGAAGCATTTGAATAGGGTGAATTTGAGGCACAAGACAGGGCCTGTTGACTCATCATATTAAACCGCCACCTTTTACAAACCATAAGAAGGTGCTTCGAGTTGCCTTAACAGAACAATAAAGGTGAGTTACTGACACACTTCCCTAAAGCTGGAAGAGAGAAAAAGAAGAAGAACAGTCAAATAAACGCAGCTGAGGCTGATGGATCGGCGGTTTGACGTGGCATCTGCAGTGATGTGGGCACTGTTGTGGTGAAGAGGGAGCTGAGCCAGAAGGCGAAGCTTTCGATTTACTGGTCCATCTACGTCCCAACCCTCACCTATGGTCATGAGCTCTGGGTAGTGACTGAAAGAACGAGATCTCGAATACAAGCGGCTGAAATGAGTTTGTCTGTATTTGTCTGTCTGGGCTCAGCCTTAGAGATAGGGGGAGGAGCTCAGATATCCAGAGGGAGCTCGGAGTAGAGCCGCTGCTCCTTCATGTTGAGGTGGTTCAACATCTGATCAGGATGCTCCTGGGCGCCTCCTGTTAGAGGTGTTCTGGGCACGTCCCACTGGTAGGAGGCCCCGGGGCAGACCCAGAACACACTGGAGGGATAATATATCTCATCTGGCCTGGGAACGCCTCAGGGTCCCTCAGGAGGAGCTGGAAAGTGTTGCTGGGGAGAGGGACGTCTGGGGTGCTTTGCGTCACCCTGTTGCCCCCGTGACCCGGCTTTGGATAAGCGGTTGAAAAATGGATGAATGGATAAGAATAAGACTCAAAATATGAATAAGAAGCCCAAGAAGGCCTATGAGATTGTATTTTTCGTCTGAAATTGTCGCGCGTCTAAAAAGAAATATGACCTAACGTTGTTTGCACACTGAGTCCGAAACCTTAGTCCATCATTGAAGCTTTCAGAACAGGTTCAATTTCCTGTGTCCATCCTTCTGTCGAGACGTTTGACCAAGAATCACTGAAGAAAATGTCTCAAATCCTCCAGACCCCCGACAGAGTCTGGTCTATGCACCAATCCCTAGAAACACGCCTGCACACACCTGACCTGTGCGGAGCCGCTGCGTCTGGCCCCTGGCCTCCTGTCAATTTGCAAAAGTGGCCCCTGGGCAAAGCAAGTTGAGCTTCCCTGATGTTGACTGTTTTAAACTTTAAACATAAACAGTCTAAATTTGTCCTTTTGTACTTCCTGTTAAAAGGTTTTACAGTGTGTGTGTGAATGACATCAACTGACAGGAAGTAGGTATGGACCCAAGTCGTTGCCTAGCAATGTAATTACAGTGACACGGTCGTTAAAGACACAAAGTGCTGCTACAGAGCTGTTACAGACGTTCCCCAGCTGCAGCGATGGTGCAGAGATGCTGAGAAACAGAAGACCTGGAAACACTGATCAATCAGAGCAGCGTTTCAGACAGAGGGTGAACACAGGTACATTCAGGCTGACAGTATGAGAACAATAAAGTGTGTTTAGAACATTAAAGCGTGTAAACATGTTCCAATAGACTTAAATGCAAGTATGAGTATGGGACCTTTAAAGATGTGCTAGAAAGTACTGAGAGACTGACCTGTAGATGAAGACGGTGATGGTGAGGGTCATCAGGAAGATGAAGAAGACCACGATGGAAACCATCTGGTGGATGGTGATCGTCTCTGCCAGAGAGAAAGAAACTATTCAGAGACACTCAGATTTATTACACTGAAAATACGACATACAGACAGCCATGAATGAATATGTAGGACGAGTTGGGATTTTCGGAGTGGGGCTGTATGAGGTACTTATCCATAGTCAGTGTATCACCTACCTACAGTAGTGAATAGTGGTAGAGCAGTTCAGTGAGCTAAAATGACGGGAGCATAGAAACTGAGGCTGTTAACAGCTTCCACATGGGAACGGACTGTTTGACGTGAAAGTAAAGTGGTGAGAATGTTCTCAGTATAGTGAACACTAAAGCCTAGTTCACATTACATGATTTTCACTGCGATTTTGACGTCGCAGATGATCTTGAGAGCCACCTTGGGTCGGAGGCGATTCGGCAGATAGTCTGCCACGACAAGTCCTCAGGTGTGAACAAGCCTACGAGCAAGTCGCCCCCTCGTCTGTGACTGGGATTGGATATCTGGCATGCTAGAAAACTGGAGAAGTGTGACACGACTGACAAAGAGCATCAGCCAATGAGAGGCGGGATACGTTCAACGTCAGCACGCAGGAGGACAGAAGAAATGTGAGGAGGATGAGCTGCAGGGTTGCCAGGTCTGCTTATTAGCTGTGACTTTGGGCTTGTCTCTGAAGTGGAGTTGCATATTTGGGCTTGCTCTCTAAACGTCGCCTTCCTCTATATATATCCGTCTAATAAGTTATTTAAACACATAGTAGTCGCTTCTTTTGGGCTTGTTTCCATAGCCCTGGTTGCTTGTTTCTCTCCCAAGATGTGGCAACACTGACAAGCCGGCAAGCAACAACAACAATGGTGGCGTCCACAGGATCACAGGGAGCACGTACTGTTTGGACCCAGGCCCTGGAGGCAGATCTGATTCAACACTGGGAAGAATATCCAGTAACACTTCATAAGACAGTCCACGTTTAGACTGTACCTCTCGCCCACTTTCCCGGGAGTTAGTGAATAACTCATACTTCCCCGGGGGTTAGGGTATAACTCCCAGGGAAGTATGTGGTAAGTGACCGGGAGGAGTTATACCCTAACTCCCGGGGAAGTACGTATATGCCAAGTGACCGCGTCGTTATATGGTAAGTGACTGGGAGGAATTATGCTCTAACTCCCGGGAAAGTACATATAAGTTCCCGGGAGTTATACGCTAACTCCCGGGAAAGTGGGCGAGAGGTACACTCTAAAACACGGGCTGTCTTATGAAGTGTCACCGAATATCCGTGCCTTTACAATGTGTCGTCTCCAAGTTTGGTGACGTCACCGTGTTATCTGGGGCTCTGTCGGCGAGGGCTCAGTGGAGAAATCTTGTGGTGTGCACACACAGATCATAAAGCAGTTGGCGAGACTCCCGATGACAGAAACACACATTGCCAGTTATGAACACTCAAAAGATTATGATAGTCTCCGTGACGCAAAATCAGGGTGAAAATTGTGTAATGTGAACTAGGCTTTAGGTGGTTAAAGTATGTTTTATACCTGCCCCTGTCCACAGCAGTACATTGCTTTGCTTCTGTGGCGGTACTCCAGCCTGCTTCTCCAAACTGGGAGCAGTGTTTATCTCGTTGACGAAAACTACAACTAAAATCTTCATCAACAACCTTTTTTCTATGATGAAAATGAGACAATGACGTACTAAAAATAGATCTTGGTAATAAAAACTAAGATGAAATCTATGTTTCGTTTTCGTTGACGAGATGTGATGAAAATGTTAGTGGTGGACTATTGGATGTTGAAAGCTGAGAACAGCCGTGCTTATAATTATTTTCAAATGCAGCATGAGTGACAGGCTGGTAAACTCCAGTAAATAGTCTGCACCAGGATGTTTTAGTAGCCAGCAGAAACAGTCAGAGCGGAGCAGCGTCAGCCGTTGGTGCGAGTTGTGAGCTGTAGCTCAGCAGTAAATAATCAGCCGTGTGTGTCTGACTGTGGATGGTGGAGCTGCTGAATGGATTTGTGGAGTTTGTTAGTTGCAGCAGTGGCTGTTAGCAGCTAGCTCCGCTCGCAGCCAGCGGCCACTGGACTTCACAGCTTCACCCCGCAGGACTCCACTCAGTCTGGACTGCAGAAGACTAAATCTAAAATAGCTGTCAAAATGAAAACAGACTGGGAGCGTGCTGACTGACATGTACTGGAGATAATACACTGACAGTGGATAAGTCCCTCATACAACCACACATCAAAATATCTGAACTACTCCTTTACTGCACAGTGTTGGGGGAGATGCAGGAGAGCTCAGGGCTCACAGAAAACAACTGAACTGAAACTAAATAACACGACGTGTGACTACAGTAAACTCCACTGACTTGCGAGGCAGATTGGGTTGTCGTTCTTGAAGCCACAAACAGGGATATCAGGAGGATGAACTCCACCCAGCCAGTGCAGCGTTGTTCCTGGTATGGCCGTCAGCTGCTCCTCTGAACTGTTGTACACCAAAACGATCTGGAATAAAACAAGATGATACACAGGGAAAGAGTTCCTGTCAGTCAAACACATAGACTGTATAATGAAGAGAGATGACAAGACAGAAGTGAAGCCAAAACATCTGGATGGCCCCCTGGTGGCTGGCTGCAGTATAGGTCATAAACCACGCCTCCTCCGTATTGGCGGACGTGAACCAAACTAAACAATCAAATTACACGTCAGATAAATATTTCCTTCAGATGGTTTCTGTCATTTCCATGCTGATGTTTGTTCATGTGCTCATGTTTTTCTGATAAATTTGGTTTTAATTTGATGCTATAAAAACAGGGTTCTACACCATGATTGACAGCTGTGTGTGTCAATCGGTGTGCTGATTGTGATTGGCCACACAGGTGTGTCAGTGGAAACTTGACACTATGGAGATCTTTACTGCACAGACTCTGGCTCCAAATGATGTCACCAGTGTGCGATGGCAGCAGCTGCATCTGGGATATTTTGGCATTATTTGGTGGGAGGAAGTGGAGACGCATCGTCCATCTTTATAAACAATCTACAGTCAAACTACATGCAAACAATACATCCCTAATAATTATATTATATATGTGTACATATATATTTAAATGAAATTGAATGTTCACCTGGAAGGTGCTGGTGTTGGTGTCCATCATGTCCCACAGAGCGAAGTCTGTCTCTCTGTCTCCGTTCTCATCCAGGTGGACGAGTCCTGTCACACCTGACGAACATGAATGAACACACAGAGTTTTAACATGGTGGTGTTCACTTTGGTTTTATCAGACAAGAAAATCTGTGTATGAGGCTCACAGCTTTAGCAATCTGTCATTTCAAACATTTTCACATCTCACAGAAAACCATCAAATGTGCAGCACCAGACTGAGTCTGCGTGGCATTGCTGTGTGCATGAAGATGAAGCATAATAAAATCAGGAGCAAGACAGAACTCGTAATAAAGATCCAGACGACTCCACCAACAGCTTCCATTAAAAATAACCGATATGAACAGAGAGAGACGGAAAGATGAGATTCATTGTCAGAAATGATTATTTTCTCTGTCAGTGTTTTTCTCTGCAGCGACGACAGTAATAAAATAACTGAAGTGATCTGAGATCATTCAGCTGTGAAGTAACTAATAACATTAGTGGTCTGAACTGAAGGTTCAAAGATCTGAATGATATCAGCTCTGTTGTCAGAAGAAAATGTTGGTTTGTACATTTCTGTAGACCATGAATACTGTACACTGCATTTGTATGTTTCATATGTATCACATCAGCGTCTCTTACGTGATGTAGTATATGAGCTGACTTGTCATCAGGAGGTGGAGGGGATGGTGGATGGTGTGTCACTGAGGTGAGATGCCTGCCAAGCTGCAGAGTGCCGTTCAAGTCCAACAAACAAAAGTGGTTGTGATTTAACGAGTCATTGCTATTTTTCCTGTGGCTTTTAGGCACCTGACGTGGCTGTGTTTTGGCGACCCATCTGTGTGTTTCCTGTCAGCATAGTGCCATGTTTTTTTATTGACACATTGCTGCTTTTCCGGCAGGGATTGTGCCCACAAAACTGCATGGTCTGTTCCTGACCATAACCAGGAGGTTTTAGTGCCTAAACTTTACTGGGAACTGCCCATTGGTTCGACAGCCCATTGTTCCGACTATATTAAACTCATTGTTCCGAAGTCCGTTCCGAAATCATCATGATGCCCTGTGGTTAAGGTCTGGTTAGGTTTAGGCACAAAAACCACTTGGTTAGGGTCAGGAAAAGATCATGGTGTGGGTTAAAATGAAAAAGAAAGTGACAAACACATAAGCCGTGAGCCTGCTCTGCCTCAAGCCGGTCGTGGCGCACCATACGCCCGCCGCGAGCCGTTCAGCACCGCGGACAGTCGGACTAATGGGATGTCGAATCAATGACATGGACCCAACTTTACCACACGTTAACCACAGCACTGTGAAAACCTTCTGCTACATAATGATGTACAAATGTAACGTATCCTTGGTTTGCAGAAATGTACAATGCCAACATTTTTTCTGCCGACTGCTGATGGTTGAGGGTTTTGTTTTAATGCTGCTTTCTTCTTCTCTTCCAGTTCATCACAGAGAGAACGGTGTCACTTTTTCATCCACCACATAAACCACATAAACCTGGCAGCTTTAGTTATCTTACCTGTTAAGGTTTTTGCTTTGAAACATATTAAGATTTTATAAAGTTTGTTTTATTATAAGTTGAATTCCCCAAACGTAACCAGGGCAGCTGCTGGTCATTTGGGTGCTGCGTCGTGTTCACTGCAACTATCTTCAGTGTAACTCAAACTGTGTTGTGTCTGAGAGGGCCTTAACTGGGAGAGTTAATGCAATATATGTAGTTATGATTGATGATGGTGATGATGATGATACTGGTCTGTTTTGGTGTTTTGGTTATTTCAACCTGTCTCCTATCGTCCTAAATTTGTTTCAAGTGACTAGTGACATAAAAATAATAGTTAGCATGTTAGCTGTTAGCCTAGATACAGCCGGGGCGCATAGTAGCGTCAGACCTGTTAAAACGTAAGTGAACGGGCAACCTTCAAGTGCAAAGTTAGTCCACTAAACAAGCTTTTTTTCCACAAAGACCGCCTCATATCGTTAGGATAAATGTCAGAGAACATATAGAAAACGACATGTAAACGTGTTGTCTTACCTTACCGGTGTGCTGCAATGTTTGTTTACCATCTAGCTCTGCTTTCCAAAGCATGCCTGAAATCTCGCGAGAACAAGCAGCAACAGCTGGAAGGCAGAACCGGACAGTAGCCTGAAAAGTTCATTCATTTATTTTATGAAAGATTTATAGAATAATGGCTGACTTTTTGCCAGACTTCGACTTTGTGGAGGAGGAATTTGATTTTGCAGAGTTTGATGGCCGCCCTTATTTATTTGAGCCAGAACACACTGACGAAGAGCTTCGTGAAATTGAAGAACGGAGGAGGAGAGAGAGAGAGGCGCAACAGGTAGAGGACGAGAGAGGAGGAATGTCTGCTGCAAGGCTGCGTAGCTCTGGAGATTGGTGGTGTACCTGTGAATGCTGTGCCCCAGTGCCCACAGAAGAGGAATGCCTCTGTTGCAAGGAATGGGACCGGCTGCAGCCTTATTTTCAAGGTCTGGATGTGACCGAGGACGAGACACCTCCACCTGGAGTAGTATCCAGCTGGGCTTTATCTAGAGCTTGCAAGATTTCAGGCACGGTATGAGATCACTGCTTGTTCTCACAAGATTTCGGCCGCGCTTTGGAAAGCAGAGCTAAATGGTAAACAAACATGGCAGCACACCGGTAAGGTAAGACAACACGTTTACATGTCGTTTTCTATATGTTCTCTGACATTTATCCTAACGATATGAGGCGGTCTTTGTGGAAAAAAAGCTTGTTTAGTGGACTAACTTTGCACTTGAAGGTTGCCCGTTCACTTACGTTTTAACAGGTCTGACGCTACTATGCGCCCCGGCTGTATCTAGGCTAACGGCTAACATGCTAACTATTATTTTTATGTCACTAGTCACTTGAAACAAATTTAGGACGATAGGAGACAGGTTGAAATAAACCGAAATCTCCCTTTAAGGTTTCCTCAAAATAATATCGATTGCACAAAACACTCTTAAGTCCTCCTTAAGGTTTCCTTAAAATGTTCAATTAAGTATTTATGGTGTTCTTCTTGTCTTGATTTTATACTTAAGGAATCCCTTAATTGTTGGACAAAAGACCTTAGCGACCAAAGCAAGGTTAAAAAAAAAATTAAGGTATCCCTGACTCCATCTTAACTGCAACATGACTGAGTTTATGATGAATGAAAAACATAACACACCCTGAGCAGAGTGTTCTGTGACCAGGAGAACCTGATGGATACACTTTTGATTTTAATTTTCGTTGATTCTTCCTGTAGTCCTTTCCTGTTTTTGGGATCAAATTTACTTTGTAGTTTGTGCTTTCTATGATTGTATTCCTCCAGAAGTTCAATCTTCTCCTCCTCTGACCAGCATGGTTTTCTTGTCTTCTTTTCATCTGCCATTTTTTCACTATCTAACTATGAGCCAACTTTGTGAGACGATAACAGGAGTCACAAGCGTGAGTCCAAACAAACAATCTCCATGGAAACTTTTACAGCTGTAACATCTCTTTCAACACAGTAAATGAGTTAAAGTTTTTCCTGAACTAAGGAAACATTTTAAAGGATTCTGTGCAACTGTGTAAGTCCTTCTGCTAAGGAGAAATTAAGCCTTAAGTGTCATACATAAGGAGAAAACTTAAGGTGTTTTGTGCAACCGGTCCCTGAATACTTTCCTCCATCACTGTATGATACTGAAAGTATTTTACAGTTAGAGGCAACGAATCAGTTAAATCTGTAATTGTTTCTTTCTTTTCTCTGCATGCAGATGAGTTTTCACAGTCTGATGAAAATTCTGCACATTACAGTTTTGGCTGAGATAATTTAAAAACCTTTTAAAACTCTATATACAATGAGAGAGAAGAGAGAAGAGAGAGGAGGAGAGGGGGGGTCGACTGCACCTCTCTGATTTGCGGTTGACAAAAAACAAAAAATAGCCCTAAGAGGTTAATTACAGTCAATTAGCAGTTATGCGGTGACAATGTGTGTGCGGGTGTGTGTGTGGGGGGTGGCTATCAAGACCTGTGCGACTCATCTCCATAGAAACAAGGCAGTTAGAGATCAGGAGCGAGCAGGCTGTGATTGGTCACACATGAGGACGAATGAAGCAAACAAGTGATAAAACAGAAAAACGTCAGATGAAGTCCTGCAGCAGCACCAAACACAGCTGACTTATTACTCACCATAAAACAGAATAACGGCTAATCATTGTATTGTGTAAATCATATGAAATAAACTGATCCAGTGTGACCGTAAATTACGTTAAAATAAAATGAAAGGACGTTCTTCTTGTTGTGTCTGTGCTCACTGGCAGACAGCTTTACGGTGCTGACAGCAGCTCAATAAAATGCAGGTTTTATATTAAATGTTTATCTTTTTCTTGTGCACAAAGTTTTTATTGTTTGGCTTTGATCATATTATGGTTTTACCAGGTGTTTTATTTCTGCAGTGAGGCCAGGTTATGTTGGGACATAATATGTGTCACGCACACATCCTCGTCTGCTTGCAATAAATTATTAGAGTTTAACTTTGCTTTCATTTTTTCAGGAAATAAATAAACCACCACCAACACACAGAAACAACTGAAACTGTGTGTAGGTGAAGAGAGCTTTTCAACAGCAGGAATATGTAGCTTCATTTCAAGTGTATAATGAATATTAAATAAATGATCTGTTAAGAACATTAAGCAGAATCATCAAAATTGTATCATTAGTGAGTTATTCACACATTGATTTTGCAACTCAGACTGCAGCAGTTCTCATTTTCATGGCCTGCGTCCACGTTACGTATGTAGCAAATGTACTTGCATCCATCTTTGCACCCAAAAAAATCCATAGAATAATCACTGAATTAGTTTAGTTGTAATCAAAAAATTAATCGTTAGAATAATTGAGAAACAATAATCAATAGATGAGCCGAAAAGTTTTGGGGGAAACAAGTTTTTCACAGCACAGTGCTGATGATCAAAAATGTTAATAAATGTAAAATTCACAGTATTAGCTGGTTTTGTTTTGATGATATGGTGAAGGCTGATGTCAGGAGGGGGCGGGGTCAGAATGTCAGGAGGGGGCGGGGTCAGAGTGTCATATAATGAGGTGCTGAGCGGCCGTCAGCTGTCTTTATGTCCCTGGATGACATTTTACAGACGTGCGTTTTCGACGGGGAGCTGCGTTCCTGCTGCTGAAATGTCACCAGCTTATTATAGTCATAAATATACCCTGACCACACACACACACACACACACACACACACACACTGAAGCATCAAGTCATTTTTATTGACCTGTGTGAGTTTTATGTGTTCCTGGTAAGTGATGCAATGCTTTCCAGGAATGAGGGTGTGTGTGTGTGTGTGTGTCGGTGTGTTTGGACAAAAGACGAGACATGGTTTGTGTTTTTATTACAACAGAAAAAATAAATTATTCATGTGATTCTTTGACTTTCACCAGCAAACAGAAAAAACATCAACATGTAAAAACTCTGACATTCAATTATCTGCACCTGCAGCACAGTTTTGTTGCTTATTTCATTTTTTTTTAAACACTGTTTTTGACACGTGTTGACAAGACGTTGCAGGCTGTGACTCACTGAAATGGTTCTCTACTGGTCGGATGCAGTTCATTCTTAGTGGACTGCTTGTAAACCAACTTCCAGAATAAAGTACGTGAATATACTTAACTATTAAAAAGACTGTAATCAGCTGTCACACCAAATGTCTTTGGCCCCAAAATAAGAATTAAATAATTCAAACTTCCATTTAGTCAATGTCTCAACAGCACTGAATATAAAAACACTCCACGGCAAGTAAAAAAAATGAAGTTTAAATATGAAAAGTTAAAAATACAATGCTGGAAAATTCCCCCATGACGGTTATTTTATATTATAATACTCAAGCAGCAACCTCTGACGCAGTGGCATTAGGAAGTTACGACAGGCCCAGTACACTCTATCATGCATGTATTGTCTTGACACAAATAGACACCTGACATTGGACAACATCAGCAAACACATTACCCAGCATTCACCACTGCCTGTCTGACAAAAATATCAAACAAAGTGAGAAATTAATTATTTAATTGAACCATTTTCAAGGTGGCAGTCTAAATCACCTGCAAAGGCCCGCTCTCTCTATGGGCCCCTCCATTCCAGGGGCCCCAGTGTAATTGCACTGCCTGCACTGTCAATATTTACGCCCCTGCTCTGAAGCTACAAAAAGTGAAGCCAACGCAGAAGTGCCAAAAACTGCAGTGCCTCAAATGACCACCTGAGGTTGGCTCCAACACAGAGTCCATCCCTCATGTTAAAAAGTCCAACTTTACAGCAGAAATAAACATGGTACAAAAAACAGTTTTGGTCTCTGTAGCTGATTCTTCGTTCGTGAAAGGAAGTGAATTTTTATATAACTGACCTGTGTAAAGGTTGAGTGTGTAGGATTCAGTGGCGTCTAGCAGTGAGGCTGCAGAGCTGATGCTTCTAATGTGTGCCAAGCGTGTAGAAGAACAGTGGCGACAGTGGCTGATGTGAAAACACAACACGCAAAAATGCTGATGACCCTACTCAGAAGGAGGGTTCTGTTTGTCTGTTCTGGGCTTCTGTAGAAACAACATGGTGGACTCAGTGACAAGAGGACCTGCTCTATGCATATATAAGCGGCTCATTCTAAGGTCACGAAATCACAATTTTTATTTTCAGGTGATTATACGCAAATAAAAATGTAGTTATGACTATTATATTGCATTAACTCCTTCACACTGGACCTTTGAATTTTATTACAGCTTAAAGTTGGGGATGCTTGATTTTGAAATTCTGGGCCAATACCTATGTTTTTATATTGTTGTTTATTTTGTCTTTGTTGTTATTTATTCCCCCCTTTGTTCCACCGAAACAAAGAAATCAACACTATAAAAAATAACTAAATTCAAATGTCCAAATCTATGTAACAACCTTTAATTTAACATCTAAAAAACCTGCTCAAAAGCCTTTTTACTTTATATAATATATCATAATACCCTTGCTAATGTCTATTTTATTCATTCATTCATTTTCCGGGGCTCTGGGGGGGTGGAGCCTATCCCAGCTGACACTGGGTGAGAGGCAGGGTACACCCTGGACAGGTCACCAGACTATCACAGGGCTGACACATAGAGACAGACAACCATTCACACTCAGAGGGGCTCCCCCACCCCGGGATTTGAACCAGGAACCCTCTTGCTGTGAGGCGACCATGCTAACCACTGCAGCACCGTGCTGTGAAAACATCTCCCTCAAACAGCTGTATTTATTCAAGTTTCTTGCCAAAGACTACATTTTACAAGATTATATCTGAACACATCATGAGGTTATAATTTACCTTTGCCTAATACTCATTTTTACTAAAAACAGGTGAACACATCATAATGTAACTCAATACAACCTCTGTCAGCTGTCAGTTTTGGCTCCTAGCTGCTAACAGCTAACAGCTAACATTTATTAGCTCTCCTGCTTCTCTACCAAGAGAACTTACTGCACCGGGTATGAATGAAAACTTGAACCTGTTGTACTTGTACTTCATTTCATCAACCTGTATCTTTAACCCTGCAGGAGAGGATGGTTTGTATACGATGGATAAAAGTCCGACTGAGGAGGCTGCTGCTGCTCACCAATGATTTTATAGCTGTCATGAAAATGTTCCTTGGATACAATGCGCTCTGATGCCCTGCAGATTCACACACTGAACTAATCTAAAAACATTGATTAACCTCTAAAAACTTGTTCTGCATTTACAAATGTGTCCCTGTGTGCTCCCTGCTCACACTACAGATTGATTAGCACTCAGATTTGTGCCCTCCCGAGTACTCGTGTGTGTTTCCTGACTTCCAAAGTTAATTGAGCAGAAGTGAATCAGTGAAAGGAGCCAAAGTAAAGCTGGTTCCTGCAGACGGATCTCAGTGAGGGAGAGGAGAGCAATCAGAGCAGCTGCAAGAATACAAGACGCCGTGATGAAGATTGGCTTCAGGCTTCGCAGGAGGAACAAACCACAGAGGTGTGATCATGGGCTCTCTAACTGTGGTTTATCACGACTGGACTATTCATCAGGAAATGCTGGTGGAGCTGTGATGGTGGCTTCAGGTGGACGGCTCGCTCAGGTGCTGACATGATTTGATGGTGAAGAAAAAAGAAATATTTGTGAATAAGTAACCGTCGGTTCACAGAATTCTCGGCCCAGTCACCAGGAGCCTCATTTATAACCATAAACATAACATTTTGGAGACGGGGGAAACTGGCGACACAGGTGTTGAGGTGGTGAATTGATTCAATGCGATACCATACGATACGGTCCCCGCAGGGAAACTCATCTTGGACTCAGGATCTGCACAAGAGACCAGATTGTGCACATAAGATATGAAAGGAATCATGATAATGATCTCTCACACATCTAAATTAAGTTTCTTTACATTACTGTCTTTTATTTATGATGGATTCATTGACTAAAAATTATATTTTATAATTCTGTTTCTGAATTAGTGACAGAGCCAGAGAGCCGACTGAAAGAGGAAGAGACAGAGAAATGCATTAAGTAGGAAGAGGAGAGACAAAGACAGGGAGCAACAGGCCGACTGATGATGTCAGTTATCGAAGGACATGTTCAAATGTCACAAAATCTTTAAAAGACAAGAAGGTTTTAGTTTAAAAAAATAAAAGTACCTTTTAAAGTACTGAGTTACTTTTGCCATTTTCTTATAACATAGCTGCTACATTTCTCTGTGGATAGCTTCAATGTAGTGAAACTTTATTCTGGTGTAGAGTAACTGGTATCTTAGCTCACTACATTTTCCAAGTAGCTGCCCAACACTGGTTAAAGGTGCAACAAAGTACACCACACATACTGAACCACACATAGTAGCTGATGTGGTAGAAGCTAAAGCAGGCTTAAAACTTTAATCCAGAGAGGGCAGCAAAACACTGCAGCAGACTCCTGTTCAGAGATCAGGCAAAACTTCAAAACGTCATCCCACTTGTTTGTGAAACTACAGTAACTTCATGAACAGTCTGCATTTCCTGTCTTGTTATACTACTTAATGTCTACAGTGCCAGCCATCCATCCAGCAGGGTCCCGGGGGCAGCAGGCCGAGCAAAGTATTCCAGACGTCCCTCTCCCCAGCAACGGCTTCCAGCTCCTCCTGGAGGACCCTGAGGCGTTCCCAGGCCAGATGAGATATATAATCCCTCCAGTGTGTTCTGGGTCTGCCCCGGGGCCTCCTACCAGTGGGACGTGCCCTGAACACCTCCAACGAGAGGCATGAGGATCCTGATCAGATGTCAGAAGCACCTCAACTGACCTCTTTCGGCACAAAGGAGCAGCGGCTCTACTCCGAGCTCCCTCTGGATGTCTGAGCTCCTCCCCCTATCTCTAAGGCTGAGCCCAGACACCCTGCAGAGGAAACTCATTTTGGCTGCTTGTATCCTTGACCTTGTTCTTTCAGTCACTACCCAGAGCTCATGACCATAGGTGAGGGTTGGGACTTAGATGGACCAGGAAATCAAAAGCTTTGCCTTCTGGCTCAGCTCCCTCTTCACCACGACGGTGCAGCACAGCGCCTTCATAATCACTGCAGAAGCCGTGCCAAACTGCCGATTCATCTCACGCTCCATTCTACCCTCACTCATGAACAAGACCCTGAGATACTTGAACTCCTTCTCTTGAGGCAGTAACTCTCTCCAAACCCGGAGGGGGCAATCCAGCGGTTTCCAGCCAATAACATGACCTCAGATATGGAGGTGCTGACTCTCATCCTGACCGCTTCACACTCGGCTGCAAACCGCCCCAGTGCATGCTGGAGGTCACGGTGTGACGGAGCCAACAGAACCACATCATCTGCACAAAGCAGAGATGCAAATTTGAGGTCCCCAAATTGGACCCCTTTCCTCCCCCCGGCTGCACATCAAGATCCTGGCCATGAATATCACAAACAGAATCAGAGACAAAGGGCGACCCTGGCGGAGGCCATCACCCACCGAGAACGTGTCGACGGTTATCTTTTATAACACGATCACTGTAAAGCCCTGTGAACTCACACAAGAAGTCTCCTCTTCATTTTCTTTCCACCTCACTTTTAATCACAGACGTGTTCACTGAAAATGTGATCTTTGGTACTTCTTCTATGTGTAACAGTACAGTGGAAGTTTACTGTGAAAATTTCATCTTACATAAAGTAGCAGCTTCCTGCCCTTCACTATGGCAGAGGCTATGGCTATCAGAGCCGATCCGCGCATCACTATGGCTTAATAATCAACTCAGTCAATAAAAACAACCCGTCCTGTGTTAGGAGTGTATGTCGCTGACAGAAAGAAAGAAAGAACACCTCACATATTTATTTCTCACAGTTGCGCACACGTTTGGCTGGCATACGGAAGTCTGTGTGTCGAGGGTGCGAGCCGCAGCTTCAGCTGCTCAGGTAGAGAGGCTGTGTAGCCCGGTGTGTTTTTTCACTGATTCGGTTCTGCAGGTTCTCTGCTGGTACACTGGAGACGGGGATCAAGCAGTTTGTCTCACTTGGGATAGATTGTGCTTTTTTGGTTCATAGGTTTTGATTGACGTGTGATTTATTCGGCTTTCCTTCCTTTGCCTCGCTCATGAGCACGTCATCAAAATGCGCTGTTGTCGAATTATTCATGACGTATGACGTGGATTGCCAGGAAATATCCGATCTGTCTGTTTAGATTACAGACCTATTGGCAGATATCTCATTCATATCTGATATATTTCCACATATGAAGGAGGCCTGATTCTGATCTGACAATATCCGTTATCATGCGTTTTTTCCTGTTTACACGTTCATGTTACAGATCTGATCTGTGCCACTTGAGAGGAAAAAATCGGAATTGGGTCACTTGAACCATGTAGTGTAAAGTAGGCCTTAGTGTCTTTATATCTACCTTTCTCAGTTTGATCCATTTACTCTACACAATACTCTGCACTTTTTGCCAACCTGCAATTTGTTGTCTTGGTACAATAAAGACAGATCTAATTTATTAGAGGCTGTGATGTCATCCAAAGGACCTCACTAGCGTCACACCACTTCCTCCTTTGCTTCTGAAAGACAACAATCATAATTCACACAGGTCCAGTCGACGCTCCTGTCAGTTTAATCTAAACAAAGGTTGTTTTAAGGACACGAACTGACGCCGTCATTTGTCTCTGTGGGTCGGTGCGTTAAAATCAGTGCAGCATTGAACCTGATGAATACGACCATAGATCTGCTGTAATATCCCCGATCCATCAAACACGGTGAGAAGTGGCTGTCCATTAGTTAATGGAGCGGAAACAGCAGAGAGAGCGGGCTGTAATCTGATCTCTCTCTCGTTCCTATTCATGGTCTGAACAGTCCGCCTGCCTCCTTCCTCTTGTGTCCTATTTGTCATGGACATTATCTCTGATGAAATCTTATTAGCCTGCCTCCCTATATCTTTCTCTCTCATTCACGCCTTTGCCTTCTTCTTTTATTCCCCCTAATTATACATAATTTTCCTTTCCTCTGCTCACTGTGGCCTGTCACCCTCTATTAAGTATTAATATGCATGAATGAGAATTAGCTCCTGTGTGCAGGAAATGTTCATGACAAAAATATGAGAAGCTAATAAAAAGCTTTAAAAATATAAGAAAACGTCCTAGTCGATTTTGATTTAAAATACGAGAGAAAAAAAAATCAAAGTGTTTAAAGTGAAAATTAAGATTTTATTTGTGCAACACAGTGGTTTTGAATAACTTAAATTTAGATTTTAAAGGGAGCTAATCGACTCAGAACAGCTTGTGAATGGCTATGATCTCAAGACTGAACATTTTAATTTATTTTAATCCACATTAAAGCAGTGTGCAGGATTCATGTGGATATGTTGCCAGAAATTAAATTAATATAATAAATATGTTTTCTTTTGCTGTTTAATCACCTGAAAATAAGAGTCATTGTGATTTATTCACCTTAGAATGAGACATTTCTAACTACATAGGGAGTAGGTCGTCGTCTGTGGAGATCGCCATGTTGCCAAACATCGGCTCTAGAGAGGGACTTTTGTGTTTTTACATTGGCCACCATTGTTAGCAGCCCCTCTGTGAGAAACAACGTTGGATAAACACAGATCTTTTGACGTGAAACTGGTTTATTCAGTGTTTTTACCGGTTTGATTCACTGGTTCTGTTTGTTTTGGAGAGGAGGAGACCTCTGCAGATAATTCAGCTTCCAGTAAAAATACCTGAATATCTGGATCAGGTGAGCCCACACTAGCAGGCGCTGGACAAGCATCCCGTCTGCAATGTGCCAAACAGTATAAAAGAAACTCTATTTGTAATTTGAGAGTGCTTTTACTGGTTTGAATCATCTGGTCAACTCGGTCTCACTCAGAAGTTGTCGTCGCTTGGTCAGTGACTTTCAGCGTCAGACACTGACGAAAAAAACAGCCCTTCATGTTGGCATGATACGCACCTGCCATTATTTTTTAACAATGCCTGATGGCGTCAAGGGGACACACGGTGGGACAACAACGAAAGTTAGGGCATGGGAGTCTGAGTTGGGTGGGTCGACAGGGTGTTGGATGGGTCCAACGACCACTGACTTTCACCTGGGAGGCTAATGTTCACTTCCTGTATGATTATAAGGCCAATCCCAGTTCTTTTTTCCTAAACCCAACAACATGCGTGTGTTTGCAAAACAAAACCACGTCTGTTTGTTGTTGCGGTGTTGTACTGACGTAGTGCTTTTATTTTGAAAGAGACTGTATGCAAACTGTACATTTCCTGTGAAAACAGAAGTGTATTTTGAAAACAGACAATGCATGTAACAGGCTGAAGTTGACACGGCGTCCCAGAACGTCAACAACCAACACACCCAGGGTACCTTGGACGCCATATGTGGACGTGGTAAGTCCATGACCAAACGTGGAAATCTTGATGAGGTTTGAGTGAGATTATGGCTATACAACACGTCACTCTATTTACATGATGGGTATCAAATGTATCACTCTATTGGTGTCTTTGTCACTTTAAGGGTACCTCTGGATAAATAAAGTTTTATCTTGAATTAGCTGTGGATATTTCTGGTTCCCAGAGGATGAACCCGCAGCACTATCACATCTTAAACATCTCCCAGCAGTCTGTTCTTCAGCAGAAACATTTTTTGTTGTTTTCTGGTATTTTCTGAAACCAGCTCATCTCTTGTGTTAACGCCTGTGAGCATCCTGTATTTCCTGAGCAGTGTTTGGCAGCAGATAAAAACTTAAGCTCTCCTTCTTTTTCCTTTGGATGTTAAATGAGATGTGACTGAAACAAACAACGCTGCTCTATGGAAAGAGTCAGCATTTTATGTCCCGAACACGAGATACAAACATTACGACAACTCATCATCATCAGGTTTCTCTGCAGCACCACGTTTGGTCAAAAACAGCCTGACAGTCATTTGTTTCTTTCACAACACGTGCAGGACCTGCTGACCTGCGTCTGTCTAATAGAATTCACTTTTAAGAAACAGAAGCGATGCAGGTCTGTTTTTAAGAGCCTGTTTTGGTCCTGAAAGCCGAAACCTGTTGCCTAGTAACCGGGATCACCTCACCCCAGATTTATCCTGCTTATAAATCAAAGATTAGAGAAGGCTGACAAATCTCATTACAACGTCTGTTCTGTCTGATCTCACACAGAGCAGGTAAACAGGTTCAACACACAGCTGCATGAATACGCATCATGATCTACGGCAGCCAGCCTAGGACATAAAGTACAGTAGATAAGTGTGTGACAGCCCCTCTGCTCTCTTACTAAGTTATTAATAAAAAGTACCTCATTATTTTAGGAAAAATTTTCATTATTTTGGTATATTAACTTATTTTGAAGTACTAAGTCAATATTTTGACATATTTAGCCATTAATTTTGGATACTAAGTTATTATTTTGAGATAAGTAACACATGATTTTGAGATATTGACTCATGTTGTATTACTCAGTCATCATTATGAGAAGGTTTCTAATTTTGGTAGACTAACCCATTATTTTGAGATACTGACTCAATATTTTGAGATACATAGTCATTATTTTAAGATACCAACTCATTATTTTGGTATATTTACTAATTATTTTGGAGCACTAAGTCTACTAAGTTGTTTTGAGATAAGTATGGCATTATTTTGAGAAGGTTTCTCAATACTTACAGGAGGTTTTCTCCGCATCACACTGGTGGAAAGCGGCTTCCACATTTGAAAGATGGGTTGAAAAAGAATTCTAAAATAGTTTATGTTTTCATTTTAGCTTTAGCAACCTTTTCAAAAACTGTCTGAAACAGCCTCATCTGTCAGATGGAAACATGTCTAACTGCCTGCAGCAGAGCTCTTATCACGCTGCCTGCCTCTCAGGTGTGAGAGAGTCATAGCGGAGCTACAGCGATGCTAACGGAGGCGGTGTAAAAGGCTACGCAGTGATGGATGTCCACAGTGGAGAAAAGAGGGACGGGCAGACAGGCTGAGATAGCAGAGCGGAGGGCAGCAGGGTGGAAGAGAAACAAGGGCGAGAGGAGACGGGAGGCTCTGGTTTCACACGATTACATTTCAGGGCTATTTTTGGGGGTCTCCTCTGATGCCTTGCAGAGGCTCCTGACAAAGAGACGAGGAGGGAAGAGAGATCAGGTGTCTCTCAGTAACGAGGGGAGATGGATGAGAGGAGACAGAATGACAGAAACGAGACAGAGAGAGAAGAGAAGATGTGAAATCATGACAAGAAATAACAGAAAAGATGAAAAAAAGAACAGGATTTGAAACGCTGGATTCAGACTTTATATCCAGGTGTTCACACAGAAGGTTGATAACAATGGTAGGGTCAGTAATTATTTAACCTCAACCCAGTTCAACCAGTTTCTCCATATATGTCATCTCCGTCATATAAACTTGCTATTTTAGATAGTGTAGGATTATATTTACATGCGTTTCTGTGGATGGGGGCAGCAGCAAACATATTTTAGCCACCTAAAAAAGTCCCACCAAAAAATGATTATAACAGTAAAAAAACAAACGAACAAACAAAAATAGAATTACCGCTTTTCGGTTGCATGATAAAAATTTCTTCACTTCATCATTTTATCCTGTTGGACATTTATGTGAAATTTTGTCATGGTGAGCGTATGAATTCCTGAGTTAGGGCCAAAAACCTGTTTTGTGAGGTCACAGTGACCTTTGGCCATCAAATTCAATCAGTTCATTGTTAAGTTTAAGTGAAGGTTTGTGCCAAATTTGAATAAATTGCATCAAGGTAGTCTTGAGATATTGTGTTCACTACAAAGAGACAGACAAGGTAACAGTGACCTTGACCTTTGACCACCAAAAACTAATCAGTTCTTTGTTGAGTACAAGTGGACATTTGCGCCAAATTTGAAGAAATTCCCTCAAGGTAGTCTTGAGATATCCTGTTCGTGAAAATGAGACAGATGCAAGGTCACATTGACCTTGACCTTTCACCACCAAAATCCAATCAGTTCATTGTTGAGTCCAAGTGAACATTTGTGCCAAATTTGAAGAAATTCCCTCCATGTAGTCTTGAGATATCATGTTCACAACAATGAGACAGATAAGGTCATATAGTCCTTGACCTTTGACCTATGACCACCAAAATCTAATCAGTTTATCATTGAGAGGAAGTTAATGTCAGTGCCATATTTCAAGAGATTCCCTTGAGCTGTTCTCGAGATATTGCATTCACAAGAATGAGATGGATGCAAGGTCACATAGACCTTCACATTTGACTAAAATCTAATTAATTCATCCTTGAGTCCAAGTAAACGTTTGTGCCAAATTTGAAGAAATTCCCTCGAGGCGTTCCTGACATATTTATGAGAATGAGAATGAGACAGACATGGTCACAGTGGCCTTTGACCACCAAAACCTCATCAGTTCATTGTTGAGTCCAAGTGGACATTTATGCCAAACTTGAACTCCCTGCTCAATTTTTCTTGAAATGGGACGTTTGTATGTGCGTATGTATACGGACAACCCCAAAACATAATGCCTCCGGCCACGGCTATCACTGGAGGCATGAAAAAATGGTCATAATCCATGATGTCCCCCATTTTGTTTCTACTGTAGCCCAGAACAGACAAACCAAACACTGGCTCTGGATGGGGCGGTTTCATGCGCGCACAGGCAAACATCTTTCTCCTGCACATCTGGCACACGGGAGATACTTTCATTGTGAATTAGAAACTGGTCTCCCGGCACCCTGTCACAAGTTGAGTATCGCTGCACAAGACCTTTGATACATGGAGCAAACAGAGATGTCATATTTTGATCATGTTTTCTTCCACAATGTTTTCCATCATTTGAACTTTGATTGGAGCTCTTTTAATCTGAGATTTGTACAACCAGCCTCTGAGATCTGGAACGAGGCTGATACGTCTCACTCAGGGACGAAGACTGAATCAACACTGAAGTGATGAAACATTAAAAAGTAAATCACCAAAAACATATCAACCATTAACCTGATACTGACCTACGGCTCACATTAAATGTCCGCACTGTCAGTCACCACTTTCCCCCTCTGCCCTGATGACTTCTGATGACCTCTGACCCCGTGACCCTTCAAAATAAAACACCACCTCAGCTCTCAGGCTTAGCCAAGCAAACATCACGGCGTGCACAGAGAGATCCAGAGACAGAAACCCTGAGACAGATAGATCAGAGCTGACGTTCCCCTCATCATACAGGTCAGGTGACGACATCTTGCTTTCGGCTGAGATGGTGAGCGTGTCGTCGGTGTGGGCAGGTAAACAAGTCTGACCGGACTGCGGATGGAGAATCTGTGAGTTTGTGTATGTTTTCATATGTGCGGTTTGTGTGTTTTGGACTCGTTACAACAGAGGAAGTCAGTGGAGTTTCGTGTCATTCATCAACTAGATCTGCAGGCTGAACTCTGACGCACAGAAACCTCCCTTCATACCCACAATAACAACTTTGGGTTTAAAGTGGACACGCTGATATAAAACACCATCCTGCAGTGCATTCTTTGATATAAATAACTTGCTAGAAAGCTAAATCATCACAATTTAAAGTGTGCCAACAAATCAAGCTGATCTCAGTGAACTCTGGATGTTTCACTGTTTATTTTATCCTCTGCACTGTAAAACCTCATAAGTTATTTTACTGTGAACTCAGAGTAATAAAATAAGTTTGTCAGTTTCAAGTTTAATTATTTCATTTTCACTACAGTACACCAGTTCTGATTGGCTGATTTTAGATCAGCTGAAGGAGTTTCCTGTTCTCATACAGAGCCACGTGCCTCACTCCTGCATCTTATTAATAGACTCTTGAACGTTACACAGCTTCAGGATAAAGTGGAAACAATCCCTGTGACATCTCCTCCTGCAGCGGACGGAAAGCCAGGCTGAGAGCTGAACTGATCTCTGCTTTCTGTTGTCAGGGGGAACGAGACGGGAGGCCGAGCAGTGGCCCTTTTTCTCTCTCTCTCTGTTTCCTCTCCCGGATCCTGAAGACAAGCGAAGGGGAAACATCTGCTCGTCCACAAGAGGCCAAAAGTACTAACCGACCTGATGCGTCTTTTCCAGGCTGAGCAATGTGACGCAGCCTGCTCAACATTTTACATCAGCTAAGTGCTGTTTTTTTCATTTTTTTCTACTCTGCCAGACAGCAACACAATGATAATAATAATAATAAATATAGCCACAAGCTGTGATTCTGGAGTTCAAGCCAGCTTGGACCTTTAAAACTTGAAAGCTGGGTAGGATCAAGGCGATTGGACAGTTGCTCATTCATTTACATCATGCTCCTCGTTGGCAGCACTGTCGCTTCCTACTGGTCAGCTGCAGAAACATTTGGTGGAAATGCTTCAACAACTTAAAACAAAATATCCACCAAGTTTGGTGATGTTTGGAGAAACTGTCATTTACTTACGGCAACATTTTTTAAAAGGCCAATGCGCTTGTTTGGAAGTGGTGGCGCCCCCTATTGAGCAATTTCAAAATAATTTTACAAACGTGGTTCAACATTGTTATTTAACATATCCTGCAACTTTTAATGAACTTTGTCCGATCATAATCCACAGACATTTCTGTATAAAACAAACAAAAATGTCTTTTTCAAAAACGATCCCGTTGGTCAGTGTTTACTTATTCAAGTAACTGCTGCTCCGTCTCCACAGACAGAGTGTCCAGAGTGCGCTCTGCCACTCTGAGAGTGCGCTGCTCTGGATAACCCAACGCTACATTCAGACAGCGCTCCCAATTTATCAACGCTCCAGTTTGTGTCAGTGTGCGCTCCCACACTCACATCATCTTCCTCCATCATCTAAAACAAGACAACACAACTTGTTAGCCATTTGCTAGCTAACGTCTGTGGAGGATTGTTTTGCCCCGCCCACCAAAAGACATCATACTGTTTACTACAGTAAAAAGGTCTAGAAAGGAGAAAGTCAGCATAGGGTGGGAGGGAGGGGAGGTTAATGGGTCAAATAAAACCAAACTTTAATTCAGGAGACCACAGTTCGTGTCACGTGAAACCAAATGTCAGTGTTGTTTGAATGTAATGTCGCAAAATTTGTGAACAGTCGTCATGCACATTTATGTCACGCTATATAACAAACATACTTTAACCCTTTGAAACCTGACAGCAAATAGGCCTTGTTTCTTTCAGAAACGTGGTAAGAAGGCAATAAGCTGCACAAGAAATTACCCAAAAACTTAGCTCAAAGAGAAAATTAAGAGCAAGAAAATAAGTTAAAATACGAACAAACAAGGAAATGACCTGGACGATGAGCTTAAAAAGTGCAATAAATCTGTAACATAACTTTAGATATATAATGATAATTATTAATATGGTTCTTGCCTAGCTTTTTAAAAAAAATCTAAATATTTTCATTTTTTTAAGAGACTGCACCAATTAGCTCAGAGTTCAAAGGTTTGAATACTTGCGAAAGAAGTCTGAAAGCAGCACAAGAAAAGTGATGTCGCTCCAGGTTTCAAAGGGTTAAAGGAGCAGTGTGTGAGATTTAGGGAGTTTGGTGGAATCTAGCAGTGAGGATTGTAAATTATTACAATTCCCTTAGTGTTCATTGTTCAGGAGGTTTTTACTGGGAGCTGAATCATCCACAGAGGTCTCTTCATCTTCCTACAAACGGATCAGGTGATTTAAACAGGCAAAAACACTGAATAAAACAGTTTCACATCACAAATCAGTGTTTATATGATGCTGCTTATTATGGAGGGGCTGCCGAACAAAGATGGTCGCAAAAATGCAAATATCCTTATCTAGAGTCGTTGTTTGATTTGTCCATTCTGGGCTATTGTAGAAACATGGCAGTGCAACATGGTGATCTCTGTGGACGAGGACCTGCTCCCAGTATAAACAGCTCATTAAAGGTAACGAAAACAGAACAATTCTTGATTTCAGGTGATTAAACACTACAGACCTACTTATTATGTTATATGTCATTTATGACAATATATTCCTCTGAATCCTACACACTGGAGCTTTAAAGCAAAAACATGATCTCTTTCTAAACCTGACCAAGTTGTATTGTTGCCTTAATCCAACCGTGACCATCTGACAACATAAACCAAGTGTTACAATGAGTTTCAGCTGTCACATAGTGACACTACAGGTTGCCCTGTGCATCGCTCTGAGATGCTGAGGAGCGTAACTAAGTGCTGGTATCTGAAGACCTGGCAGTGAGAACTGGTGAATAAAGACAGTGGACTGGAGAAAAGAGCTGATATTGTGCCTGCTGTTCACACCAATAAAGTTGACTCTGACCCGACGGATGGTCACTTTTTTAAAACATATACGATAATACATAATAAACCATTTTATCTGTGTTTTATCAGATCTGTAAAACACTGTATAAGCTTGTTTTTAAAGAGGAAGTGCTACATGAGTTAAACTTTTTCTGCCGGTCACAGTCATTTTCAGGAATCTTGAATGGTGCATTATTTGCATTACGCACTATTCCCTGACGTTTCAGCTCAATCTGATCTATGAGAGCTCACAGATGGACGGACAGAAGGACTGAGACTGACTCTGGTCCCTCAGTCGACTTGTTTCCAGCAAAACTGTCCAAAGAACGTTTAAATTTAAGATGTAAGCATAATGAGAGCCAGATGAGGCCACAGTCGGTTGTTGCCATGTAAAATAGATATTTTAATTTCTGCAGGGAATCGTAACATCGCACTCGTTCCGTATGAATGTTTGTGTTTCACATTTCTGCATTTTAAACAGTTGAGAAAACTTTCCAGAGAAGTTTTAACATTTTATACTGCGACAGTGCTGGGGAGGTAAGGGGTCAAAGGTCACAGCAGCCTGACAGCAGGATGAAATAGTGAGATGATGGAGGAGGAGGAGGGAAGACGATCCAAACAGAACACGATACTGATACTGTATCACTCCTCCTCCTCTACCTTTCTCACCATATTCATCACTTTTATTGTAAAAGGGCAAAACAGGACTAAGATGTTGCAATAAAGGTCGAAGAAAGTGAAGTAAATCATTCCTCAGACTGCAATATGGAGCAGATCAGAGCGGAGCGGTGATGTAATGTGGCGGCTTTTCAAAGTGTGACAGACAGAGTTTTTTTTGATGATGATGTCATCTGGTTTGTGTTTTATGAATCAAACGGTGATGGATCACGCAGCTCTTCTTTCTGTGCTACAACGTCAGTATTTCCTCTGACAGCGGAGGGGTTTGGGTGGAAGGTCAGAGGGCCCGACTGCAAAGATAAACGGACACTTTTGGAGGTAGAAGTGATGCATGCATCTCTGCAGAAGTCTTTGCTGTAACAAGAGACAGACCTCTGCATGGAAACAGACGCACGCCAACAGACCTACCAAATAATTCTGCAGTGATGAAAGATTTTTAATACCCAGCTGCTGCAAAACAAAAGTAAAAGGTGCCAATTTAAAGTGCGTTCCTTGGCATAAATAACTTGTTAGGCCTTAGATACTTGAATAGCAGCATTTAAACAAATTAAATAGTGCCAACTGATCCAACTCTAACAAAATGAGTCCTGATTACAGAGCCCAAAGTTCTGTTATAACTTGTTTTCTTTATTTTGGGAATGCAGGAAAACCAATTATCACTCTTGGTTTACTTTATCCTTTGCATCATAGAATACATTTACAAGATAATTAATGTTAAATAAACTCTTATTTTACTACTAACTCAGTGTAATTGGCAACAAATCCTTCAACCCATGCAATCACATAGGTTATTTAAAGGGATAGTGCACCCAAAAATGAAAATTCAGCCATCATCTACTCACCCATATGCCGAGGGAGGCTCAGGTGAAGTTTTAGAGTCCTCACATCACTTGCAGAGATCCAAGGGGAGAGGAGGTAGCAGCACAACACCACCTAATGGAGGCTGATGGCGCCCCAGATTCAAACGTCCAAAAACACATAATTGAAACCACAAAATATCTCCATACTGCTCGTCTGTAGTGATCCAAGTGTCCTGAAGCCCCGACGTAGAAAGTTGTTTGGAAAAACGTCATTTGAACTCTGTTTTTAGCCTCATTGTAGCCTGTAGCTCTGACTGCCTCTCTGCGCACTGCGCTCACGTGTGTGTGCTTGCGTGAGACCGTGAGACATGGGCACCGTGTTCATGTGTGTTCACGTGTGTTCACGTGTGTTCATGTGCTTTCGCTGGTCTCACACGCAAGCACACACACGTGAGCGTGGTGCACAGAGAGGCAGTCAGAGCTACAGGCTATAATGAGGCTAAAAACAGAGTTCAAGTGACGTTTTTCCAAACAACTTTTTATGTCGGGGCTTCAGGACACTTGGATCACTACGGACGAGCAGTATGGAGATATTTTGTGGTTTCAATTATGTGTTTTTGGACGTTTGAATCTGGGGCGCCGTCAGCCTCCATTAGGTGGAGTTGTGTTGCTACCTCCTCTCCCCTTGGATCTCTGCAAGTGATGTGAGGACTCTAAAACTTCACCTGAGCCTCCCTCGGCATATGGCTGAGTAGATAATGGCTGAATTTTCATTTTTGGATGCACTATCCTTTTAATACAACCCACAGAAGCGTATCCTAAATAACCTCCTGGTAGTGGCAGGAGATCACTGCAAAAACGACATATGACCATGAACTGTTGCAGTTTTAAACACGTAGTTAATGTTGTGAAACTGGAACAGATCATTGTTTGGGTTTAAATAAGTATGTTTTATGTGACGTTATATACAGAATGTTACGTACACTTACGTTATGTCAGTTTAGAGTTTGGTCAGTTTATAGTTTTGCTGCTCTAGTCCTGAGTTTGATTTTATGCAAACTGGCTGGACCGACATTTATCATAAGCAACATGAAGGAGATCATATTCCAGTAGAGGTGGGAGGGGGCAGAGCGTTGCACGTTGTGTTTGTTTACCAGATGTGTTTTTTGGGGTGACGAGAGGAGACGTGGCAGAGTTAGTCTCTCAAGAAAACTTAAACTGTACAAATATGGCAACATTTTGGATTTGGGTCCTCACTGGCTGCAGGCAACGTCGTGTGTCGGTTAGAACAAAACTTTTGTTGGACGGCCTGTTTCTTTTTATAAGCTACCATTCGTTTGCTTCAAATGTGCGGCAGTGGACGAGGAACAGCTGATTAATGAAGTTGATCAGAGGCGCTGCCCAACATGTATGTTAGACTGTAAAACTTCAATTAAAAGCCTGGGCCATTATTGAAATCATCCTTGAACCTTGAATTCCTGTCACACAAAACTGTTGCTCAGCAAAGTTTGGGAAATGTAATCAAACTATTTATCTAAACCAGAATGAATATTACTCGTATAAAAATTAGGCTTCAGGTAGTATATCAAGTATGAATCATTGAATTGATCTAACTCCGACAGACAGCACATCAGGGACAGAGTGAGTTATGGCACTCGAGGATTACAGCACCCGGCATATCAACACCACTTTATCCTGGTAAGACACGGCATGTTACGGTTTGTCACACTAGAGACCGATGCTGTTGTTACACACTACGCTCGTCACACCACTTTTGTTTTTGAATCATTGGTGTGCCTTAAATCACACACAGCAGCATGATGTGTTCGTTGGTTCTGTATAAAAAAGCAAAGTAACGTAGGGTCTGCACTGCTGCCCTGTCGTGGGATCTCTGTGTACAAAAGAGGGGTTTAAAGCAGCTGTGGGCAACAGACACCGTCAGAATCAATCACAATTAGACAGATTTACTGACGTTCCTACTTTGACCACAACAGACATTATTTTTTGATGCAGACTAAAACCATCTACTGGTGTTGAAGTAGATGACATGATGTTTTTTCATTAGCCCAACATCTCTTCTTTGTTCCAAGTATTTGTTTTGGTTCTTGTGGACAGAATCATCGAGGTGGCAGCAGCCTGACGTCAAACTGTCGCAGCGCTGCCTGTGCTGATTGTTGCGTCCTCACCAAAGCGCTGCCCTAAATGTAGACCTTCGACCTTCTCTGTGTCGAACAGCTGGAGAAGAATGAGTTTTTATTTCCTGCCCAGCTCATATCAGAGCTGAACATACTGTACATTCTTAAGAGGTTGCACAGAAAACTGGCATTAGCCAGGGCGCAGCCTTACAGATATGAGCTTTAAGATAAGCACTCTAAAGAGGGAAATCCAACACAATGAGACCAACAGAAGCCAAGCCACAAGAGAGGCGGGTCTGAGGCTCAAGGTCCAGATTTATCACACATCTCAGAGTCTTGAGTTAAAGGTAGTCACGAATCCTGAACTGAGAATTAATTATGGAGCTTTTCAGAAGTTTGTTAAATACAGACCCAGGTCGAGATGTAAAAAAGTTGTTACTTATAATGTGGTTTTGATTTCGTACAAATTTAAATGCAACACATGAGCCACCTTCTCATCAACCCAAGTCTGTTTTGACCGTTCTTTCTACTACTGTTGATGGCCTGCTGAGCTGTTGGCGGCAAGAGAAATTCATGGATTAACAAAAATATTTCTGAGTCTCGACACTTTCCCTAAAGTGGATGATATTTTATGAGCATCATCACAATGTTTCAAAGACATTACCTCGCAGCACAGTGAAGCTTTGGTCAGGCTATAATAATGTTAAGATCAACACAAACAGCACACACATCTCCACTCAGTTTCAACAAAATCAGAATGTTTCTGCTCATTGGGGCGCCCAGTAGTTCACCTGGTAGAGCAGGTGCCCCATGTACAAAGGCTGCATCCGTGCCGCAGGGGCCACGGACTTGATTACAACCCACGGCCTTTGCCGCATGTCATCCCCCTCTCTCTTCCCCTTTCATGCCATATCTGTCCGACCAAATAAAGGCAAAAAGCACCAAAAAAACCCCAACTTTCTGCTCATTGTAAACATCATGTCCATTGTGTTTTTCCTTGTTAGCCGTCCACCTTCTAAAACGTGACCCCAGAGCAGTCTGTAGAGGAGCGACAGGTGGAGGAGCGTCTGCCAGGTGCTCACAGAGAACACACTGACAGGAGCAGAGCAGAGACTGGTTTATATTATATTAAGGACGCCACAGTGAGGACAGTTTCCCACCAGTTAACAAACTTGTGACACAAAAAAAGATATTTGTCAATGAAGCTCAGTATCTGTAGAGCGCTGTATGATGTTACTGCTGACGCATATCGAACATTTTCTTCTGCTGCTGCTTCACATTAAAAACATTTAACTGGGAAAACGGTGTGAGTATATCGTTAGCTCAGGCAGGACACGATGTCAAACTTAGCTCACATCCCAGCTACATCAGCTGATCTCAAACAGCCACTCAACTGATGGATCAGTTGATTGATCACATGATTCCTTTCTATGCAACCAATTAGCAAATCTCATTCAGGGCGCCATATCTAAACTGCTCTGACCTGCCTACTGTTGCTGCTTCCTCTACGTACATACAGAGTTTGGCAAGCAAGCATGTATGTATGCAACTCCTTACATTTGAAATCTTCTGCAGGAGGACTTAAAGTTGCACCTGTTGGTTGCTCTCGGCCATTGCAAAGCACTGTTGCAAGATTTTTGTACGCAATCTTTTATATGCCAGTGTCAGGGTGTATTTTAGCTGGTCTTTGTTATCATGTGTAGTTGCTGTTTTTTGTATTTTTATGGTTCACTTCTAACATATATTAACATACTTTTTGGCTTTACTTTGTAGTAATCTTATTTTCATATACATTGCTTGTTTTAGAGCTTTACATTTTTGTTCTATGTCTGTCTGTAACTTACGTTGCTGCCTGTCTTGGCCTGGACATGCTCGAAAAGGAGATCTCAAAGGTTAAATAGAATAAATAAAAAGGCTGCTTTGCAACCCGCCTTCACCTAGCTCCTCCTTTTCATGTTGTGTCTGACTTATCAATGCTATTTCTGTTTGTCATTAGTGGGGTTTCCATCCAAAATGTATCGAAATTTTTGAGCGAATTTTGTGAAAATGCGCAAAAGAAAATGCAAATTTATGCCCGTCTCCATTCATTATTGTTTTGCGATTATTGGGAGTCAACAGGAAGAGCAGTAGGTGGCGTTTCTCGTGAAAAATAAGAGAGCGTCTTATGCCCACTGTAAACAACAACACACTCAACTGACACTCAACAACTGACCATGGACAGATTCCTGATAAACCTGTCGGCTCTTGGGAGAACTCTGGTTAGCATTTTATCAGCGTTCACAGCGTACCTGACCATCTTGAAGAAGAGATGACAAAGAAGAAGTTTAATGTTAAGAGTACTGTCGGAAATAGCTGGAAGGAGACCACCGCGTCGTTCTCCATGTGTATGGGAACGTAGGCGTGTGAAGGACTTTTGGGAAGTAGCTGTCCAGCAGCATTTCACTCACGAACTCTGGCTGAAACATTTCTGTATGTCAAGGGCCATATTTGAGGATCTGTGTGCCGGTATGTCGTCGTTTATTCGCAAAACATGTTTCCATAACAAAAAGTCGCATTTTCCTTTTATCCATACGCTGACAAATCCACCCCCTCCAAGCGTAAAAACTTTTTTTGTGAATTTTCTGCCTTTTTTCGAATTTCTGGCATTTCCATCCAAGTTTTTTTTTTCGCAATTTTTGAAAATGCGAATAAAAATAGGTGGATGGAAACTCCACTATTGATGCTGCTCTGTTCTGTTCCCGGAGGGTCTTTGTTGCTACTCTCCCTGCCTCAGGCTTTCTTTGTAGGCGCATGGAAGGGCAGGGACGCCCAAGAACAGAGCCACACCGCCAAATGGAAATGCAAGAAAATAAAGTTTTCTTAGGCAAAATTGGTCCTGACTGAAGTTGACTTTTATTATGAAGGACTCACAGGAAATGCAAATGCACTACCACTATTATTATATAAAAACATGTCTACAAAACAACAGCTTTTTCAAAGGGCACAGAACCTTTAAACTATTAGATTATTTTCTCAGTCTTACAGTCGTCTCTCCCTCAGGAGCCGAGCAGGACACACAGACAGCATAACTTTGAGTCTTCACGTACAATAACCTCTACAGCATCTCATAATGAGTTTGACCTCAGTGTCAGCAGCCAATTTATTCGAGTGGGTGTCACCGTTCTCAGGTGGCGAGGATTCGTTTTGGAGTGCCACTCTTCAGAGCAGCTTCTTCACGCTTTTTCAGATTTCATGTGAAAACCTGCAGCGTTAATTTAACTCTGAGTGTAAATGAATCTAAACTTCAACTTCCAGTGAATCGATGGCAGATAAGGACACTCTATGTGGAGTGGCTTGAAACACGGCTGTAGAGAATGAAACATCCAGCTGTTCCAAGACACCCTGCTGCTGCTCTCAAACCTCAGCTTCAAAATCAGCACAGTCACAGCAGGTATTTCACAGCCGACAGCTGATGGGAAACACCAGCTGTTGCATCACTAACATGTGCAACATTTATACACATTTAAATGATTAACGAGCAGCTTTTTTGCCTCATGTGAGTCAGTTTGAATTTACCTCCAACAGCACAGAGCTACAGCCTAATACAGAAACTGACAGCAGACGAGAAACATGCAAGATATTCGCTTTGTGTTTTTGCCACGATGGAACCACAACACACAGACGCAGGTTCAGAAATTCTTAAACAAACCACCTGCCGGCTCAGTTCAGATCAATCTATATTAATGGTGTCGATGGATTTGCTAATTTTACAGAGCTTTTGTGTGCAGTCCAGCTTTGTGTTTATGCCCTTTGAAACAACGTCTCGAATGTCGAACTGTCACACCATCTAATTATATTTAACCCAGAGGACGTGACTTTGGTTTCAGAAGGAACAGTGAAGGTACAGAAAACGTTCATCAATACAGCAAATATAGCGGCTCTTGTTACGGTCTCCGGACCTTAGTACATTTATTTTCTGTGTTTAAAGTGCTGTGCATGTCATTATGGGAATTATTCCGCCAGCACTTGTCAATTATTTATGTGTGTGTCTAACTGTCTGCTCTTCTGGAGGGAATCCCCGGCGGACCACGCCTCCAGCCCGCTCTCCTCTGCTGCTATTCAGTGTTCCCCCGCTTGCTGGTCGGCCGGCCCCCTCGCTGTCGTCATCGGTTCCGGCCAATCACCGCTTCACCGGCCCCTCGTCTGAACCTTTAAAAGCTGCGCAGAGACAAGAGCAATGGTGGCTGTGATTTAACCTGAGCAGTCCGCCTCGCTCCGTTTGTGTTTTCAGCTGCTATAATCTGTTCGTTGTTGTTGTATTTGGGAATCTGTGGGCTTTAGGATTTAGCTTTGTAGCCTAGCCACATATCCTTTACACTCACACGTAGATTGTTTGATGTATGGTACATTAGCTTTATGGGTGTCGGTTTGAGTGTTGTTTTGTTTGACAGGTAAGTGGTAGAGCAGATAGCCTATGTTTTAGTTTTGTTATTCTGGGTGGCCTTCCACCACAGTTAGTTAGTTGGGGTGTTTATTTTGTTGGTGACAGGTCAGAGTTTTGTTTTAATTGTTTTATGGTTTGCTGTCACCCGCCACCCTTCCCTGAGTTTGTTATACTTAAATGTAATTCACCGCCGAGGCTCCTTCCGTGAAGCCCGATTTTCGGGTTGTGTTGCAGAGCCTGCGAGCGCGTTTTCTTTTTGTGTGCCACTTTTTACAAAAGCGTAGCTTGTATTGTTTATTTTGTGTATGAATAAACGGCAGCTTGCCTTATTCACTTCATTGTTTGGTTTTATGTTGCTTCCCTTACCCCTAGACACATACTGCGTTGTAACAGTTTTAAAAGAAAGAATTTGAACCAAAATAAATTATAGCTGGTATTACCGCCTCATGGGTGCAAACCAGACAAGCTGCACATACAGTCTCCATCCATGTCAGTGAAAACATGGATGCTTCACACACAGAAGATCTATACAATCAGCACAGTTTCAAGATTAGAGTCACCAATTCAGTATCTGACCAAATGTCTCCCCTTCTGTTCCTGAGATATGATGCTGAATTAAGGCCAGAAAACATTTTGATGTTACAGTGAAGCTGACCTTTGACCTTTTGGATATCAAATGTCACCACTTCATCTAATTCAATCAGACATTTCTGTGGACTTTTGTTTGTTTGTTTGCATGAATTCTTGACTTGACTTGGCCAAAAACATGTTTTGTGAGGTCACCATGACCAAAATCTAATCAGTTCATCACTGAGCCCAAGTGGACATTTGTGCCAAATTTGAAGAAATGATCTCAAAGTGGTCTTGAGATATCGTGTTCATGAGAATGGGACGTATGTATGTGCAACCCAGTCTCACCCTGAAGCCGATGAAATTCGGCACTTGGTCAGTGACTTCTGGCGTCAGACATCAACAAAAAAAGCTGTCCTTTCATGTCGGCATGATACGTGGTCAGTTACCATCATAGTTTAATGGAGCCAGGCGGCGTCAGGAGGAAACGCGGGGGGACAACAATCGAAAGTTAAGGCAGCAGAAGTCCGAGTAGAGCTGGTGGGAGGGGTGGTGGATGGATCCAACAACCACAGACTTTCACCCGACTTCCCCTTACACTGTAAAGTCAAACCCTTTTCTGTTTTCCTAAACCCAACCAGGTGTGTGTGTTGTTGAAGAAAAAAAAAAGTTGTGTTGTACCGATGTAGTGCTTTTATTTTGACAGAATGTATGCAAATTGTACATTTCCTGTGAAAACAGAAGTGTATTTTGAAAACAGACAATGCATGTAACAGGCTGAAGTTGACACGGCGTCCCAGAACGTCAACAACCAACACAAACAGGGTACCTTGGACGTCACATGTGGACGTGGAAAGTCCATGACCAAACATGGACATGTGACGAGGTCACAGTGAGGATGTGTTGGGGGATGGGGGACTGGAGGGTGGTTACCATGTTTCAGAAGCAACACCATCCCGCCACTTGGACAGCGTTACCAGCAGTATTAGCTAGCTCCTATGCAACCCAGCTGGTGTTCAGTGCAGAGCGCCAGAGGCTAACGTTCGTGTTGATATGTGACGAGGTTGGCGTGTACAGACAGACAACCCAAAAACATACTGCCTTCAGCCATGGCTGTTACCGGTATAGACTCATAATGAACAAAAAAGAATTTCATTTTAAATTCAACCTTAAGAGATGAACACTACAAAGGAGTAGAAGCAGACTTTCCCCTTCTGTGATAAAATGTCCACAAAAACCAATACAAATGGCACAAAAACACTGAAATGTACTGACCGTGAAAGGTTCGATTCCACATCCTCTTGGTGACGACTTTCCCTGGAGGCCGACTGGCGGACATGGACATGGTCTCGTTCAGAGCGTGAGTGTAGAGCATCAGACCGTCGTAAAATCCTCCGGCTATGATGTTCATCTGAACGAGGAAAGATCAGAGACACTGAGAAACAAACTAAAATCCTTTTTATTGTTGTTTTTTTTCTAATATTTCTCCCTTTCACTCTTCATCTCTACATTTTAATTGCAATTGAAACTGGGACCATTAACAGCTGGTAATGATGTCACTCCAGTTCAACTGGAGGATCGAGCAGTCCACTCAAAACAAAGAGTCTCCATCTTTCAGAGTGAAATCAATGGCTGATTACCCATAATGCTCTCTGATACTGGCCTCCCATTAAAAGGGAGATCTGGGTGTTTGACTTGAGCAAAAACAAACACTTTATATGATTCATGTTGATGCGTCGCATGATAATTATAATACCGTTTTCTAAACTCCAGACGACCTTTGACCTCTATGGACACTTCTCACCATCATCAGTCTTTTGATCTGCCTGACAGAAGTTTTTTCTCGCAATCATTTATTTTTGCTTTTTGGAAAGAGTTGCAAACACTCTTCAATTTTCTGGTCGTCCTTGTGTGTCAGTGTTTTGCGATGTCTCTCCGTCTCCAGCCTGCACTCTGGAGCATTCTCATTAAATGTAATCAGACAGGGGGAAGACAAAACCAGCATGACTTCTGTAATTTCCAGTTTTTAACCATTAACCACGGCTTCACGCTTTTTTCCTCACAGCTCCAGGGCAAACAGAGGTTGATTTTAAACACTCTTTAGCCAGCTGGTTAGAGGAATTGAAGGCCCATCACTTGGTGCAGGTCACAGGGTCGGATCTGATCTTCAGGGAGTTCAGAGGAAAGATGATGGTTTGTGGGAATATCAGAAAACTCTGTGAGTGTCTTTCTATGCATGTTACATCACACTTAAAAGGTAACTTCAGTATTTCTTAACCTGGACTCTATTTTCCCATGTTGTGTCTAACTGACTAATGGGAACCAGATTTTTTTCAACTGGTCCAGTATTGAGAGAGAGCGCTGCAGCCAGCAGCTGTGAAACAGGTTGCTACGTGATCACTTAGGGCATGTTCGCACCGTCAGTGTACGTCCAGTGAAAGTGTTTGTTTTTGCCACTGACAGGATCATCATATCATTCTGTCTGACAACACTATGGATACAGAGATAGACCTCTTTGTTAAAGAGTAAGATCTATTTTGTTTCACCAGGAACAGCCCAGATATCGCCATCGTCAAACCCACCAGACTCCATTTAAATAAACAATAATTTTATCATCATAAAATGAACTTCATTTTAAGTCGACAGAAGCACAATACAATTCATAAACGCTGTCTTGGTTAGTCTTTCCACTGTTCCCACAATCACCAACTCTGGTTTGGTTGAATTAAACCCTTAATTCACCCAGTAACACATGAAAATATGCTGCCTCTACTCATGCTAAAATTACTGTTTATTTGAATGGAGTCTGGTGGACTTGGAGATGGCGATATCTGGGCTGTTCCTGGGGAAATGAAAAGAATCTTATCATTAACAAAGAGGTCTATCTCTGTATCCATAATGTTGTCAGACACTTAGAATAATATGAAGTTTTTCTGTCAGTGGCAAATACAAACACTTGTACTGGACATACACTGATGGTGCAAACATGCCCTGAGTGGTTTTGTTGCAGCCTGTTTCACAGCTTGCTCTCTCTCAATACGGGACCAGTTTAAAAAATTCCTGTTCCCATTAGTCAGTTAGACACAAAAACATGGGACAATAAAGTCCAGGTTGATAAATACTGAAGTTGCCTTTTAAGTGTGATATAACATAAAAGCCATAAAAACATTGACATGTTTTTCTGTAAACATTTAATGGATGTAAAGGGTTAAACTGCAGTGAGCGACTGAACCAATTATTCTGCCAAACCATCATCTTTCCTCTGAACTCCCTGAAGATCAGATCCGACCCTGTGACCTGCGCCAAGTGATGGGCCTTCAATTCCTCTAACCAGCTGGCTAAAGAGTGTTTAAAATCAACCTCTGTTTGCCCTGGAGCTGTGAGGAAAAAAGCGTGAAGCCGTGGTTAATGGTTAAAAACTGGAAATTACAGAAGTCATGCTGGTTTTGTCTTCCCCCTGTCTGATTACATTTAATGAGGATGCTCCAGAGTGCAGGCTGGAGACGGAGAGACAGTGCAAAACACTGACACACAAGGACGACCAGAAAATTGAAGAGTGTTTGCAATTCTTTCCAAAAAGCAAAAATAAATGATTGCGAGAAAAAAAACTTCTGTCAGGCAGATCAAAAGACTGATGATGGTGAGAAGTGTCTGTAGAGGTCAAAGGTCGTCTGGAGTTTAGAAAACGGTATTATAATTATCATGTGACTGTTCATTGTGTTTGCTGCCATCTGGTTGTTTCCTTTGATGGATCCTGTTTCTCCACAGAGATCACTGAAGTGTCATCATATTATATCTGTGTGTGTGTGTGTGTGTGTGTGAGTGGGTGTGTATGTAGTATCGAGCTCTGTGTACGTTAACTACATTACTGTCCCTCAGCTGTCTGTCTGCTGCTGATTAGCTGCCAGACAACCTGCCTACTTAACACACACACACACACACACACACACACACACACACACACACACACACACACACACACACACACGTATGGTGGCTGATAAGGGACAAATTGGAGTCCTATAATACATTTGAGCTGATTACAGCATTGAGGAAAGTTCCAGGTAGGGATGTTAGTTTCAATTAATTTTGCTTTCGACAGCCTGACGCCCAATTTTTAAGGAAAAAAAGTCAAAATGACTTTCATTTTTATTTCATTTTTAGTCCGGCGCTGCACTGATTCAGTTAAACCTCTGAACCCCGAGCACATTGGTGCAATCTCTTTCAAAAACATAGGGAAAAAAGCAATGAGCAACGTGGTAAGAAATATCCCACAAAATACAAAAATAGATGCAGAAAAGTTTTTTTGTTTTTCAAATAGGGGAAAAAGAAAAATGTTAGTGAAAAACTAATTTAGTTTTATTATTATTACATTTTAAAATTATGTTACAGAATAATTAGAATTTTTCAGCACTCTTTCCGGGTCATTTAATTTTAATGTTTCTTTGTTTTTAAAGAAAGAAAGAAAATGTTTCTTTCCTTTTTTAAACTAATGTTCTCATTTTTAATTTTCTAAATTTCTTGCTAATTTTTTGGGTCATTTCTTTTTTCACTGCTCATTGCCTTCTTCCCATGTTTTTAAAAGAAATCAAGTCTGCCACTCACATTAGGTACATTATGACTTCCTGTCTGTGTCTCTCAGCTCCAAGCACATTAGCTTCTATTAAGTATTTAAAAACACAGGTATAAAGTCTCATCAGTAATTCCCTAAAACAGCTGCTCACTGTTGTCTTTATGCATTGTTGGGGACTATTTTCAGCAATGATTAATCCATTCTCCAGGGAGTGTTTGCGGCAGCAGGACGGTGTGTGTGTGATATTTGAGCCAGAATAAACTACAGTTTGTGTGTGTTCATGTTAATGAAGGAACATGTCACTCTGTGACGCAGTGTGACTCACTGATGTGTTTTTATCTGTTTTTGGACAACAGATCTTTTGACCTCTGTGCTTTTGTTTCTAAAATAAAAAGAGTTTATCTGAAACAACAACAACACAAACTGAGTAAATCAAACTGTTGGCGTGTTAATGTGACACATAAGCAGAGAGGATGTTGTCTCTGTAATCTGTGGTGAACAAAAACAACAAGTAAGCCAGTGCAGAGAATCTAATTTGGCCAATTTAACAGTTTGTGTGTCAACAACACTGTGTCCTCAGTAATCTGCAAGTTCACTCCACCGTGTGATTACAAGCAGAGAGCAGAGTTTGTTGCTGGTAAACAGAAACACAGAGGAGTGAGGAATTTAATGAGGTTGATGTCAAGATATATAAAGGCTGGCGTACACTGACAGATATTTAAAAAAAAGTTCATGCCTGGAAGCATCAACATCTGAGGTGTGTGTGTTTGTGTGAAATGTCTCACACATTACTGACAGTTTGTGTGTTTAAAGCTTGAAACAACACACTGAGGCCAGATGTGTAAACGATGCACACGCACAGAAAACATTCATGATGTGTAGACAAGCAGCTGCTGAGAACGTGTGCAGCTCACAGACGCAGGCTGCAGACCACCTTGGTTTAAACTTCCACTTTCACTGATTCTGTGACTTGTATTTATAGATACACAGACAAGAGAGTGAGATGGGGAGTTTGATATCACTCTGTTATTTGTCTGCTGATTATGAAGCTACAGCAGGCAGCCAGTTAGCTTAGCTTAGCACAAAGACTGAAAACAAGGGGAAGCAGCTAGCCTGGCTCAAAATCAACCTGGCAGCATCTCTAAAGCTCATTCATTAGCACGTTATATCTATTTTTTAAAGTGTCAGGGGCCCCCCTGAACTTCACCTGCAAAATGTCACCTGAATTAACAGCTACCAATCAGGAAGAGACTCACACCGACCACAAAAAGACACAGAAATACCTTAAAGAGACGCAAAACAACTACAGAGCAACACATCCTCACTGTGACCTCGTCACATGTCCACGTTTGGTCGTGGACTTTCCACGTCCACATGTGACGTCCAAGGTACCCTGGGTGTGTTGGTTGTTGACGTTCTGGGACGCCGTGTCAACTTCAGCCTGTTACATGCACTGTCTGTTTTCAAAATACACTTCTTTTTTTCACAGGAAATGTACAGTTTGCATACAGTCTCTTTCAAAATAAAAGCACCAGGTCTGTAGAACACTGGGAATCAACGTTTTTTACCTTCAGCAACACACATGTGGTTGGGTTTAGGAGAAAAGAACAGGGTTTGGCTTTACAGTCTCACAGGAAGTGAACACTGGCCTCCCAGTTGAAAGTCAGTGGTTGTTGGACCCATCCACCCCTCCCACCAGCCCTACTCAGACTTCCACCACCTTAACTTTAATTGTTGTCCTGCAGTGTTTCCCCCTGACACTGCCAGGCACGGTTAAACAATTACAGCCACTGGCCACATATCATGCCAACCAGACGTTGCGCTAGACTTTTTCGTCGCCGGTCATTTTGACCGACAGGGTCATAAAAATCCGGTCATAATCTATTTTTACCGGTCATTTTAATTTTCGTTTTTAAATGATAATACAGATATTCAAAGACATTTAGTTTTCATTCGTTCGTTTTTAATAAATCCAACAAGCAAGTTATAAAGTGTGCATTATAGGGCTGTAACGGTACGTGTATTTCTGTAGAACCGTTCGGTACGCGACTTTCGGTTCGGCACGACCCTGTACCGAATTACCGTAAATCTCCGCCTTCACTTTGTGCAGCGCATTCTAGCATTTTGACAACATGGCAAGTGAGCCTGACACACCTGAAGACCCACTCGCAAACCTTAAGTCCTCCGTTCGGGAACACTTTGGTTTCAGGGTAAAATACGAAGATGGAAATAAACAAGTGGACAAGACACGTCTAACATGCTAACGCATCTAAAGCGACACCACCCGAGTTTGAACGTTAACCGGCACGACTAGAAAAAGCAATCTGGTGCAAACTACGATATCGTCGTCATTTAAAAAGAAAGAGTGTTTCCCTGACCATCGCGCTGAAGAAATAACCAACGCCATTGGAGTTGAGTAAAATTGTTTAAGCTGCACTTTAGATATAAGCATGTTTTGTTTACTGCACTTTAACAAAGTGGGAAAGCTAAGTAAGTTCCTAGTAAAACTGAATCTGAGCAGGCTTTAAAGCTGACCAGCTGCACTATACTTTTTATTTTAATTGAGTAAAACTGTTTAAGCAGAACTTTATATTTATATTTTTCATTCCAAAAATGTGTTAAAAAACCAGCAGGATTTTATTTTTCACTTTTATATTTCTATTTTCATTCAAACAATGTGAAAAAGCAGGATTTTATATATATTTGTTTCATTCAAAAATTGTGTAAAAAGAGTTAACTGCTGTGGTGGTATGTTTTAATAAGGTTACCAATAAGTAAAAGATATTTAATAGTTGTCTGTTTTTTTCATTACTGTACCGAAAAAAAACGAACCGTGACTTGTGTACCGAGGTACGTACCGAACCGTGATTTTTGTGTACCGTTACACCCCTAGTACATTAATAAGGACATGAACAAAAAGATGAACAGACATCCACACACCGGTGCCATTAGGCTTTGCCCTGGACACACCGGACAGCACTAATGCATCACTAACGCGTCCGGTGTGTCCAGGGCATTATGTAGCCTAGTTATGCCTGAAGGCTCGGTGACACAAAATTAAAATTGTAATGAAGTGATTAGGGTATTGAAAAATGTGTTCAATTATGCACTGTTGTGTTATTTTAAATTATAAACACGGTATTTTCTCCTCACGTTCCTCAGTGCGTGCTGTTGTTATTTTATTTTGAAAATAAATCATTATGTCAACAACGCCAAAGACAGTGGATCTTTGACAACGCTACATGAAGCAGATGAATGACTTTTTCTCTGCAGTGTGAAAACGGCAGCCACTTAAACCACTGACTGTGCACTCCGCCGCCAAGTGGACAGGGGTGGTAATTGTAACCGGTCAAAATGACCGACGGCCTTCAGATTTTCCGGTCATTGTTGTAAAGAAACGGTCAATGACCGAGAATATCCGGTTAACGCTACCCCTGATGCCAACATGAAAGGACAGCTTTTTCATCTGTGTCTGATGCCAGAAGTCACCGACCAAGCATCTGTGTTCGAGTGAGACTGGGTTGTAGAAAGAGAAGCAAAACAACAACAAAAGATGCAAAACCATCACAAAGTCTGTGCGCTACAGTGTAGGAGAGGTGGTGGGGCCTTTTGCATATGTGCCCAGGGGCTGATTTTATTGTAATCCGTCCATGTGTGTCGAACTTTCTTGGCTTTGAGCAGTTGAGCAAGGTAACCTGAAACTAGGCCTGACATTGCAGCATGTTACTGCTCCTAGCCAAGAAATCAAACCATCCTTCCCTGAAAAAACGGCAGTAAAGGCTGTTCGTGCAAGCAGCATATTACAGCCCAGACTTGCGTTTATCATTCGGCAGCAACCTCTAGTGGCCTTAGAAATTTAAGCCACTTACTCACCTGGGCTACCTAGGGGGTCAACCCAGTCTCACTTCAAAGCCGTTGACGTCCAAGGCTTGGTCAGTGACTTCCAGCGTCAGACAGTGACGGAAAAAGTCGTCCTTTCACGTTGGCTTGATACGCTGCCAGTTGCTGTTATTGTTTAACAGCACCTGGCGGTCTCAGGGGGAAACGTGGCAGGACAACAACAAAGTTTAGTTGGCGGAAGTCCAAGTAGGGCAGGTGGGAGGGGTGGTGGATGGGTCTGGAAACCACCGACTTTCACCGGGGAGGTCTGTGTTCACTTCCTGTGAGACTGTGTTGGCTAAACGTTACCAGTGTAACAGGCAGAACTTGACACGGCGTCCCAGAACATCAACAAGTAACCATCCAAGGTACCTTGCATGTCATATGTGGACAGTACTGGATAGTACTTTGAAATGCGGAGGTATAGTTAAATACCTGCTAAAGGCTTCTGACAGCAGCGCAAGAAAAGTGCACAGCTTTTCAGAACAGATAATTATCCACCATGTCTTGGAAAATACCAAGATACATGTTTATTTGACCTTTTTTGTAACACGATAAAATGTATCAAACCTCAAAGGGAACACGAGGGAAACAAGAAGTGTCACCTCCTCTTCAGGGTTTTATAATTATTATTTTACACCATGTCATCTTCACTGCAGCAGCAGGTAGTGTTGTTGTGCTGAGCTGATCTGTGCCATCATTAGTTTTGTCCTCTGTCTTTTGTTGCTCTCACCATCTTTGTCTCTTTCTGTGTGTGTGTGTGTGTGTGTGTGTGATGTTGACCTTTGTGCAGGATGAAGCGACAGGATAACGTCAGCAGACTTAATTAGCTTCTCTAAGCTGAACTGTCTCAGACAACACTAATTAAATTTGCATAATAATGTCTCTTCTCATAAATACATTGTTGATATCTTCTGTTAGACACATTATGTTTAATAAGCTAATTTCCTTTATTTATATTGAATCATATTTGTCCTCCACCAGCAGCAGAGCAGCCCGAGGATCAGGACGTTTGTCTGTCTGACACGTTCATCAAGTAATATTCATGGTTTCCAGAGGATGAACCCTGATTTGTCAGGGTCGGCATGATATGCAGCCAGTTGCTGTTATTGTTTAACGGCGCTTGCTGGCGTCAGGGAGAAACGCGGCAGGGCAACAACGAAAGCTAAGTCAGTAGAGGTTTGCGTTGGGCGGCTGGGCAGGAGGGGTGGTGGATGCGTCCAGTAACCACCAACTTTCACCCAGGAGGCCCGTGTTCTCTTCTCGTAAGATTATAAAGTCAAACCCTGTTCTTTTTTCCTAAACCCAACCATGTTTGTTTGTTGTTTTGAAAGAGACTGCATGCAAACTGTAACAGGCGTCCCAGAACGTCAACAACCAATGCACCTGGGATACCTTGGACTTTGTATCTCCATGTGGGAAGTCCATGACCAAACGTCGATATGTGACGAGGTCGGAGTGAGAACGTGTTGGTTTGTTAAACTCCTGACTTTTCCACTGATCATATAATCACCTGTGTTACTAACTAGCAACCCTTCTTTACTTGACTTTCCTCTGTTGAGTTTCATTTCCAGTCTGCTAAAGCAAATGTGCAAGATGTGCACGACTGTTGAAAGCCTGATGTGCTCCAGTCAGCTGTGTGAGAGGACGACTCAATGTGTGAATGGTCTTTGAGGCTTTTAGGGTGCAGACAGTCCTCTCTGCAAGTAGATGTTATTTAGTATGAAGGGTTGTTTTGTACATGGAGAACAAAACACTGTACAATGGTCCCACCAGACTGACAGAGACAAAGATCCCTCTGAGCAGCAGCTGAATAAGAACAGAAGAAACCAGCAGTATTTGGCAAAAGAAACTGGAAGCTCAGCATCAAAACATGCGCAGAGTTAAATATGAACAGGTTCCTGTTTCACTGTCGAGTGCTCACCAATGCCTCGAACAAGCTGAATTAAAGCTCAGGTAGGCAGTTTTATTCTGGCTTGTATTATAAACTTTGAAGTATAAGTGGTCAGAGAGAAAACTAGACTTCTGCTCCTCCTCTCGGCTCTGTTTTCAGGCTTTAAGAATCTAGACCGTGACAGGACACTTTCAGAGAAAGGGTGTTCCTATTGGCTGTTCCACCAGTGCAGGGGTTCATCTCAGTACCTGATCTTGCATCCACGTTTCCCTCACTTGCGTCTCTTCGTCGCGTCTTAGCTCCACCCTCGAAAGACATGAGGGACACATGCGAAGATGAGACACAAGGAGATAAGAAACAGGGAAATATGCCTTTAAATGAGACGTCTTCTCCTCTGGAGTGTAACGTGAAGCGACATCGGTTTTTGATGACGCGGGCAGCTGATCACAGACGGATCAGGCTTTATTAACAGCTAGATTTATTAGAAACCTTTAATGGAGTTTGTGTCTGCACACACTAGGGCTGCAACGAATAGTCGAATAATTGATGACTAATCAACTACTAAAATAATCGGTAATTATTTTAGTAGTCGACTAATCGGTCATTTTTCATAGGAAAGTACTACCCCAAATACTCTTATTGCAGCTTCTTACGTTCAAATATTGGCAGCTTTACACACTCTCCCATGACGGTGAACTAAAACCCTTTGGTGTGAGTACGAAACAAAACATTAGATGACATAGTTTTGGGGTTTGGAAGAGACACACCGACATTTTTCAACATTTTAACACAATTTTCGATAAAATGATTAGTCAACTAATCGAAGAAATAATCAACAGATTAGTTGACAATGAAAATAATCGTTAGTTTCAGCCCTAGCACACACAGAATGTTACATATACATGTAAGCAGGGGTCTACCACAGCAGACAGGACCCCAGGTACAGGCTGTGCAAAGATGCTCCTGAGACAGTTCAGCACATAACAGCAGGGTGTAAGATACAGGCAGGATCAGCGCACACTGGACGCCATAACCAAGTGACTGGCATAGTGTACAGGAACATCTGGGCTGGAAGTCCAAAGGTCAGAATGGAAGACACCTCCTTAGGTGGTGGAGAATGACCGAGCTAAGATCCTGTGGGACTTCCAGATCCAGACTGACAAACTGGTGATGACTGACCAACCAGACATCATGTTGATGGACAAACAACAGAAGAAGTCAGTGGTGATCGATGACAGCAACATCAGGAAGGAGCTGGAAAAATACCAAGGCCTTAGAGAAGAGCTAGAAAAGATGTGGGGATACAGCTAAGATACTGCGTAGAACCCTCAAACTCCCAGGCCTCTGGTAGAGGACCTGAGCTTGAGGAAGTGGTGGTGGGTTTATATATCGATTACAAATCCGAAAAAGTAAACTTTTGGAGGAGAATAGAGAATTTAATAGTGTGTGGACAGCTTCATTTCAGCTCTGTAGCTCCAAATAATCTTTATTATAAAGCTAAAATATGTTTTGTGGCTCCAGACAGATTTTGTTTTTATCGTTTTTTGGCTCTTTTGATTGTAAAGGTTGCTGGTCCCTGTTTTACGAGAACAAGAGGGCTTCTCTTTCATTCAATGGGACCTTAATGGTGTTTCTCCCAGCTTTATCTCCAACCTCTCAGTACCATTCACACCAGGACGTACTCTGAGGTCCTCGGGCAGCAGAGGCTGAAGGCTAAAGGGGACAGAACGTTTGCTGTCAGGGCCCCGAGGTTCTGAAACAATCTGCCTGAGGAAATCAGGTCGGCAGAGTCAGTGATCTCTTTTCAGTCCCTTCTTAAAACGGACTTTTATCAGAGAGCCTTTCCTGATTTTACGAGAGTTTTAAGTTTAAACTGTATTTTATTTCCTCAGTTTTTATACACTAAAGTGTTTTTATCACTTATTTTAAAAGTTGTTTTCATGCTCACTGTGTCCAAGTCACCAACACACACACGCTTCTCACCAGTGAGTCCTCGATGGTGTAGTTGAACATTTTCCTGGCGTCTGTCTTCAGGTTGCGGACAAACTCTTTGTACTCGGGGTTCTGAGGCTCTCGGTACGTCAGGATCTTCACACTCTGAAAACAGGAAGAGAAGAATTTTTAAGGTAACTTTTACTTTCCTGACGAACACGGACTGATCACCATGTACAGTAAATGTTGTTCTATCAGCTATAAGAAATATAGAGAAAAGACATGTTAACAGAATTAACGGAAATCTAAATTTGTAGAAAACATGTTTTCTCATGTTCTTTGATTGCACTTGGAAGGGAAACAGGAAGAGGAGCTGTTGCTCTGTGCTGCATAAACAAGTTCAGGCAGGTGCCGTGTTTGCAGCTGATATCACCAAACTGTATGACATTATTGACTGGTGAACAGTGCCAATGCACTCTGGGGTAGGCAGAGTCATCGGACCTGCTGGCAGCGGTCAAGGTCAAAGCTGCTGTTCAGATGTGGTTCTAAATTTGACATCCTGTCAAAGAAGCTGCATCGGTTGTCCTGAGCTTGACACACTACATGTGATTAAATGAGCATCTTTAGTGTTGAGTCGTTAATTTGACATCATTTTTGTCCCCGTGTCCGTCCCATATGTTCCTCTACAGCCAGTAAATTAAGCCGTCTCCCTGTATGCTCAGAATATCTCTATCTAAATTCCTTTCCTGTGAGAAAGCGGCTGAATGTTGCTCTACTCTTCAACCTGTTGTCTCTATAAACACACTGATGTTATTTGAGTGCAGCTCCTCTGTTGTCTTTTGTCCCGGTGACCAGTCACCCTCATCACAGCCTGGCTCATCCTTCATCTTACTCAGTCTTTATTTACCAAAGACAGGCGAAGCTCCACCCTGCCGCTGCTGCTGCATGCTCATTCTGCTCCACCTGCAGAATGACTGCCAGCTACCTCCGTTAGCAGCAAGGCAAACCATACTGTGCTGAATATTTGTGTGACATTAGCAGCACCTGGAACTATATGTTCTTTAATCAGTCTTATCTATACTGAACAGTAAAACTCGTCATCATCGTAATCTCATCTTAGAAATCAGCATTTCCAATGAGTCTGTTGTTTCAGCCCCTCCAGGAACATTCATTCATTTTCCATAACCACTTATCCTGTTAGGGGTCACTGGGGGTGGAGCCTATCCCAGCTGACACTGGGTGAGAGGCAGGGTTCACCCTGGACAGGTCACCAGACTATCACAGGGCTGACACATAGAGACAGACAACCATTCACACTCACATTCACACCTACGGACAATTTAGAGTCACCAATTAACCTGCATGTCTTTGGACTGTGGGAGGAAACTGGAGCACCTGGAGGAAACCCACGCTGACACAGGGAGAACATGCAGACTCTGCACAGAAGGGCTCCCCCACCCCAGGGTTCGAAACCCCACCCTGGGTTCTGCAAATTCAAACAATCCTTGTAAATTCTGCACGACCCTCTAACTTTATCCAATCACTGCATCTTTCTGCCTGTCTGACCAATCATCCTAGTTTCCCCTGTGTCACCAAACTCACTTCCTTGTTTCTAACTGTGAAGATGCAGACATAGGCGACACAAACGTCTCACATTTACCAGGAAAAAATTACTGCTGTGCAAGAACATGTTCTGCACAGAAGGGGGGGTAAACTTGTTTTCACCTCATGCAACGGTTATGTGGGACAAAAACTGAAGTAATTGATTGACATAAACGCCCGCAGAATGGCTGCAACATGTTGACAACAGGCAAAACAAATCACCATGACAGAGACTGCTGCATCCAGATCTGTTGCACGTGCTGAAGGAATCAACGAGGGTCAGATTAAATATGAATGGCAACGTTACTGTAGTGTAACAGTGTTGTCATAATGCTGGAATTTCTGTCTTCTGTAGAATATATTGAAAAGTATCAACATTCAGTACAATTTTAATTAAAGATTCACATCAAAAAATAAATATAACAAATTCTTTAACATGACAGTGATGACTTTTCTGAGAGCAGCAGAGTGACTGTAGTGAACATTAACAACAGGAGAGTGAAGAGTTCAGCTGGTACAGGTGTATCACTATGACAGAAAATGAGTAATGAAACCATTTCAAATATTCAGAATTGATATGTATCAATAAATCAATATTTTTGACAACACTATAGTGTAAATCACAAAGTATTAGAGGCGTGCTTGTGTGATGGACTGTGTGAGCAATATAACAAGACTTTAGGAAGAAGAAGTCTCAAATAAAATGTTAAAACACGTGAAGCTTCAGGAGCGGCACCACTGCATGACAATTTCTCGTCTCTCTGGAGATTCAGTTGTGTTGCCTGAGAAAAATTAGTTCTTTGATAGTTCTGATTGTGCATGTGAAGTGTTTCTCCTGCAGTCTGTCGCTCTACACGGAGCTGCAGGGAGAAAATTTAAATACTTTATAGTCTAAAGAGAAAGAAAGAAAGAGATGGAGAGAGGGAGGTGAAGGAGAAAAACATCCAATGCATCATCTGCCCGACATCGCTCTTTAACACCTCAGACAAACAGAATAGAAGCGCATAATAACTGCTCTGATGACTGAATGATGAATATGTGTGTGTGTGTGTGTGTGTGTGTGTGTGTGTGTGTGTGGAGGACGGTCAGTAGAGAATAAAACCAATTTCAAAAACTAAAGAGACGACGATGGAGATGTGAGAGGAAGCACTTCAGAGCAACCTGGGAAATCAGGTTCTGTGAGCGACTGACGTCAAACACTCAGAGGGGCTCCGGGTCGGTGTTTAACCCCTCGCCCTCCACACTGAGCAACACACAGCTTCGGTGCTGCGTCTGACACTAAAGTTGACCTTTGACCTTCCTGTGGCAGCAGGAAAAAGGAATTTTAATACTTTAACAGTCCCGGAGAAAAATAGGCTGAGTAACCACAGATAGACACGACTGCTGAAAGGTTTGTTATCTGCTGTTATATCGATGGTTTAATTCTTTAATTTACTAGATTCTGCCCCAAAATTTTGACCAGTGAAACTTTTCAGCAGTCGTGTATTTTGAGTAAAGATTATGTGCATGTGCACCACATTTCAAGTCAGTTTAACGTGAGTGAGATGACAGAAAAGTGCCGTCAGCGTGAGCTTCAGTAAGATGGAGAACAATGGCGGAGTGAGTCATTTCTCAAGGGTTTGATCGATGCTGTCAGAGACATTGTGTTATATAATGGATGGATGATTCATCTTGTTCCTGATTTCAATAATAATAAGAAAAAAACAACAACAATTATTTATGCTGTTAGACCAAAATCAAAACCTCCAAAATCACTGATGACCTTCAATGAAAGGAAGTAATCAGAATTTATAAGTAACTAAAAGGAGACGTGAACATTTAATGACACTCCTGTCAAGTTCTGGAAGAGTTAGTGTCAAGGAGACCAAGGGAGTGCGCAGCATCGCACACAGACGCTGGTGCTGCGGAGAGTTTGCTCTCAGTTTAAATCTTAGGCCTCTAGTTTCCCGGCGCAGCGCAGGGTGGTGAACCCCGCGCAGAGCTAGTTTCGAGCAGCGCAACCCGAGGCGCGCTCAGTTTGGTAGTTTGACAGACAGAGGTGCGCTGAGATGGGTGTGGTAGCGCAGCAGGGGGAGGTGTCGACAGATCCAGCTTGGTACAGTGACAGTTTCGTGCCAAAAGGCTTCGCCGAAGGTGCACTAAAAGCTCGCCAGCTGAAACCAGGTCTACTGTCAGCGTAGGGGGAGCGCAACCAGTGTAAGTGGAAGTTTGGCTGACCGGCGGACAGTGCGCACACGTCACCAAAACCTCACAGGCAGGTTTCCAGAATATCAGGCACATTAACGATGCAATAAATAGCCACAAAACCACTATTCAATGCAACTATCTGCAGTCAGCACATAAATGTATCTCTGTATCGACTGTCCCGTCACATCTGATGTCAGATCAAAGGGGATTGGCACCGTTTGGCACGTTTGGCACGCGTAATGGAAACCCAACCTGATTTGATTAAACAGCTGCAAACTAATGAGTTCACATCCCTCTCAGCCAACCACAAACAGCCACAGCATCAGATAGGGAGCATATATTCAGCATCTGTCATCGTAGAAAAGTCAAAAGAAAAGAAACAGAGTGAGACTGCGAGAGAGAAAGAGAGAGCGCGCGCACGAGAGAAATGCATCATTGATTTACAACTGTGGTGACCTCCTCCCAGGCTACCTTTGCATCATCAGCCCGTGGAGGTCTGCTCACAGTTCTGTATATTCAGACACTGCAAGCTTGGACCTCCCGGAGCAAAACATCAGTTTCCTCCTGGGAGAAGTTTGGCCGTCTGACGCTGCTGCTCTCTTCTGCCATGGCGAATTGAGTAAACTCTCATTACGCCTTTGCGCGGCGCATTTAAGGGGGAGGAGAGGGGCTCATTTGATTGGTGTGCTGTGTGTAAAACCCACTCCACGCCTTCTCTCCTCCCTCCTTCTGACTTGCGCCGGTAGGAGGGACGGAGGTGGGAAAGAAGAGTAGCTGCGCCAGCGCGCACGGTGTGCCAAACTTGCAAAATCCGCCTGGCCACACCCAGTTGGCGAAGCGCAGGTGCGCTGCGCCTCCACCTCGCCCGGTCTGTGAAACTAGAGGCCTTAATCTGAAAAATCACAACTAGGTCAGGACACCTTTAGTCAAAGAAAACTTTATTTCCATTTGCAGTATTTTGGTGGTATGGCTCTGTTCTGGGGCCTCTCTGCCTGAGGTGGTGACAGCACACCTCCCTGCCGTTCCATGTGTAAACTGTCTCCAACAACAGTGAGCTTAATGATCTGTTGGCAGTTCCCGTCTGCAGTGTACAGACAACTTTCACTGGATCACTGTGATACTGAAGAAAACTTAAAGACCTGATGACTCTTAGCGACTTCTGCAGCCTCTTTTTTTCTATGGACATTTATTCTGAATGTGCATCAGAGATAATATCATCCGCTGAAAGTGTTAGTGACACTGAATGATATCAGAATGTGCTTCATGTCTGTGTGTTCACATTTCACTGAGTGCCATTTTTGACTCAAATTTTCCCTTCTGCAGTATTTTACCTCCCCTTCAACTCTCTGCTTCTGATAGCTGAATCAATTATGGATCCGGTTTGGCAGAATATCCTCAGTCACAGAAGTCAATTCATCTCTTACCTGTCCTCATTCTTTTTCATGAGAAAAAAAGCCATGTAGAAAACCTTTAGGCCCAGGTGCTGCTCGTTGCTGTCACCAGCACCAGCAGTCCCTAATGAACACTAATGAACTTCCATTCTGTAACGACTAAACTGAAAAGTTTTCCTGTTTATTTAAAGTTATCTCTGTTGACTGATAAGACGTCAGTGGGCTCCAGCAATTATTTCAATGTGTCAGATGCACTCAGTCAACACTTTGATATCCGCTGCTCGCCTCATTCTCAAGTTGGAGCTGCAGGTTGTCAACATTCATTAGACTGACACTCAAAGCTGATTCTGCCTTCTCACAAAACAAACAGCCATTATTGACTTTAAGTTATTAAAGCTAAATGTTAGAGTTAACCTGGTCTGATGAGGGCTTCAAAGACATTCTGATTGGTACTAAGGGGCCCAAAGTGTGCCAAGAAAATCTCCCCCACACTTTACATTACACCACCAGCAGCAGCCTGAAGCGTTGATACAAGGCAGGATGGATCCATGCTTCCATCTGAATGTGGTTTTTCCAATCTTCTATTGTCCAGTTTTGGTGAGAAAACCCGTGTGAATTGTAGCCTCAGTTTCCTGTTGTTAGCTGACAGGAGTGGCACCTGGTGTGGTCTTCTGCTGCTGTAGCCCATCTGCTTCAAGGTTGGACAAGGTGTTGTTGCTTCAGAGATGCTCTTCTGCACACCTTGGTTGGAACCAGTGCTTATTTGACTTCCTGTTGCCTTTCTATCATCTTGAACCAGTCTGGCCATTCTCCTCTGACCTCTGGCATCAACAAGGCATTTTGGCTCACTGGATATTTGCTCTTTTTGGGACCATCCTCTGTAAACCCTAGAGATGGTTGTGTGTGAAAATCCCAGTAAATACTCAGACCAGCCCGTCTGGCACCAACAACCATGCCACGTTCAAAGTCACTTCAATCACCTTTCTTCATCATTCTGATGCTCCGTTTGAACTTCAGCAGCTCGTCTTCACCATGTCTACATGACTAAATACACTGAGTTGCTGCCACGTGATTGTCTGATTAGCTGCACTTTCACCTATACCTAGTGTGCCCTGAGTGTGCCTGTGATCTGCTTGAGCAGAGTTCGAATGCACATGTGTGGCCAGACACGCTACTAAACTGTGTGTAGTGACGTGTTTTAAATTGTAACGTTTTAGTGCAGATGCATGTGTTTGTGAAGTACTGAGGATACGAGTGGATAAATGAGACTTGGATTGTTCTTTTTGGATTCGGACTTGGACATGTGAAGCTGGTGACAGTTTTATGTGCTCTGGTGAAGTATTTCCACACAGCTCATTGTAGTTGAGCACTGGGATGAACAGCCAGGTTTCTTTCTGCTTCATGTTGCTTTAGCCCTCCACACTGCACGGTGTTAAAGTCACGCATGACAGCTATGACTCGTCACAACTCAGTCTGACATGGAAGTAGTCGAAACCGGCGCTTGGTCAATGAATTTCAGAGTCAAACACCGCCGAAAAAAGCTGTCCTTTAACTTTGGCATGGTAGGTGGCTGGTCACTGTTATTCTTTAAAATGCATTTCCTGTGAAAACAGAAGTGTATTTTGAAAACAGACAATGCATGTAACAGGCTGAAGTTGACACGGCGTCCCAGAACGTCAACAACCAACACACCCAGGGTACCTTGGACGTCATATGTGGACGTGGAAAGTCCATGACTAAACATCGATATGTGACGAGGTCGAAGTGAGAATGAGTTGCTTGTCAACAACAGCTAGCCACAACACGCCAGCTGCATGTCTGTCGATGTATCGCCCCTGCTTCATTACTGCACTGTGCTAAAACCACAGATGAACAATTAGTCTATGATGACGCACAGTGGTGACTTGTGCTTTTGATGGCCCGCTTTTTTGTGAAACTCTTAGTACCTGAAAGGCCTCCTTGGCCACGGCGTCGTCCTCGTCTCCACGGGCCCACGGCTGCCCATGTGTGGAGTTCAGACTGTCCCCGAACACGTCGATGTAGAAGAAGACGAACTGCTCATGAGGGAGATCTGCCCGCCGAAACTCAACCATCAACCTTCTGAAGACGTCGGGTGAGCAGCAGAGAAACATCACTGTGAGAAAAAGGAGAGACGGGTTTCAGTCAGTCACAGTGACTCTAATTATATTGACTTTGGTGGGACAGAGAGACAGTGTTAGGTGAATGGTTACTTTTCCAACACGTGGATTGGCTAAAAACATCACATGACTGCACCATGTAACAAATAAATTGAAAGGTCAGAGGTTGAAGTCGAGTCAATCAGCTACACATCCCAGAGATCACTGCTTTAAGAAGCTTCTCATCAGAGAGCTGTGGGGACGGCTGAAGTTAGAGCTTGACTCGGTGGATAAACTCAGCAGCTGGAGTTCAGAGTTTCGTTCTTGTTGTCTGTGAGAACGTGTTCTGAATATGCAAAAAAACACAACTGTGGTGTTAAGGTCTGACTCACTGCTTTAATTCGAGGGTTTATACATCGACATCAGACGAACTGTGAGATATTTTAGACATTTTTATATTTAGTCCCCAAGTTTAGAGAAGCAACTGATTAAACCGGTCAAGCAGATATCCGTAGGGATGGTAACATGAGACCTTTCTAAAAAGAGGTCAGAAAAGTTGGAGGGAAATATTCAGGCTATGCAAATTTATTAGAAAAGTAAAACTACGACCCAAACATCCACCACAGTCTACAGAGCCACTTCCTGCTTCAACTTTAACCATTCTACTGTTTGGCTTTATGTTTGCTGTTATTGTTCTGATGCACGATGAAGAATTATCCTAGTGAGGATAAATATAATAAAACAGGATGAAGGTAAAGCTGGATTAAAAACATCACTAAGAAAGAGAATCAAAACAAACTGAGCTACGTTCACTGGCAGCTGTGACAAACTAGCTCCACTGTGTCTGAAAGGTTCAGGTGTACGGCTTAGATCACAATCTGCTCCATGTGTTTGTCTTGTGTCCTCATGACGCATGTTTATTATTCAGTGCAAAAACTTCTGAATATAAAAAAAAACTTAAAAGATGACAAGCAGCAACTACGAAAAAATCACAGATCATCAGTTTTAACGTGGACACCCAAGATTAGTGTCACCATTTGTCCAAATGTCTCCCCTTGTTTTCCTGAGATATGACGTGTAATAAGGGACAGAAATACACATTCCCAGTGCTGGAGCGCACTCTGACACAAACTGGACCGCTCATAAATTGGGTTATCCAGAGCAGCGCACTCTCAGAGTGGCAGAGCGCACTCTGGACACTCTGTCTGTGGAGACGGAGCAGCAGAGCGCCGAGCGGAGTGAATGTGTGATTAACTTAACCGTTGGTTCATTCATGTAGAAATATAACGCTGCGTTTCTTCCACCAACAGGGCTCTCATTTTAGTGTAGAGCGTCAGACTGAATTTACCAACGCACCATGTCAGGTCACTCACTCTCCGGGACCGCCAGTGTTACTTGAATAAGTAAACACTGACCAACGGGACCAGACTGGCCGACCCGTATGCTCTCACTCAGTGGATGGATGATGTCACAGGAAGCCAATGTTACAAAGGAGGACCACACTTGTTTGTTTTGCTATGGAAGCTAACGTTAGCTAATGTGCTAAAAAGTTAGCGTTCCAGAGAAATCCAATATTCCTCTTAATCCCTCCCCAGTTTCTGATGAGGTGGACATGATAACCCTTAATACACATAACCTTATTCATCCCTACAACAGGAAATACTTTTTCCCTAACCTGATATGAAGTGTGCGCTGCACATGTGAGCATTTTTGATGATGGCCTCCGTCCAGTCCTTTGGTCTTATCACATTTAACCACAGTTGTCTTTGTTTTTGTTGACGGGCAGTGGCGGCTGGTTTTGAGCCATGACTCCTTCTATTCTGGCTCCCAATAACACAACAAGACATACACATTTTTACACTCCTGTGGAGCCTACAGCCCTGTGGGGGAGAGGCAGCTGCACCTCCAGGTGATAAACTGACACTGTGACATCGGCCCTTAAAGGGTCTGTTGGGCCCCAAACTGTCTGGGATCAAACAGCCGTGACAGAACAGAGCAGTGAGCTGCTTCAAACATTATCACAAGATTCATGCAGATCTGCAGCCAAAGTTTCAGACAACTGCTCCAGAATAGAGAACCGTGTTTTCACACTAAAACAAATCATGGCTCAGTGGGATCTGCTGTCCAGGAGGGTTCACACCTGTTGTTTTGGTTTGGATCAAATTGAAAAGTCTGAGAGTCCAGACCAAACAAGGCAGGAATGAAAAGGCCCTGAGGGTCATTGATTCATCTCAAATCAAATCGTGGAATACAGAGCACAGGCAACCGAGGAGCAGGTTTTGTTTTAACATTCGGGGACGACACATTTTAATCAGGGGTTTGGGTTCCTCCCTCAGCATATTTTAATCATCAAACACTAATTTTTATGCACCAATTTGTGCCTTTTCTGCATCAGTTTATAGACTTCAAAATAAAAGTCCTTTGCTATTTTCATGTGGGGAACAAATGCTTCTGTGAGCAGCCAAACCAGCTGCATGTTTGAGTTAAAATTTAAATTCAACTTCTTCGAAGTTTTCCAGCGAGATGTTTACTTTTTAAAGAAGACAGACAGACAGACAGACAGACTCTTACAGCAGGGCTGAGACTCATTACAGTGACAAAGTCATCAGCGAGCTGCCATGCTGCTGACTCAGACCCCGACCCAGAGCAGCAGGACGGCTCTCATCAAAATGTCCTCTCTACAATCAGACCTCAAAATAAAGACTTATTTCCTCTGCTGTGAAAGGAGTCCTCGTGTGTTTTGTGAATGGACGCTGTCGATCTGAAGCACGACGAGAGGAGAAAACAATAACCGATAACAACATGGAGGCCACCCAGAGGGACTCAGACAGCTGGAGGCGAGATTAGCTGCCACATCCACCGCAACTGATCACACTGACTCATCTGTCAGAGAGGACATCAATGGGATTTATCACAGTGTGTGTGTGTGTGTGTGTGTGTGTGTGTGTGTGTGTTGCTCTGAAAGGCCTCTCTGAGAACATCAGCTGTTCTCCTTATGCTGAGGAAAATCCATTGAGTCTTCAGTGGCTGATATTTTGTATCAAGACAATCAATGATATTGATGGAGTTTATCGGTGAAAAGACATCGCAGGGCTCTGAGGTTACTCTGGAGATTTTGTCACTTTTTGTCATTTTGTTGTTTCCTTGTTTAAAATAGAAAATAATCAAAATGGGAAACGGAGGCGGTAGGGTTCTCTCTCAGGAGGATGACACAGGGTTTATGAAATACAGTGAAAAACTACAGGTTCCTTTATTTGGAGGGACTTTGTTGGAAGAGTTTGGTTCGGCTTTTCATTACACCCCAACAGAAACGACACAGAACCAGCGACTCAGATCGCTCATTCAGATACTGCCATTCCTCCCACTTGTTCTGTAAAGAACAGTTCACTCAAACACTACTTGTTTTATTCTGGAGATCCTGAAGGTTTCTATTTAATCACAACAATGCAACTAAAACCGTAAACACAATTTCCAAAGCAGGATTCGTGAACAAATTGCTACACAAAGTGCGATAACATGCAAGAGCAGAATCTTAACATTTACAATAAAATAAGGATGCATTCAATTAAACAGGAAAAATTCAATCACACACACATCTCATGCATACATATTGGTCCTGTTCACAACTGCAGTGATTGTGGGGCCTCATTTATAACCTGGCACGTGCACAGATGGACCTCAGGTGGTGATCAAGCACCTGCCCTTCAGCCCTCTGTCTGGATAGGTGCCCTTTCTGCAAGACATGTTTTCTATTTCTTTTAATAATTTTATATTTTCGTCTTTAAATTTGGCCCTTGGCATCAATTCTCAATTAAAAGAGTGTTTTTTGTCCATTAACTGCATTTCAGTCGAGCCCCTGCCCCTCACTCTACAACTTCTCTTGTGGCAGTCGCATGTAAATGGAGCACCCTGCAGAGCAGCATCACGTCTCCATGACCTGCCTCCATGCACACCCAGGTAACGACAGTGTTTGCCCTGAGCCTCGGCACTGTGTGATGATAATGTGAAATTAAACCACTACTACAACATCTCAGTACAGCCGGTCTAAACAACAAGTAAACTTCACTGACCTCCTCCAACTCTCTGGCAGATTCAGGTTCACCAGTTGCCCGGTGTGAGCACAGACAGACACTAAATTGCTTTCCCACTTCCACATGTCTTTTTAAACCAAAACTCAATTTGAAGTTTGAAGTAAACAGTGCAGAGGAGGAGGAGGAGGAGCGCAGGATGCACGTGTCTGTTCTCTGGGATTCTTGGACAATATTCAAAGCTTATTATAATCAGTACATGACTATTTAAAAGAAGAAAGGATGAGAAGAGGATGAGGGGAGTAGGAGAACAAATTGAGAAGAGGAGAGAGAAGAGGAAAGACTTTCTTGGCTTCCTCCCACATCTGAGTCTCTGTGTCGGAGCTTCAGGAAGTCTCCAGAGGCGTGATGATGACATTCCTCCGGCCTGCCGTTCCTGTCCCACCACCTCTATTGTTTCAGGCTTTAATAACCTCTATACAGGAAGTGGACGGTGAAACCACAGAAACCATATGGGGCTAAAAGCTCTCTTCCGATTGAAACTGAGCTCAGAACTCCGTCCCTGCAGCCGCCGAGGAGTTTACAGTCAGTCTGCTGACACTCAATCGCTGCTCTCTGTCCCTCCCTTTTACCTAGACTAAAAATACGGATCTAAAAATACTCTGTGACTTCTGCTTCTTGTTTCTTTACCAAACACTCTCAAAACTTCATTCATCTAGGGACGGTTTGCTACTGTATCAGCACTGTACGTACACACACGCACACACACTATGAAGCTCAGTGTAAGTTCAGCCAGGAGGACTTTCTTTATGCGACATTCATTCACAGCTCTCTCTATCCCACCACTCCCACCAATCAGCTGATTATAGGTGTGCCCTCTCATGGTTAGCCAATAAAACTTTGCCACGATCTCCTTCAGCCATTCATGTTGCTGCTGCCAAACTTTAAATCTGTTCTCCTCTCTGCTCCTGTCATCGCGCCCTCCTCAAACCCCATTCACCTCCAGTCATCTTATCCAGAGCCCAGGATGAGCTCATCAAATCCCACTCCTCTTCACATCCAGATCCTTAGCTCCCTCTTCATCTCATCTCACCACCACCACCAGCATCTAGACTCTAGACTTTTCTTTTCTCTCAAAACGAGTCTCTCCTGATTAAAATGTATACATCAAAATAATTCACAAGTTTATGAACATGGTGTTCGCTCTCTGTAAGATTGCAAAGCCAAACTGTTCTTCTTTGCTAAACCCAACCAGGTGTGTGTGTTGGCAAAACGTAACCATGTGTGTTTGTTGTTGAGGGAAAAAACAGCAATTCGTGGTGTTGTACTGACGTAGTGCTTTTATTTTGAAAGAGACCGTATGCAAACTGTACATTTCCTGTGAAAACAGAAGTGTATTTTGAAAACAGACAATGCATGTAACAGGCTGAAGTTGACACGGCGTCCCAGAACGTCAACAACCAACACACCCAGGGTACCTTGGACGCTGATATGTGACGAGGTCAGAGTGAGAGATAGAGACATTGACCTCACACATCTCTGACCTTTACACTATGCTAACATGGCTATATCTGCAAGAAGATAATACTGGTGGATATATTAACAGTAGTTATCGGCCTAGCTTCAATCAATAAGCAGACGTCTTTAATAATGGGTACTGGGAGTTTTAAAAGGACACAGGCCGAAAGGGATGGTTCAGAGGTTCTTATCTACAGTCAGTATATTACACTGATCTGACTAAGTGAACGCTATGAGAATATTTTCACCAGAAAAGTGACCGTGCGAGTGATTTTAGGGGTTCGTTAGGACAAACTGACAGACTGAATGTTTTCTGATGGTGTGACAGGATGAGTCGGCAGACTGCTGCTGTGTCAGGTGGACTCAGGGTCAAAGGTCAAAGAGCAGACGTGACCCTGAAACCAGGAAGAGCTGCGAGTCGTGCAGGAGGAGCCTGCAACACAGCAGCCCACCCCTGACCTCTGACCCCTGCACGCTTCCTGACTCCTGCAGATGTGAGATGAAAGGAGACCCACTTCCACTTTCCACTTACAGTGTGACTCATCAGAGGTGAAAGGACTTTGTTTTGCTCGATCGACAGAAACACCAAAGACCGAAAACCACCTGAACATCACACTGACGATGATGATGATGATGATGATGATGATGATGATGATGGGAGTTATTAAGGGAAGGTTTGGAGTTTAGAACAACTTTAATATCATCCACAGAGAGCAGAAAAGACTTAAAAACTCAAGGAATAATACAGCCAGAATATCTGCTGTCATTAATCAGTGAGTCTCTGAGTGTCTCATTAATCCTGAGCTCTGACCAAGTCTTCATATCCAGCTTGCCATTTAAAAATCAAAGAATCAAAGAAGTAATCCGCCATGCAGCTGCACCTCCTTCATATGAGAAGGGAAAGCAAAGGTCACACAGGAAATAAGATGTTCTTCTCTTCTTAATCTCCTTTTATTACCTCGCTCCTCATCACTCCTTCATCTCATCTTCTTAAAGGGACAGTTCACCCCAAAATCAGAAAGACATATTTTTCCTCACTCCTGTGATGCTATCCATCGTTCTAGATTGTTTCAGTGTGAGTTGCCGAGCACAGGAGATATCAGTTGTAGTGATGTCTGTAATGCGGGGCCTACGGCAGAGAAAGATGGCAGTGAAACCTCGGAGCCAGCGCGAGTCACACGGCAACCTTCTGGAGAAGAGCCACCAGAGGTTGAAGCGCAGCAGCTGGTAACCATTGGGCATGAATACTCCAGCCTGGGTCGATAGCAGCAGTTAGCACCCAGGAAAACCACAAGTATTTATCTATACTGGGAGGGCTGGCCCCAGGGCTGGGTACAGTGTGGCGAATTTTAGTGTTTTGGCTGCATAATGGTGGCTGTTGTCTGTCTCCCCAGGAAGGATGAGCGGAAGGGGCATGGCGACAACCAACACAGTCTCACTCTGAAGTCGTCAAAATCCTGTGCTTGGGCAGTGACTTGTGGTGTCAAACACTGATGAAAAAAGCCGTCCTTTAACATCTGCATGTTACGCGGGTGGTTGCTGTTATAGTTTCGGCAGGGGCGTCAAGGGGAAATCCTGTGGGACAAGAACGAAAGTTAAGCCGGCAAAATTCTGACTAGGACGTGCAGGAGGGGTGGATGGGTCCAACAAACACTGACTTTCATCCGGGAGAGAAGCATTCCCATCCTGTAAGATTATAAAGCCAAACCCTTCTTTTTTCCTAAACCCAACCACATGCGTTAGATGTTGGAGGATAAAAAACAATCGATTTGCAGTGTTGTATTGCACAGTACAGGACCCAAGTGCATCTCTGGTCTCTTCATCTGACCCTCTCTGGTCGATGTTTTCTCACTCAGGATCAAACTTTATTGGGGAGGATAATTACAAGACATCATGTCTGACAACATCACAATTTATGACATCCATGTGAACCTGCAAACAGACTAATGGGAGACCCAGTGTTATAACTCCCTGTGTACACACTAATTACGTTCGGCAATTACACTGAGGCAACAAACACTCAGGACTGCTGCTGATTGCTGTTAATCTAACGTCGATGAAATTCAGCAAAGCAAGTTCCAGACGTAAAGGCTTGGTCCTCCACAGCTCGCCCATTGTTGGGAATTTACAGTATTAACCCTAAAATAATACATTAAAGCTCCAGTGTGTGGGATATAGGGAGATATATTGGCAGAAATGTAATTTCTAAGTAAGTTGTCTTTAGTGTATAATCACCTGAAAATAAGAATCGTTAGGTTTTTGTTACCTTAGAATGAATGCCTTCTGTTCCTGAGATATGACATTAAATAATGGTCAAAAAAGTGTTTTTGCAGAACATTATGATGTCACAGTGAAGTTGACCTTTGACCTTTTGGACATAAAATGTCACCACTTCATTATTTTAAACTGTTGGACGTTTGTGTGAAGTTTTGTCAGAATTAGGGTATGCATTCCTGAGTTATGGTCAAAAACATGTTTTGTGAGATCATAGCGACCTTTGACCACCAAATTTTCATCAGTTCACCGTTGAGTCTAAGTGGACGCTTGTGCGAAATCTGGAAAAATTCTCTCAAGGCGTTCTTGAGACATCACATTCACAGAATGAGATGGAGACAAGGTTACAGTGAACTTGATGTTTAACCACCAAAATCAAATCAATTCATTCATGACTCAAAGTGGATGTTTGTGACAAATTTAAAGAAATTCCCTCTATGTCTTCTTGAGATATCGTGTTCACAGATGGGACAACCTAAAACATAATGTCTCTGGCCACGACTACTGCCAGCGAGGAGGCATAAAAAACTATCAACTATTAAAAAAGTTGACAATTAATTTTCTGTCTGTGAACTAACTGTTTCATTTCTATATAACACTTTAAAAGTATCATTTAAAATATGCTTCCTTCACACAGTGGCCTTAAAGAGTGAAGCCTCCAGACTACACTGCTGCCACAGAGAGAGGAAACACTTTCCACTTCATCTTGCCAAAATAAAGGTCATGAGAAATATCACTGCTTCTAACCTTTTACACTCCTCTACTTGTGTGTTGATATGAATGATATTGTATTTTCTAAAGCTCCAATGAGATGCTGTGATCTTTTGCTGCATGCTTTACTGTTGGGAACATTCAGTTCTCTGCAGTTTCCATTGATCTGAATGCAAAACGAAAAAAAAGAAACTCTGGATCATTAAAGCTGCTCAGTTAAATGTCAGATGACTCCGGAGAAGTATTGATATAAAATACGTTAGCTGCTTCACACACACACACACACACACACACACACACACACACACACACAAAAACACACTGCAGCTCCCACTCAGTGAATGAGGAACGCTTCACTCTGTACTGGTAAACAGCAGGAGACTGGGAGCTACTGGGAGAAAATACATACTTGTGTATGTGTTTTACATTTTCAAACACTGAAAATACTGCACCTCATACCTAAAACTGGATGCAGTCACAAAAATTTATTTCCACAAATCTTCTCAAATTTCCTATATGCAGTTTGCATCTTGACCACAATGGTGATATTGGAAATAATGCCAGGAATGGAAGCCTGTTTTGGGACTGCTGCTGCTTGAACTGTCCATCTTGACTCAACACTGCTCTTCCTTCTCCTGTCAGGTACACCACACTACAAGCGCTTGTCTCAGAAATCCTGTGTGTCAGATTAATTTTCATGAATAAATAGAGCATCCTTAATCGTGGAAAAAAAAGTCCCATATTTTTTAAATTGCCATGTTTTAAAAAGGTCTTTTTGGTTGCTTTGTCACATTCTACCTATGCCAATCCTCAATGCCTATGTGCAGTTTCACATAGATTGACCACGTCAGTGAGTAGAAAAACGTGGAACAGACACACACACAGAGTTTTCGTCATTATATAGTAAGATGTTATTTGAAAAGCGCCTTACAAAACACTCAAGGTCACTGTACAATAGTAAAGTAATAAATAACAACAAGGAGAGACAACACAGAAGAAACAATACATAACAAAACAAGAAAGAAATGTACAGTGCAGTCACAGAGAGTATGCTAATTTGAACAGCTGAGTTTTGAGTCTGGATTTAAACAGTGGAAGAAAGTCGGATGTGTTGCGGATGTCAGGCGGGAGTGAGTTCCTGAGTTGAGGAGCAGAGCAGCAGAAAGCTCTGAGACGGACGGAGGGGACAGAGAGGTGGATGGAGGAGGAGGATCGGAGGGAGTGGGAGGAGGTGGCAACGTGGAGGAGATCGGACAAATATGGAAGGGCGAGGTTATGGATGGCCTTGAATGTATAAAAGAGAAATTTGAATTGAATCCTGGATTTAACCGGAAGCCAGTGAAGTTGCTGGAGGGCAGGGGTGATGTGGTGGAATGAGGGGGTTTGGGTGACGACACGAGCAGCGGAGTTTTGGACCATTTGAAGCTTATGGAGGGACCTGTGAGGGAGACCAAAGAGGAGAGAACTGCAGTAGTTGATGCGGGAAGTGACAAGGCTATGGACAAGAATAGAAGTGGTGTGGGGGCTGAGGGAAGGGCGGAGACGATTAATGTTGCGGAGATGAAAATATGCAGACCGGGTAATATTACTGATATGAGAGTGGAAGGATAGAGTGCTGTCGAGGATTGACACCAAGACTCTTAACCTGAGGGGAAGGGGAAACGGAGGAGCTGTCAATTTGGAGGGAGAAACTTTAGATAGTATAGATTTCGTGCCCATGAGGAGGATTTCTGTTTTATCTCTGTTGAGTTTAAGGAAGTTAGAAGTGAGCCAGGATTTCATTTTGGAAAGACAGGTGGTTTATGCATGGATGGATCACTGAACAGGCTTACTGGGCTCAAAGTGCCCCCCCTCACCAGCCTTCACTTGCAAAATGTCACTTAAATTAACACGTAGGTGCAATGAAGTTGCAGACTGACACAAAATAACAACAAAAACGATCAAAACATCAACAAAAAGACACAAAACAACCACAAGGAGGCAAAAAAACACAAAATCAACACAAAAGCCCATTTTCTACCACAGGAACTTTTATCACTAGGAATTCTTTTACCCAGGTAAATAAATTCCTGGTGATAAAAATTCCTGGAAACATTGGTAGAAAAGGGGCTAAAGTCTGTGTGTCACCTGAAAATAAAAATCAATGTGTTCTCATTACCTCAGAGTGAGCCGTTTATATCTACACAGGGAGTGGGTCTTTGTCCACGGAGCTTGCCATGTTCACCGCCATGTTCCTACAACACAGTCTTACTCTGAAGTCGTCAAATATCCGGCGCTTGGTCAGTGACTTCCAGCGTGAAACACAGCCTTTCGCCATTATTGTTCAACGGCCCCCAGCAGTGACAGGGGAAAATGAGGTGGGACAACAACAACAATTACGGAGGAAGACGTCTGAGTAGGGTGGGTGGGAGCAGTGGTGGATGGTCAAACAACCACTGACTTTCACCCAGGAGGCCGGTGTTCACTTCCCATAAGATTATAAAGCCAAACCCTGTTCTTTCTTCCTAAACCCAACCATGTGTGTGTGTTGTTGAAGGAAAAAAAACATCAATTTGCAGTGCTGTACTGACGTAGTGCTTTTATTTTGAAAGAGACTGTATGCAAACTGTACATTTCCTGTGAAAACAGAAGTGTATTTTGAAAACAGACAATGCATGAAACAGGCTGAAGTTGACACGGCGTCCCAGAACATCAACAACCAACACACCCAGGGTACCTTGGACGTCATACGTGGACGTGGAAAGTCCATGACCAAACGTTCTTATGAGACGAGGTCGGAGTGAGAATGTGTTGGTTTCTACAGTAGCCCAGAATGGACAAACCAAACACTGACTACAGATGGGGAAATTCCCCATCACATTTTCACATCGGGCCCATCTGAGATGAGCAGTGTCAGAAAAACACAGATGTCAGAAAAACACAGATTTTTAAACATGAAACTGATTTATTTGGTGTTTTTACTGGTTTAATCAGCTGGTCTGTTTGCAATGAACAATGAACACTGGAGGAAATCTAACTGGGAGATGTTTCAGCTGATTGAAATCTGCAATCCTCACTACTAGATGCCACTAAATCTCACACATTGGACCTTTAAAAAGAGAAGATGAGAAATAACCCTCCTGGATAAAGACGACTGAAGCTACCCACATATACGCAGTCACGACTCTTTCTACATTTCCATTTTGACACTCAAACTGACTCACTGCCTCATTCAAGCATAATCATTTTCTGTCATAACATAAAGCTTGACTTCAGCTCTACAGGAGACACACATCTGAAAGGGTTGGAGCTGAATCAAGTCATTGTGTTCTCAGGGATTTCTGTTGAAAGGACACAGTCGATTAGAGGCTGTTTACAAAACAGGAAGTGTTCACGATGCTCTCCCGCTGACACAGCTGGATCAAAGCCACATTACACGGTTCAGAGACAGATAATAAATAAATCTAACCTGACAACATCAGAGAGCTCTGTTCTTCTGCCTGAGCCTCATCTCTTATTTTGTCTGTTGGACACTGTGGCAGATTAATATGGGATGCAGAGTGTAAATATAAATAATTGAACATCATTGAATCATCTGTTGATTTTATGAGGTGAATTTAATAGTGTTCTTTTTCCATTATTGTCATTTATTTCCTATCACATTTGGGAAACAGAAATCTACACTAAAAAAATGAAAAGAAAAGTAATTCAGCCCTTCATTACACTACATATATATATAGTGTGTATCTAATATCTATTTTATAGTGCTGTGAAAACGTCAACAAATTTGTCCTTCAAAACAGCTGATTTATTCAAGTTTATCCCCAAAAAGCTACATTTTACAAGATTACATTGAACACAACATGAGAACTATAATTTACCTTTGCCCAGTACTCATTTTTACTGAATAGAGCTCGAACGCTTCACAATGTAAATCAGTGCAACCTCCGTGAGCTGTTTGTTGCAGCCACCTGCTGCTAAGAGGTAATGATTTAAATCTGCTAGCTGCTAACAGCTAACAGCTAACTTAATGGGCTCTCCTCCTGCTGATTTCATGCTCTTCCTTTCCAGATACACTCCTCTCAGCAGTGGTAGTTGAAAAGGCTTCAAAGAGCTTTTGTCATTTTTACATTATACGAAACAGTGTGTTTCAGGGTTTTCGTGACGTCAGATAACTCGATACACTTTGATATGTAGTTATGTTGTTGTGGCCTTTTGTGATATTTCTAAATAATAGTAGTGATAGTATTAAAAAATAGTTAAAAAAAAGTGAAAGATAAACATTTGGATTTTTTCCCCCATTTGTGGCGCCCCCTGTGGATGACAGTGTCCTTAGCATTCGCCTAAACTACCTATACCATGGGCTGGCACTGATACCCGCTGTAAAGTTGGGCATTTTAACATGGGGGCCTATTGGGATCGACTTGCTTTTAAAACCAGCCTCAAATGGCCATTAGAGGAACTGCAGTTTCTGGCACTTCCACACTGACTTCATTTTTCAGCCCTGGAGGTTGCAGCTTGATCTGAGCTCTGTAAGTATTGTTTTTGTTGCTGATCACAATCTGAATATGACAGACACACTCTGACTGACCGAGACAGCCTCCAGTGTGTCTTGAAACCATTCAGTTCTCACAGCAGAGTGTCTAAACACCAAGAGAGCAGGAACTGCCTCGACAAAGGCTTCCTTCCATCAGCAGCAGTAACACTGATTACTGAAGACCGAAGACATTTAATTTAAGTTCTGCTTTAAGCTTGATTCAACCTCTTTAAGTTTACTCTCTTTTCTCAGCAACAGTTTGTAGTGTCTTCTCCTGAACGTCCTCAGATCAGAGGAGCAATATCTTAATGAGGAGCATTTGTTTTATGTCTCTTTATTACCTCCATGCATGCCTGACACAGCTAATTGGGTGTGCTTGCTGCCGTCAGTGAAATCTGCGACCCCGATGTTCCTGTGCATAATGCCACGCTGGATGCTGCTTCATGAGCACATCAGGTTCACTCTCAGCCTCTTTAATTAGACACTCGTGTGAGAGACTAAGAAAGCTGTCAGTCCAGAGCCTTTCAATTACACTTTCTTTATTTGTTTGTTTTTGGCTCCTCTTCTTCCTCTTCCTTCACTCGGCTTAATCAGAGCGGGAAGGTGACAGCGAAGAGACGACCCGCTGAGCTGGAACACGCCGCCTTCTCCTCCGTCAACACCGCCTCACCATCATTATCACACTCTGACTCATCATTAAGGCACACAGTGTGGAAACACACTGTTACAAGTAAAAGATCTGTATTCAAATGTTGCCTTCAGTGAAAGTAGCTCTGTATCTTCTGAACCAGCAGGCGGCTGTCCAACCTGTCCAAGCAATCACAAGCAGTGCCATTGATCACAAACACACTAACTGTCACACACAGCTGTCAATCGTGATGTCACAGCCCCTTTTTATAGCATCAAATAACTAATTAAACCCAAAGTTGCTATAAAAACAAACACTTGTACAAACACCAGCGTGATACAAACTACCTAAAATGACAGAAACTATTTTGGGAAAAATTTATTTGACATGTACTTTGACCTTTTAGTCTGGCACATGCCCCATCCACTAACAAAAGGGGGCGGGGTTTATGACCTGTATTGCAGCCAGCCACCAGGTGGCGATCCAGATGCTTTGGCTTCATTTCTGGGGAGCTGTTATGTCGTCCATCTTTATCATACAGTCTAACCGGCAACCACAACATACATCACAACAGAGAAGCTTTGATTACAGTTATTCATGGACGAGAGGCTTGCGCTCGTGACAGCGTGAGATGTAAACATTAATGGCGTCCTCCTCGGCTGAGCTGTAACGTTAGCTAGCGCAGTGCTCAGTGAGCTGGCAGTAAATGCATGCTTCTCTCTACGCGGTGATACATTTGATGGGTGTAATTTAGTAGAAAGAAATTAGTTCCACATGCCTGTGTTGGCTAAATGTAACCATGTGCGTTTGTTGTTGAAGGAAAGAAAACGTCAATGTGCGGTGTTGTCCCGACGTAGTGCTTTTATTTTGAAAGAGACTGTACACAAACTGTACATTTCCTGTGAAAACAGAAGTGTATTTTGAAAACAGATGATGCATGTAACAGGCTGAAGTTGACACAGCGTCACAGAACGTCAACAACCAACACACCCAGGGTACCTTGGACGTCATACGTGGACGTGGAAAGTTCATGACCAAATGTTGTTATGTGACGAGAGTGAGACTATGTTGCCTCGGCCAGTCTGGGTCAGATTGACTAATACATGCAGTTGCATTATCTGGGTGTTAGTCCGACTTTGAGAAATTTGATTAGTATGATTTGAGCCGGTACAACATGTATTTTAAAAGTCTGGTTTTAGTCAAACGAACACATTAAATCAATTTTCTCTAATGCCATGTGAACGTACTGACTGTCTACTTGATAAATTCTGGACAAATCTAGTGGACGACCCCTGCTCTAAATCACAAGTCTAAACTAAGCTAATTAGTCCAACTAAATCATAATCGGTTCGTTCAAATCAAACACAGCAGGCTGATTAACAGTTTTTTCTTCAGTGTGGAGACTTTTACTAATCATTTAAGGTCGTCTCCACTGATTACCTTTTCACAGCACAAACACCCGAGCTAGCAGAGCGTCTGATGAGGATCCTGCCGCTGCATACATCTGTCTCCATCGTCCCTCCACAGTCTGCCCTCTGGCACAACACAATGACGCCATTCTTAATTACATTTGCTCTGATGTGCTCGGTTTGTTTTTCCAACAGGGAAAACAGCCATCAATGAGCACAACATCTCTTCTTTTGATTTGCTGCGGGGGACAGTTTAAAGGTCTGGAACGGGATAAATCGTGTAAATTAGAGTCATTTTTTAGGAGTAAAAGTAATGAGAGAAGGACAGCACCCTAATAAATCTAACAATCAATGCACAGACATTTCAGGCAGACATCTGTCCACAGTGTCCACAGGGTACATATTCTTGCTTTTCAAGATTTATTGTCTCCTTCGACTGACGTATTTTTGAGGACATGTCTCTGATAACTTAATGGTTAAAACAGAGTCTGTAGCTACAGCCCAGTTTATCATTGAGCTGCTTCCATCTACACAACATTAACCACCTTCCCCTCACCCTCACACCGCACTGCACCACCATTCTTGTTCACATCCAGTTACATCCTGTATTGATCATTATAACTGGCCTCTCTTTGGTCTCCCTCTCAAGTCCATTCACAAACTTCAACTGGTCCAGACCTCTGCCGCCTGCATCATCACCAGAACTCCCTCCATCAGTAACATCACTCTTGTCCTTCAGCAGCGTCACTGGCTCCCAGTTCAATACCACCTTGACTTTAAGATCTTACTCCTCACCTTAAAGGCACATCCACACCTCCACTCGCACTCTCAGGTCTTCCTCTTCCATCCACCTCACTGTTCTGCCAGCCCACCATGGGGTCTGGAGCCTCCAGCTGCTCTGCCTGCTGCCTCTGGAACTCCCTCCACCGTGCATTGGTAACATCAACTCTTTCTCCACTTTCAAATCCTGCTTCAAATCTCACCTCTTTCAAGTAGCCTATTCAGTCTGACTCTTGTCTGTCTAGCCACACATATCCGCTATTTCAACCCGGTCTAACTCCTAAGTCGTTAAAATCTGGCGCCTGGGCATTGACTTGCCACCTCAGACACTGACGAAAAAGCCGGCAAGATACGCGGCCGGTCGCCATTATAGTTTGACCAACACCGCCTTTCACCCAGGAGAGCTGTGTTCGTGTCCCTTAAGATTCTAAAGCCAAATCCTGTTCTTTCTTCCTAAACCCAACCATGAGCGTTTGTTGTTGGAGGGGAAAAAAACGTTGTTGTACTAACGTGGCACATTTATTTTGAAAGAGACTGCATGCAAACTGTACATTTCCTGTGAAAACAGAAGTGTATTTTGAAAGAAGACAATGCATGTAACAGGCTGACACACCCAGGGTACCTTTCACTACTAAATGTCGATATGTGAGGAGGTTGGAGTGAGAATGTGTTGGCTATCTACACAGACTTTTATTCACTATAATTCATTATTTATTTGTTATGTAATTATTATTTTCATTATGTATTTGTACGGTATTTTATTCCTGATCTCACTGACTTTACTAACCAGCTGTTATTCTTTCTATCTTTGCCTGTAAGGTGACCTTGAGTGTCTTGAAAGGTGCCGATAAATAAAATGTAAAATGTATTATTATTGAGAAACTGCAAAAACTGTGGACACAACGTTGAAAAAACGCAGATATAAAGAGGTGAAACAAAGATGGGGTTGGCTCTCGCTCTCCCTTTCACTGGTGACACAATCAGTAGCCGATAATTCCTGTGAAGTATACCTTTATGTATTTTGACCAGTGCTATTCACAAAAAAATCAATCTAAATAACAAATATCCGAAGCTCCCACACAGGACATGATGGCGGTGCTGGATGCAAAAGAAGATAGAAAAAAGTTCAAAACAAGATTTTAATATCATGCCTCTGTTCAGACCTGTAGGAGTTGTTGAATGCTGACATCATGACTCTTATTTTTTCTGTTACAGTGACATTTGTTGCCCTGAACAACAGTCGACATTCAGCAACATGTTGCATTTCATATAAAGGACTGAAAGAAACCTGAGGACTAAAAGCCTGGAGCGGGATCTCATTTCTCCGTCTCTTTTATAAACAGCTTTATATTCTGTCAGTCTCACATTAGGAGGTTCACACCTGCAGGCTCTCACCTTCAGGAGGCCTCACCTCCCGCTGATGGAGCTGCTGTTGCTACAATTAGAGCAGAAAGTACGAAGACACTGAGAGAGAGGAGAGAAAGAGAGATAAGTTCAGAGGAGGATAATTACTCATCACTCAGGTTCATCACAGCTGATTCTCAGATGACCTTTACAGTGTTACAGTGCGATTCCCGCCTCAACAAAATCTTATTACTATAACAAACTAAAATAAAAATTGGTGAATGCTCTTATAAACTTTAATGACACTTTTGCCTCTGGTCTCAGGGGTAGTCTTTGCTCTCAGTCCTTAAAGTTGTTGTTGGTTCAAGCTTTATTCAACCTCTAAATTTAGTTGACTTGCTTTTCTTTGCAACAGTGTGTAACAAGTTTCCTCACCTCACCCCTCTGAGATCCGCCGGCGCTCCTGGCGAGGGAAAACTGGCACAGCTATTTTCACAGTGTCCCTTTGACCTCTCAGCTCACCTCTGAATGATGTGGGTTCTGTGGGTACCAGCGAGGCTCCCCTTTACAGACGTGCCCACTTTATGCTAGTCTAATGCAGTTTTTTGCATGTAGTATAAATTTGTTATTTTTGTCTACTGTATTTGAATCAGGGTTGCTAACAAGCACCCGCCACGATGGAACGGCCAACATTAAACAGACAATGCAGTCTTGGGATTCCCTCCCCAGATGACTTAACACCCATTCACACCTGGTCCCATCTAACCCTAACAACACACATACTGGTTGGGTGGGTCAACGACTCACATGTGACCTCAACGACTCTGAAAGGGTCCACACCCACAAAGAGTTTAAAGCCTCTGACTTCGCACCAGTCCGTTAGAACTGAAGAAGCCTCTTGGATGAGAGGTGAAACGTCTTCAAGAAACGCAAGCAAGTCCAGTTGCCTACGACATAGCACACAGTAATACCATGACCTGGATGACTGAGAATCTTCACTGACATTTATGAACCTACCCACCACAATGTCGGGTGAAAATATATAACAAACGATCGAATTGTTCCACGAAAAAGTCGAATCAATCATGAGCTGCTCTGCCTAAGTAGTGGCGTGTCCTCACTGCATCTTCTCAACCAACCTGATTGAGGTTATTCTTCTTCTGTCTTCTTTTTTGTGTTTACTGGTGGACTGCAAACAAACCAACCAACCAACCAACCAACCAACCAACCAACTGCCATAAAAGAAAATGAAAAAGAAGATTCACAAAGTTGTGTAGCGTTAGCAGTTGACATTAACATGGGTTTGTTTGTGTCTAATTTGATCACGTAATTTAAGGACAATGTGGTGACATGTTACTGGTACAAAGAGAGTGGCCAATGTCACAGAGCCCACAAGCTTCCTTCCATCAGCAGCAGTATCACTGATTACTGAAGACCGACAGGATGGAGAGACGGACTCAGAGTCCACAGACATTTAATCACTTGACTGACTGACTGACGGGAACTGTGGAGCATTTGGAAATCACAACTTTTAAGGTTTTTAGAGGGAATTTAAGTTCTGCTTCAAGCTTGATTCAGCCTCTTTAAGTTTACTCTCTTTTCTCAGCAACAGTTTGTAGTGTCTTCTCCTGAACGTCCTCAGATCAGAGGAGCGATATCTTAATGAGCAACGTTTGTTTTATGTCTCTTTATTACCTCCATGCATACCTGACACAGCTAATTGGGTGTGCTTGCTGCCGTCAGTGAAATCTGCGACCCCGATGTTCCTGTGCATAATGCCACGCTGGATGCTGCTTCATGAGCACATCAGGTTCACTCTCAGCCTCTTTAATTAGACACTCGTGTGAGAGACGTAAGAAAGCTGTCAGTCCAGAGCCTTTCAATTACACTTTCTTTATTCGTTTGTTTTTGGCTCCTCTTCTTCCTCTTCCTTCACTCGGCTTAATCAGAGTGGGAAGGCGACGGCGAAGAGACGACCCGCTGAGCTGGAACACGCCGCCTTCTCCTCCGTCAACACCGCCTCACCATCATTATCACACTCTGACTGCTACTGTGTACCTGTTTTCATTTTCATTTTACTCGAATCAATCAGCAGTGATTGATGTATCTGTGATGAAGCATTCTGTTCTTCACACAGTATAGTGGTGCATAAAGTACTCAGGCACAAGTAAAGATCCTACATTCAAATATTTACTCAAGAAAAAGTACAAAAGCGTTCACATCAAAATATACTTAAAGTACCAAAAGTAGATTAAAGAAAAATATTAATGAATAACGTTTTGGAGATCATGTGTCTGAGAAACATGACCCATGTTTTGGTGTTGCACAAGGAAGCTGCCTTGGTCCATTATTATTCTCATGGTACACGCTGCCACTTGGTGACATCATCAAAGAACACAACGTTTGTTTACATAGTTACACGGATGACACACAACTGTACATCTCTGCTGAGCCAAACGATGCTGCAGCCTTGAATCACTACCTGTCTTTTGGCGATAAATAAATGGATGAGCAACAGTTTCTTTACAAATGGTGTTATTTGAAGAGCGAACAAACTTTTGCCAGAGTTCAAGGACTGAAAGCAAAGACCAGAGGCAGAAACTTCTTTCAATTTCTGACACCGTTCACCCCTTCTTTTTAGTTTGAACCGTTTTTTTTACACAAGCAGTTTTACTTGAAACTGTGTTTGACCTTCTGTACTGTCAGTCACAGTCTGCAGCTTCACCTCACACACATCAGGTGTTAAACCACAGGAACAGACCTAATATAGACATATTTCCTGAGCAGAGCTGTTGAGTTCCACTTCATGAAAAGCGGTCACTGGAGATTCAACATGGCAGACGGCGCAGGTGTCAGTTTCCTCACATTCCTCTTCTTTATTAGGTCATGTTATGAAACATTAATGCAGCAGCATGAGCTCTGCAATCACGCTGAATCATGTCTGCGACTGAAAAGGTTTTCTCCAGGTCTATTATAATCTTGTTCCAGGTTACAGTAAAGTAATCGTATGGTCATTACGGAAACTTGCTGTCAGAGCCGTGTTCAGGATGCAGCAGGCCCACAGGGACGAGATGCAGATAAAGAAAAACAGATGAGGTTTGGGGGACGTGTAATGCAGGTTGGTCAGAAGTGGCAGCAGCTCAATTCGTCCGGCACATGTTGTACATTTGCTGAGCGTACAGTCCATTTGGCCGCTTGCCCGGGGGCCGAGGTTTCTCGCCGGGGGAGGTAATTGGCCAAGGCCGGAGCTGCGGGAGGACAGAAAATGAAGTCGCACTGCGAGCTCTGACACAACAGTGTGTTATCATCTGCTTCATGCTCCTTACAGAGCCCCAGAGGGCCCTCCTGCAGAGCAAGACCATGACCCACCAGAACAACAGCTCCGTCTCTGGCCTCATTTTTACTTCAGCTCACACACTTATCAGTCCAGCCCAGAAAGCACAAGAACATCTTTACTGTAATGGACAATGTCATGCAGGATGTACACACTGAATAAATTACTGGGTTGCCAGTACAGTCAGCTCATGATTCTGTTTTCATGGCAAGTTTGACTGAAAAAATACTGTTAACAAATCTAAATATATTCCCTGAAATATATCATCCTTCTTACCCTTCTTCCTTACATCTTACTCGCAAAATAAAAACGGCAGACTGTTGAATACTAATGTTGAATAATAGCAAATGCTAATGCTGGAGTAAGATAAGAGTAAATCCAGACAGCAGGTATGAAGCAGCCTGACAGTTTATCAGAGTGTCTCGAGGTCCATTCATACATATCTGCAGCCTCCAGGCATCTGCAGCAGCTGGGAGCACTGATAGGAGGCTGACTCATGCAAAATTCAAATTTTTTACTCGACACAGAAATATCTGATCAGGTTTCACCTTCCTTTTACAAAACAGACACCTTTCCACATATAATATATCGCCGTATTAGAGTGTCTTTGCTGCACGCTCATGTTGTGTTACAAGATCCCTGCTGGAGCTATTTCTTGTTGAACAACAGTGCTCAGTTTCCTAAAGTTTGTCGTCACAGTGAGGTTGGCAGCGTGGCTGTACGGAAACCAAAACCTGAACCTGAGCTACAGCCGGAGACAATGGGCAGATGGATAAAGAAATAGCACCAACACGCAGCTCCCCTTACAATACCCAACAGTTGTGTTTGTGTACAAACCAAACAAACAAGACACAACATGTTCATCAGTGAGCATTGGGTCCTGTACACAGGCAGCGTTTCTTTTTTTTTGGGCCCTCAAATCCTTTGTTTCAATGTAGATGTGCAGAGGGCATGCTCAAAAGCAAGAGTGAAACCATCAAAGTGTGCAAGCATTCCCAAGCAACATGGCACAATAGCTGCACCCTGAGACAAAGTTCAGCTTTTGGATCGCAGTACTGTTTCCACCAAACCCTTTCAGTTCAGTACCTTTGGAACCAGCAGTAAGCCTTCAGACATGGTACCTAGACCCTCGGTGTGTTCAGACAGTCCTCTTAAATGTGGGCGGGGTTGTTGTCACTCACTGCTCCGTCCAGCACTCGCTGTATTTCCTCATCAGCGGTGACACAGATGGAAGTCTGCACCTGGTTTATCGTCCACAGAACGAGGCTGCACGCCCACATTTTCACAACAAAATAGAACAGGCTGCAGTGAGAGTCTCTCTCCATGGGATATTTAAAAATAGCAGCTTTGTGCATTTAGTCCTTCTCAGGCAAGCTCAGGGGTTTAGTGTTGCTGTAGCCCACAGGAAGTGAGGATTAGAATATATGACCTTCACATAATCCGCTCCAAATTAATCTATATTTTTAAAGTCATTACTAAAAGTGTGTGTCATATAAAAACTAAAGTGATGGTCAAAGTTGTCACAGTGAAATTTAAGGTGTGCTGATGGATTCACGTCATCAACTCATGCATTGAGTAACATTACAAGTTAACGTTCCACCTTAAAAGTTGCCGGCAGTCTCCAGCTGCTGTGAGAGGCAGCAAAACATGCTTTCATTTTATAGTATGTATGTCACAGTATGAACAGTGGTTATAAAACCAGCCACAACTCAGCCCTGAGCAGAGTGAGCGTCCTCTACTGACCAATCAGACTGCAGTGTTCACAGCTCCACCTTTTAGTACCAGATCTGTGCGCTAGGTACCCCAACAGAGGGGGGACCAAACATGGGGACAGTAAGGAACGCTTCTGTTGGTACCATCCACAACTTTTCACTGTGGAAACTACGACGTGTCGACGTCAGTGGCACAAGTCGACACCCCCTGGGAGGAGTCGACAAGTCGTGTGTTTTTCCCTCTCTCTCTCTCTGTGTGCTTGTGTACAGAATGCAATCGCTGCCTCTGACTGGCTTACGCTGATACTTTATCCTTGACTAAGTGAACATACTATAAGCGTAGCAGACTCCACGAGGAATGTCCGCAGTCATTCGGGCTTTCATAGTCAAGCGCACTTCCGCGTTGTAGTTTCCTGTAAAAATGTCCATGAAAAATCCCCGCGATGTGAAAAATACATGCCTAGCAGTCACTGGTGCGCGGAGCGGAGTCTGCGCAGTCGAAAAATCTGAGCCGTTAATGCCCTAGTGGAAACAGAAAAAATGCTTACTGAACTGAACTGAACTGAACTGAACCGTACTGTACTTCTTGGTGGAACACACCTCTATGGCGCAGGTAATAAAAATGATGTGATTTAAATATCAGTGACTTTAAAATATACACCAGTTTCAAATATCAGGGGGACCATGTGATGACCACAAACAGGACATGTACAATCCATAAGGGGTTGACGATGGCTGCTAATTGTTGCGCAGCCTCATCACTGAGCCAGTGTTTCCAGTGGCAGTGTACCCAGAGTTACTGTCACTGACACAATCTAAACCCACTGAACTTTAGTGCCAACGTCTTCAGTTCTCAGTCCAGGTTGATATCACTGCTCTCGCTGCAGCTGTCCGTCTCTCTCTGTGGATAAAACCACCATCTCCTCTCGGCTTCTCGGCGCTCAGATTCCAGCGTATTAATCTTTAACTACTGCCAGATGGACGAGAACAGCGGAGAGGAAGAGGAAAAGAGGGCTGAGGCACGGCCTTGTGGGTGGATTTGTTCAGGATGATCGACTGCCCGCTTCGCCACCACGCCAGGAGATGTGGTGATGACATCACCCGCTGCTGTGCGGGAAGGCGAGGTCACGGAGAGTGTGATGTTCATGCCTAAGAGTTTATAAAGATGGCTTCAGTGCCATGAACCGGATTTGGGAATACACAACCCAAAGACTGCCTCATGCACCTACCCCAAAATATTTAAATGATCTGAGCTTTTCATATTTTATTCATTCAGCCAACTGTTCGATTACATTTCCTGTAAATCTGATTTCCTGACATGTAAATGCTGTTCACGCAGCATGATTAAAATTCTCTGAAAACTTAAAACTGAGTCAGAGGACTGATCAAAATGTGTCGATCACTGAAAGTTGGTTTCCCACACGTTCATTTTTTGTAGCGACCCGCCAGGATTACAACATCCAGCCTGATAAGACCATCCTGATGACATGTATCGGTCTGGATTCGCTGCCATCCCAAACACTTTCCAGAAATTTAAATCCAATCTGGGCCAATCCGGGGTCCACATCGTAGCTGACAACCAATGAGTTTCTCCTGATTGAAGTGAAGTTATTGTGTCAGTAACGACAATTAAACAACAAGAGGACGATGCACTCGCAGGACTTTCACCATTCTCCTGACTGGATTTTGCAAAAACTTAATTTATCAACTGGCTCCACTGGTGATGAAGATGTTTCCTGGTGTGTTGTTACGCTGATCGACTGAAGGAGTTTGTCTGTCAAGGCGAGTACTCCCGCCCACTGAAAGTGTTTGGGGCAGCAGGGAGTCCAGACTGATACAGAGAGCGAAACACAATGTTGAGCTCATGTCATGAGGATGGTCTTACCAGGCTAAACAACATCTGTCGCCGCGTACTGATGTTTTATTTTTGGAGGTGGACGATTCATTTGGTGCGCTGTTGTCATATATCAAATGAATCAAATCACTCTGATTGGCAATTCAGCTCGCCACACGAGAAGATAAATGTAAGTGAGGAAAGTAAACAAAGAGCTAAATTTGAAAGGAATTAGACCAAAATAAATATGTTCCAGAAGGTCAGATTATTTTTCTTTCTTCATTGAGCTCTTTAGCAGGAACGTTTCCTGACGGTTTGTGTTATTGTTCTCTGGTGCACAGTAAATATGTTCTGTTCATTCGACATTGGATTGTGTTGTTAATGTGCTAACTGGCTAATTAGCATCGAGACAGTCTTCTGGTTTGCCTTTTTGAGTGACGATCACAGACTAACACCATCTGCTGGTGTGGAGAGTTATTTCCTCTCACGCAAGTGCAGAAGTACGTGCTGGTTGACTGTCAGCGTTATTCTTTGCAGTGTGTTCATGTGCAACTTTTTTGGCCAAGACACGGCAACATGATGCAACACAGCAGGAGGCCTTCTTCACTGCTAGTTTTCTGATCTCGTTTTAATGTGTCAGGGCTCTGAGGCTGAGCCCAGACACCCTACAGGGGAAACTCATTTCAGCCACTGGTATCTACAATACATTCTCTCAGTCACTACCCAGAGCTCATGACCTCAGGTGAGGGTCAGAACGTATTATTAATATATATAGTTATAACATAAAAATGATGTGGTGAGATAGATTGTGTGAATCACAAAGCATACTGGAGTCTCTCATTACAAGTCATCGCATCTTCTCAGATATGTATATTTAAATTTATAAAATAATAAATCTCTGAGAATAGTACTTGGATCTTTCAGTAAAAAAAAAAAAAGTAATATTCCACTTCTCATCAGAAAAAGGTTAAAATCATTTCCTTTCTGTGGGGTATCACACTGCCAGGCTGCCATGTCTCACTCAGCTCTGGTTTCAGTTCCCTTGGCTTGATGTCCTTTAATGGTTTCATTTTCTCCTCCCTCCACGTGTCATCTAATATCTCACGCAGTATAATGTTTTAATATGAAAGCCGTCACTTTATCTCGATAATCACTTTGTCAGCTCTTTGACAGCATGTGAGGTAATCAAGGCCTGTTCTTTTTTTTCAGGACTGAAAGGACACAAAACACATGGCGTGATTGTTTGATAAATTTGCAATTACAGATGTCTGATGATTAGTCCAGAGGCCTCTCGCAATGCTCCTTCTTTTTGTTCCTGCTGTGATTTAACACCTCCATCAGCGCTCTCACACAAAGTGTCTTTATCAGTAATTATTGAGAAGCCTCATTCTTCATTTGCTGCCATCATCACCACATATTACAGCGTCTGAGGAGAGTAAACACATAATAATGACAACTGTGGGAGTTTCAGTGAAGACTGAGCAGAACTCAGCAGGAGGACAGATTCACAGAGAACACCAAACTACAACATCTGTGCAGCGTATGCTGCCTTTCAGGCCGACTTCAAATAACTAGTTGCAACAAAGCCCCCTGCTTCATAAGTTAAACTTGTTGTTGAATGTTGCTTAAGAACTTGGCTGCCTAACAAAAGACAAATTTTTTGTTATCAATAAATGATTGCATTTTTGTTGCTGTGTGTTCATTTTATGAAACAGTGCCAGGTATATGTAGTAAACAGGGGTGGGGAAAAAAATCGATGCAGCATAGTATAGCAATATTGTCTGTGGCCAGACTGTATCCTTTTCAGCGTCACCTGCAGGTCAGGTGGTAGTCCCCATTTTCAAAAAAGGGGACCGGAGGGTGTGCTCCAATAATCACTGGCTAGCCTCCTGGGAAAAGTTTTCTCCGGGGTGCTGAAAAGGAGGCTCTGACCACGTTCCTCGAGGAGTCTTGTGGGGGGTATTGCGGGATTATGGGGTACTGGGGTCGCTGCTATGAGCCATCTGATCCCTGTATGACCAAAGTGAAAGCTGCGTCCGCACACTCGGTGTAAAGTCAAACACGTTCTCGGTGGATGTTGTCACACCCTTTGTCACAGATCCTGTTTGTGATATTCATGGACAGGATCTCAAGGCACAGCCGGAGGGGAGGAAGGATGAGGATTGGGGACCTCAGAATTGCATCTCTGCTTTTTGCAGATGATGTGGTTCTGTTGGCTTCATCACACCATGACCTCCAGTATGCACTGGGGCAGTTTGCAGCCAAGTGTGAAGCTGTCGGGATGAGAGTCAGCAGCTCCAAGTCTGAAGCCATGGTTCCCTGCCGGAAAATGGTGGATTGCCCCCTCCGGGTTGGGAGAGAGCAAGGGAGTTCAAGTTCGGGCATCTGATCAGGATCCTCTTGGGTGCCTCCCGTTAGAGGTATTATAGGCAGATCTTACTGGTAGGAGGCCCCGGGGTAGACCCAGAACACACTGCTGGGATTACATTCCTCATCTGGCCTGGGAACGCCTCGGGGTCTTCCAGGAGTAGCTGAAAAGCACTGCTGGGGAGAGGGATGTCTGGGGTGCTTTGCTTGGCCTGCTGCCCCCGCGACCTGACTTCGTATAAGCCACTGAAAATGGATGGATGGATATTGTATCGATACACAGACATCAAGTATCGATCTTTTATTATATACATTATTAACTTCATTAATAACAAAGTTTTTGTCAGCAATCTCTGTTGTGCTGCATTTTGCAGGAGGTCTGCAGCATTTGCTCCTGTGTGACTTTGGTGTACGGCTCTAGTTCGGAGAATGTGAGACAGCAGTCTCCTGTCCTCTGTCAGATAATGTTCTGCTCTAGTTTGGAGAACGTGAGACAACGATTGGTTCAAATGTTTTTTAGCGTGTAAAAAATGCCTTGGTTTTCAGTAGTGCTGTATGGATGCAGATCTTTGAATGGGAAGTAGATGATGGGCTGTGTTATTGTCTTTGCTCTCTCACAGTTGCATGGTAGTTGTGTCGAGCTAAATGTGTCCAGTGTTGTTTTTTTTCGGTGGAGCGGGTTTAGCGTTAGCTTGGCCATCAGTGGCTAACACTATGTCTGGACGGTGGAGTGTGAGGTGAGCCCTCATGTTTGTGGTATTCCCAGAGTATTTTATTCTCATATGATACTGCTTGTAAATGTCACGTGTCATATCCAAGTCCTCCTTTCCTTCTGTGGCAAAAAAATCCAAAATAAGTTCAGATGTTGGGTTTAAACGCAGACGGAACGTTTCTGATTTCTCTGGTGCCTCCATCTTTGTTTTGATTAACTTCCTGCCAAATGCTGCTGATTGAGACCTCTGCTGACCCCACCAGGAAAAACAGCACCATCTAGTGGACCGAAAAAGCAACTAATTTTATTATTCTAGCACCAAAAGTTGTCTTAAAATGTGTATTTGCAAAAATGAATGTGTATAATAAAAGATGGATACTTGGCGTCCTTGTATTGATACAATATGTGCATGCAAAACTGTGCGATACAATGCTGTATTAATCTATTTAACCACCACTACTCACAAGTGACAGCAAGTTCCTATAAAATCTGAGCTGAGTCAATATCAAATCACAGATTCACCTGATTATATTGTTATAAACAGCATACAGATGCTGTCTTATGTATCTGTATAGTTTATATAAGATTCAGTATCAAGATACACACAGTTTGTCTGAGAGAGAGATAAACACACTCCTGCTAAACAGAATACGTGACTGGTTTCAGTGGTTTGGTTACACACAGAGACACCTACTGTCAGTTACTCTCTATTATTGGTCTGAAGCTTGTTACAGTCTTCATCAACATGTTTGATTTAAACCTTTCCATGGAGGGAAAGGAAGCTACATTATCAACAGCCTTCTGCTGGATAACAAAGTTGTTTGAAAACTGCTGCAGAGCTGGAAATCTGCATTACGTAACGTCACTCAGAGGGACGCACGGTGGCTGAAATGAGTCACAGCTGGCATCAAAGCGCCTCCTGAATACAAGCACCGAGTGTGAAGAAGAAAGACCTCTGATTGTGATGTTCTACTGTGGTTTGTTCACATATGAAACACGATGTGAAGACTTCATGACAAAATCAAAAGCAGGTTGAACTAGAAAAGTGCTCTGAGCAGACTGCAGGTTTCAGCCAGGTGTGTGTGTGGGCATGTGGGTGGAAAACAGGGAGCTGAGGGCAGGTGGTGTGTCCTCTGGCACCCTTACAGCCAAGACAGTGTCAAAGATGACACAAACAGGGATTTATTCATCTCGTATCGTGCCTAACTTTAGTGAATCGTAACATATCAGGTATGGAGTTTATCTGCAGATGCTCCAGTTCAAACTGTAACAAGACTTCACTATGATGTCAGATGTCAGTCATGACAGAAGCCAAAATGTGACCTGCAACAGACAAGGTAAGGCTTGTTTTTAGCCAAACTGGAGATGCCTTTTGAGATGTGATTTTGTTGATGAACTTTGACCCCTGCCGGTCAGTTAAGGCCCCGATTACACAGACAGCATTTTAACAGCTGGAGGCGACTTTTTGTAAACGTTTCTAATGAGAACGAAGCTTTTTGCTTGCAGTTTCTGCGCTCTAATTGCCTGGCGTTTTTGCCAGAGCGCTCTGAACTCCTCGAGTTGGAAAAACGCCCCACGTCGTCTCCGCTGTTTTCTCATTTTCCAATCAGATGATTTGAGAGGCGGGCCTTCTGTGGTGGTCATGACAACAAGTTTACAGTTGGTAAACAATGGAGGAGAAACTGGTGGTAGTGGTTGCTGGATACCCAGAGCTATACGACTTTACAAACCACAGTTAGCACCATCTCAATAGAAAACAGCGGATAAGTGCAGTACTGTAAACATCCATGATGGAGGAGAAGCTCCTGGACCAACTGGTGGTACTCCCCATGATCCAGCCTCTTTTTTAGGGTCTCATGTACCCACACAGATCTCTGTTTATCTGCTGACAGCCTCTCACCCTCAACCAGAGCTACAGACAGCACCCTCTGCCTCAACATGGCAGCAGCTACACACTGATTACTGCAGGATAAATAAAGTAAGTAAATAAACAGCAGACTGATTACATGGAGGGTTAGGGTAAAAATGGAGTGGTTGCCTGGCAACAATAAAAAGGTGCAGCAAGCATTTTTTTTTTACAAGTGGCATTCAATTTGAAAAACAAAACAAAAAAGGCAGTGCCATGTGCCTTGTGTTTTGCAACCTACAAAACACTTCCTGTGTGACCAAGGCCTGAGAGGTGATGGTACAAAACAGTCAATAAAACAGGTTCTTAAAAAACTGTGAATCACTGCAACCACGAGAGGTCTTTGAGCAGACAGTCATAAATGTGCACACAAAATATGAGGCTGATGGGTCCAGTAGTGTATGAGATCAGCTGCAGACAGACAGACAGATACACACGTGCACACACACGGGATGAAAGCATGATCCCTTTCATGCCTGGTGGAGATAAACCCTGAACAACACTGATATGAGCTTCAACTCAGTGTTAGTACATCTGGCCATGAGCTGTATCAAAGCTCAGTCTGTTTGTCCTGTGATGTTTGTAATCTGACAGACAAACACACAAACAGGTCAAACTGACGCCGACATGCTGCTGGTGGAGCTGGTTAGATAAGACTACGACCTGCTGGTTTTAATGGATTATAAAAATGTGAGTACATGTTTCTTTATGTGTAAAAGGAATCACATTGTGTCCCAGAAGTTTATGATTTATAATGCATTAATAAAATTATGAAGACTAACAGTGCTTATAAATTATTTATGCACCATGCCAGGTTCACACTGGATGTGGAAGAGCCACAAAGCACGTCGTTTTTCCCTGGAGCGCTGCCCGCCTTCTTCGGTGCACATGTTAACTACATGGGTTGTTCACACAGGATGTACAAGTTTACAGTTGGTAAACAATGGTGGTAGTGGTTGCTGGATACCCAGACCTATGCGGCCCGACAAAACAACCATCATGGAGGAGAAGCTCCTGGACCAACTGGTGGTACTCCCCATGATCCAGCCTCTTTTTTAGGGTCTCATGTACCCACACAGATCTCTGTTTATCTGCTGACAGCCTCTCACCCTCAACCAGAGCTACAGACAGACAGTACCCTCTGCCTCAACATGGCAGCAACTACACACCAATTACTGGGAAAATAAGGAGGTAGTCTTAGCTATCTTGCGATCGGGGCCTAATCAGGGCGTCAGTTGTCCAGGTCCAACGCTGTCTCCTACAATATATATGTTTATATGTGACTAATATGCTTTGCAAAACATTTTCAAGAAAAAGTAAATGTTGCCTAGATTACCTTAATCATACCCATCAAGAATTTCAATTCTATCATAGGCCGACTGTTGCATCGCCTGACGTCACCTGTGTTTTAGCCAAAAAGTTGCACATGAAAGTCTCACTCCCTCTCAACTTTAACTGTTTGTTTATGTTCCTCACTTCTGTTTTTCTTCTTGTGTGCTGAGCTGAACTGCCAATAAGAGTGATTGCATTCACTGACAGGCTCCTCCTTCTCCGACGCTTAAAGGATAGCTTCGGTATTTTTCAACCTGGGCCCTATTTCCCCATGGGTATGTGTGCGTATGATTCATAGGTACAACTTGTTCTAAAATTGGTTCAGTATTGAGGGAGGCGGATGCAGCCGGGAACCGCGAAACGAGCTAAAATGGTAAAGGGGGCAAATGTGTCCCGTATAAGTTTGCGCATTAAAAGTGCTTTTTTTCGGCGCTGACCGGTCCAGATCGCCAGTGCTATCTCTGTAAATAGCATAGTAAACGTTTCCCTTACCTCTGGGCTGTGTGTGACGTCATCTCGCGAGAGCTTTGCTCCACTGTTTTCTTGAGGAAGAGGTGTTTCGGGATTGGATGTCTTCTGTTCTTTGGCTGGCAGTAGTCATCTTGGGAGAAGTGAGCACTGCAGACCCGATGGTCTGCATGGCGCAGTGTCTGGACAGGAGTGTTAGCATCCATTTGTAGCACAACTAGCCACAACTTCAGCATCTCGCCGTCCCACAAAGGCAGCCTATGAAAGCTGCACGGGGTGTTGCGCGACATCCTGTTCTTGCAATTCGGATAAGCACAAACACGAACCATTGTTTTCAATCGATGCAGTAAAACTCTCAACTGTACTCCGGGACAACCAGCGCCACTCTGAGCAGCGTTCAGCACGGCTCCTCTGTTTTCTTCCGGCAACAAGCAAAGCTCTCGCGAGATGACGTCACAGCCCAGAGCAAGTGAAGGGTAAGGGAAACGGTTAGTATGCTATTTACAGAGATAGCACTGGCGATCTGAACGGGTCAGTGGCGAACAAAGCACTTTTAATGCGCAAACTAATACGGGACGCATACTGAACCAATTTTAGAACGAGTTGTACCTATGAATCATACGCACACATACACATGGGGAAATAGAACCCAGGATGAAAAATACCGAAGTTATCCTTTAATGCAACTTGCTGAACGGGCTGAAAGAAAGCCTACAAAAGCTGATGAGGGCTGATGGTGTTTGACACACGACAAAGACTAGGGCAGATAGTGCTCACTCACAACATAACATTAACTAACAGCTGACCGTCTGCATAATGTGTCAGGGTGCTTTCACACCTGCCCTGTTTGGTTCGGTTCAGTGGACCTCAAGTTCATTTGCCCCCTCAGTGGGGTTCATTTGGGCAGGTGTGAACACAGCAATTGTTCACTGGATGTGAAGCAACTGCAGTCACATGACACATTGTTTGGGTTAAACATGAGCATGTTACAGTCCTGGAGGATTATTAATGTGCACCTCCTCCTGTACTGCCTTAATATGCACATTCAGCACATCCAATGCATCAAAACATTGTTTTCTAGTTGGAGCCGTGCCTCGTTTTCAAACTGTATGGTTTGACTAAAATGAACAATGACAGCAATATAGTCCACGATGAGCAGCGCTAAAATCAACCTGCGTAGTTGTCCCTCCATTGTGACATTAGAAAGTGTCACATTTATCTTGCAAGTGTACTCTTCTTCAACGTTTGCTTTACTTCCTGGATTTTTCCCACATGGAAATTCTGACCAATCAAGAGCAGCTTTCTCACACAAGGCATTTGATCTGGTCCTCTTGTAAATGCTGCCGTGAGAACATGAACCAACTCTAGGCAATTATACAACTTTGGAACAACATGAGTCCCTGATTCAGACCAAAGGAGACGACTCTAGGGCTGACAGCTGCCTGAGATCAAAAGGTCACTTAAAATCCATTCCCTTTCATGTTGAAGGAGGTGGTGATCAAGAGTAGAAACACACCCCGAACCTTTTCTGTTAACACACTGATGCCAGGAAATGCACTGAAATACATCCGTGTGCGTTATTGGAGCTGCATCAGATGTTCCTGACTGGCTGAAACTGTCTGGACCTGAACCAGAATTGTATTTAACAACAGAGAGCAGACTGCCAGTGATGGATAGATTTCTGCTGCACTAAGGCCAACACATTATACAGCGTTTCAGCAGCAAGGATAAACCTGGAGAGGCTGCCAGCCTGCTGGCTTTGGGTCTTTTTATGTTGGTTTGTTGGTGACAGGAAAGCAGACAGGTGGCAGAGGGCGGACTGACATGATATGTGTGTTAGAGAGACAGGAAGTCAAGGTATACACTGACTCATTAACAGGCTCGAACTCTTTACAACAAATAATTTCCAGGGATATTTTCAACACTGAGTCACATATGTTTGTTTTCAAGGAAACCTGAATATATAAAGATATATTTTTGCATACTCTTGATGGGAGAAGGTGTTAGGTGTGTAGACATTAAGGCCAAGTGATGGTTCCTTTAACAGGAAGTGTGCTATAGCTTTGTCTTTACTTTTATTATTGATGTTATATTGTATGGGCATCATCGTGGGGGGAAAGCGGAACTGACGAACTTGTGTAAGCCCATGATGCCCTTTAAGAGACTGTTCTTATCTGCAGTTCTAAAGGTTATCTTATCAGTGTCATGATAAATTGTTACTGTTAGATTTAGTCTGTTTTGTGTGTGTAAAGCTAAATAGCCTCTCTGAATGATGCACATGGTTCATCTGACTCCTGTGGTAAGTTTGCACCGACATGTGCACTTCCTGTCAGTCATGTCCTTTAAGAATAAAAATAAGGTCAGGCTACAGAAAGGGAAAGAAAGATAGGATCAACTCACCACTTTATTAGGTACACCTAGCTAGTACCAGGTTGGACCCCCTTTTTAATTCTTGGTGTCAGATTCAACAAGGTGCTGGAAACATTCCTCAGAGATGTTGGTCCATATTGACATGATGACATCACACAGTTGCTGCAGATTTGTCGGCTGCACATCCCAAAGGTGCTCTATTGGACTGAGATCTGGTGACTGTGGAGGCCATTGGAGTACAGTGAACTCATTGTCATGTTTGAGATGATGTGAGCTTTGTGACATGGTGCGTTATCCTGCTGGAAGTAGCCATCAGAAGATGGGTACACTGTGGTCATAAAGGGATGGACACGGTCAGCAACAATACTCAGGTAGGCTGTGGTGTTTAAACCATGCTCAGTTGGTACTAAGAAAATCTCCCCCACACCATTACACCAGCAGCAGCAGCCTGAAGCGTTGATACAAGGCAGGATGGATCCATGCTTCCATCTGAATGTGGTTTTTCCAATCTTCTATTGTCCAGTTTTGGTGAATTGTAGCCTCAGTTTCCTGTTGTTAGCTGACAGGAGTGGCACCTGGTGTGGTCTTCTGCTGCTGTAGCCCATCTGCTTCAAGGTTGGACAAGGTGTTGTTGCTTCAGAGATGCTCTTCTGCACACCTTGGTTGGAACCGGTGCTTATTTGACTTCCTGTTGCCTTTCTATCATCTTGAACCAGTCTGGCCATTCTCCTCTGACCTCTGGCATCAACAAGGCATTTTGGCTCACTGGATATTTTCTCTTTTTGGGACCATCCTCTGTAAACCCTAGAGATGGTTGTGTGTGAAAATCCCAGTAAATACTCAGACCAGCCCGTCTGGCACCAACAACCATGCCACGTTCAAAGTCACTTCAATCACCTTTCTTCATCATTCTGATGCTCCGTTTGAACTTCAGCAGCTCGTCTTCACCATGTCTACATGACTAAATGCATTGAGTTGCTGCCACGTGATTGGCTGATGAGCGATTTGTGTTAACAAGCAGTTGAACAGGTAACACACCTAATACTGTGGCTAGTGAGGGTATAACAAAACCTGTCTCAGGACACGTTTCATATAAAGCAGGTCTAGCACCGTACCGTTTAATGTAAATTATAGAAACACGACAATTTCCCATAAGAACTTGGTGACAGTGGCGAGGGAAAAAAATCATATCAGAGGCAGAAACCTCAAACAGAACCAACATCCATTTGTTTTGGAGAGAAACAGACCCCTGTGAAAAATTTGACTCCCGGTAAAAACCTCCTGAACAATCAACACTGAAGGAACTCAACCAGGATAAGTTATAGTTCAGTCAGGACCACTTTTGTCAAAGAAAACTTTATTTCTATTTGCAGTATTATATTTGGGGGCATGACTCTGTTCTAGGGCCTCTCTGCCTTTCCTCAGGCCTACACAGAGAGCCTAAGGCAGAGAGAGCAGCAGCAAAGACCCCCCGGGAACAGAACAGAGCAGCATCAATGACAAACAGAAATGACATTGATAAGTCAGACGTTATGTCTTGCCTGAACCAACACTCGGCTCAATTTGGCTGCAATTTGCAAGATTGCCTCTAAATCCCCCTAAATCTCACACACCTACTTTAAATACAGTACTTTGGTAAATATATTTAGTTTCATTCCACCACTTCCAGTTACAGTAGAGAACGGGACACTGTTTAATCATGAGTCCTGAGGCTGTGAGACCAGCTGAGCTCATTAAGTGGCTCCTAAAAGTAATTTAAAGTGTTCATTTGCAGCAGTTTTGACTGTAAGGACATTCACAACACAGACATATGTTGGTGTACACAGTTAAGTATTAAAATCCTTATAATATCCTATCTTTAAATTCTCATTTCAATCAGAGACCAGGGAAGAAAGATGGCTTCTTGTAAAACTTTTGCCTTCATAATTAAGACATGAACAACCACAGTGGAGATACAGCTCCATCATATCAAAAGTACAACACAGTAAGTCGAGTATGAAGAGGAAATGTGTTGAGATCAGATTCTGTAGCCTAAAGCACGTAAAATATTTGGTTAAATACATTATAAAATCATAACCACCATAATTATGTGTTTAATTTGATTTGGTTATATGCATGAGAGTGGATCCATTAAGAGGTTCCACTGAGGCTGCAAATACACAGAGCCCAGATGTTCCTGCTGTTACACCGTCTGTTGCAGTCCTGTCTATTTATTTAGAGAAGCACTGAAACCATTTCCTGATAATTATTCGACTGATGAAGTCTGGGGCCTGAACTTCCTTGTACAGTACACAGTATAGCATGAGTTCTTCAATCCAAACATCTACTCTACAAAGAAACAAAATATTTCAAGAAAATGTGACTTAAATTATGAACAGACACCGAGGTGATTGTGATATGATGTTGATGGTGCAGAGAGAGTATTTCAGGGTTCAATATTTGAACAGATAGAAGTATATATACTATAGAAGATATATATCTGATTATCTGCAGATTAATTCCATACCCTTTATGTTATGATGAACTAAAGTTAGGCACCATACGAGATAAGTTAGTCTGTTTTTGTTAGCTTCTCTTGACTGTAAGGGAGCTGGGAGGAACAATTTCACTCGGTGCAGCTGCGACCTGGTTTTGTTCCATCTTCCACACAGTGTCATCATTATTTCGCCTGCCTCTTTGATTTGTCAACTTTTCCTTGATATCTTGATACTGATGTCAAAAGCCACTTTTGGCAGTGTTATGATGCATCTGCCGGATGGCACCTGTCATGGCAGTATGACACGCAGACGGGCATTAGTACGATACATCACAGGACGGTGTCAGTTTGAAATGCTGCTGGTCACGACACAATATAGGGGACGCAAAGTGCCCATGGGGCGAGCAGGAGGGGAGGTGGCTGGGTCTAACAAACCCCTGCCTTTCACCTGGAAGCCCGGTGTTCATTTTTGGTATGAATGTAGATCCAAATCATTTTTTTTAACCTCTCTAACTCCACCAGGACGCCGACGTCCTCGCTCCCCCCCTCCTCTGTTAAATGGTATCTCCCAGGTGCACTACGTCATCAAACCATGTGATGTTTGGTATTGCCGGATTCAGGAAGCTCTCGACTTTTCAAAAATAACATTGTTTTTCTTTTATTTATATAATATATAATATAATATATATTTTGCACCAGAGCAGCCTAAACACACAAAGTCCAAAATCGCAATGAGTGGTGACAAGTCATGTCATGCTGTTTTTCTAAAAGTTAAAGGATTACTCGCGATACACCGCCTAGAAAGTGGGATCACAACTTTCACGTTTCATATGGCTTTATTTGGTGATATTTTATGGTGTTTCTGTGTCATAAACAACATCAGCTATCATAATCACACCTGATTTCAATAAGGTACAATGTCTGAAGCTGGCTGAGTGTTGTTTGATCACTGACAGTACTGTTTTGAAGCCGAGTGACCGACTTGTCATTTGGAGCTCCGCCTGGATCTTTTCATGGAAAAAACACTGTAGAATGGTCATACTTTGAGCAGTCTTCTTCAAATTTGAAACAAGTGTTCATTGATAGTGTGCCTACAGCCCCACAGTGTCATTTACCTGCTCAGATGAAGCCACAGACAGTTATTCATCCTGAAAAACATTTTTTTTATTTTATTTTAGGCAAAATCTTCAATTTTTTACTGACTTCAGAGGCCCATTACTCTGTCTCTGTATCACCTAGAGTGTTTCTGACACTCTCACTCTCCATTGAGAGAGCGGAGTAGGAGGAAGGTTCCTGTAAAGTTACTGGGCTCTGGATGTGACGTAAAATTTTACGGCCCCGTAAAATTACCCCGAAGTTCCTGCGGTGGAAACGGGCCTAGTGTCTGGACTCCATGGGGGGGTTTATCCTGCTGCCGCTCAGATGTCCCTCAATCACAAAAAATCTCCCTCCAAAGACTTCTGTTAAATCTAAATCAGCATAAATCAACTGTTAATCTGTACGCTCATATTCTGTATTAAATATTATCTTTACTTCATTCTTCTGTGTCTCCTGATTGAAATAACAATATTATACAATGCGAACACAAATACATGGTCTTAAACCAGGGTAAGACATTAGTAGGCCTACATAAAAGAAAATACATCTAACAATAAAGATAACCCAGGGTACAAGCATATAGAAAAACAAGGTATATTCAGTGATATGATTCAGGGAATAGAGTTGCATAATGTTTTGAAAACATATGGATATATCGGTATCGGTTATCGGCCAGATGAGCTGTTATATATCGGCATATCAGATATTGGCAAAAAAAATCCAATATCGTGCATTCCTAGTGGCTGAGACCAGCTTGAGTGGCCACCTGGAATTTTTACAATAAAAATAGTTACCAAAGTTACCTGTGGACTAAATGTTACCTTGAGTCCTCAGCAGAAGAATTTTGTCCTTCTTTAGCATTTAAAGTTACAATGTGTAATTTACGTGGTTGTTTATTAGCAAATATCAACTATTGCTTTCATAAATATATATTTACTAAAGTGTGATGCAATTCACATACAAATGGAAGCTTTCTCATAGGCTTAGAATGATTTCTCTATATATACACAGGCAGGGCACGGTCTGCTGGAGGCTGCCTTCTTGCATCGCCATATTTGAATACAGTGGCTGAAAGGGATATACGTGCTTTGCCTTTCGCGTTTACCTAGAAGTTGCCGTCACTGGAGACAGAGAAGGTGAAGCTCAATCTGGGGTGCTTCTGTGTGAACCTGCTTTGTACTTTTATGATTCTGTCGCACTTTAAATGGAGGAGCACACACATGTTTTGCCCTGTAAGAGGGAAACCATGCAACCAAATAAAAGAAAAAGGTCAGATAAGCGAGGGCGGGACAAAACGTGAGTGAATATCGGCATTGCTTATTCCAGGTGGAAAGAAATCCTGAAGGAGAAGGATTTCACAAGGGATGCGAAGTGTAGAGATGTGGGAGATCTCCGGGGAGACGTTTTACAGGTAAAAATGAACACCAGACGAAATACTTCTCACCTCAGCTGTAGTTTTATTAAGGGCAGAGGTTGTGATGGTACAGGTCATGGCTTCAGCAACAAAAAAAAGAGACTTCTAACACAAAATAGCTGGCACATGTGCAGACTAGCGTCTTCTCCCATCAAAAGTAAAACAGCGACTCCCCCAAAGCGGACGTGACATCACTATTTAACCCCCAGGTAGGCAGCGATCATTACAGGAGGTTGCCTGCTTTCTGCTAGACAGGTAATTCAATCTGATATTTTAAAATCATTTTGGCTTCATGTTTGCAACTACTTTCCCTCTCGTCTAAGTTCGAGTGACGGCTAACGTTACATTTACGTGCTAACGTTATCCTAGCCTAGGGTGACCATATTTTGATTTCCAAAAAAGAGGACACTCGACCCGGCCATGAGATAGCCTACTTAAATAATACTCGCAGTTTACTCGAAGATGCCTTATTTAAAGTTTATATGTATGGATAGAAAATTCAGTTATATTACAAAATAATATCTCTCAGAGACAGAAATTTAGATGGTTACTCAACTTGCTTTTATTATGCCTAAAATAATAATCTTTTTACAAGTTTCAATTGTACAAAAATAAATATAAATGTAAAATAAATGTAAAATCTCTGGAATGAAATAATGATAGAAATAATGTCTCTTCTGTATTAGAAAAATCAACTTGTAAAATAATAGCTATCTTTTCAAGTCTTACTGGACATATAAATAAATAAATAATATGAAATAATGTTCTAAATAATACCTCTTCTGTATTAGAAAATCCAACTTTGACCTCCCTGGCATCTTTATTAGACACAGAATCATATGTGCCAGCTTTGCACACGGTGCACTCAGCCTCCCATATATCCCTACTGGGTCGGGACGGTAAGTTGGGAATTTTTTCTGCAGTTCATCTGCACACACAAAAGGAAAACTGGACATTATCATCAATTTATAAACACCCCCCGGACGCGAAAAGTGGACATGTCCGAGCAAAAGAGGACGTTTGGTCAGCCTATCCTAGCCTTGGCTACCGTTATCCCAGAGCTACAGCTAAATGGTTAGCCTAGCCTACAGCCTAATCCATTGATTCCTCTCGTGCTGCTGCGAAGGCTGCCACCCTCTCCTCCTCCTCTTCCCTCTGGGGAGCCGAGACACACCTCTTCGCCTGGCTGTTCCTGCACCGCCTCTACCACCTCGCCCCTTCCTCTCCCTGGTCTTCCTCCTCTCCCCCTCCCTCTCCCTCATCTCCCTGTGTCCTGTGGAAGAACACTCTGGAAACACATATATTATAATCCTACCAACCCATATTTGCCGCACTGTGCCGTGACTATCACATAAACGTGTCATTTTAGCATTACTGTGCTAATGTTTGCTCGTGTTGCCAAAACAATTAGAAATAAAACACTCCTAACATAACGTTATATCTCACAGATAACCTATATCTCACTGGTAAGCTATAACATATCGTAACACGAGTTAGATTCCTAAATAAATATTCACCTCGTCGCTAGATACTCCTGAAAAACTCGAAAAACTCTGCTGTCTGTGCAAGGCTTTTTGTCCTACGATGCCACCGTCACTTACCCGATGGGAGGGGTGAGTGAGTGAGCGCTGCAATCTAGAATTTGACCGCTGATGTCACTGTTACTCACCATTTTTACACACTGAGGCTTTAAACAACTGTCTGTTCAAAGTAAATGAAAATAAACAGATTCTTATGCCTTTGTTTTTTCTGCTGTACCAAACTCGCAGCCACCCATGACTCCTAAACCACGGAACTAACAGAACTGTTACACCTGTACAAATAATTGTTTGTGTCTGAGTACGTGGATTTGGTGGCTCTGGCTTTTCAAATGTGAGGATTTGCTGATTTTCTTTGTATCATATCATCATCAGAACATTTACAGACATCACTTTGAGCTCTGGTAACTTGACAGGTATCTCTTGGTTGTTTTTAATATATTAGATTATTTATCTTTGGCCTTTAGTCTTTGAGAGATTATTAAGATCCATTCCAGTTATTGCATGCTGGTAATAGACATAAACACACTCATTAGCATTTATTGTGACAGGCGGTCGTGCTAAATTAAAATCAACTGTTGCTGGAAACACTTCACTGCTCTCATGGTCTCCAGTGACCCTTTATATAGTCATTCAGCTATCCGCTCTTAATTAGCATCCGCTAGCTGTGAGAAGCTAACTAAACTGCAACCTGGCTTCAGTTAATGAGGGCAGAGCTGATTAGTTTAATAAGAAGAGCGGAGGAGAAGCCTTCCTGTTAAAGATTAACTACTGTCAGTCTCTGGAGAAACACCAGCACACTGGAAACTCTAATTATTTTCTCTTGTTGAGGCTCAAACTGAATATTTTCATTCTACACGTGGTCGTCTGTCTCTCCATGAGAGCAATCAAGCGTGGAGAAGTCACGATGCCTCTCTCGCCCTCTTGTCCTAATTGGTTGGGCTGTTATTGACCTTAAAAAGTGGCAGGAGGTGACGGGCCAGAGTCCTCAATCAGCTGGAGAGCCGTTCACTCACAGAGAACCACAGATTCCTCCACTCGAAGCAGCACTCAGAAGGTCTGAATTACGTCTCTGTTTTCAGCATCAGGCATTTACACCCAATTCAGGCTGTTTTAGGATTAAAGCACATTAGGTCATCATGTCGAATCACATGGTGGGTAAATAAAACTTAAACAATTGAATAAGAAACTATTCAATCTTGTGTAAAACTACTGGAAAAACCCACTGAATCTTAAAAGTCAGCACCAGTTTGTGCCTCTTGTGAACTATCATTGCACTGAAGAGTGAAGATAAAAACCCTGAAAACTGTTGAGTAACACTTAAAGTTATTTCCAAATGAATCCACACACAGTCAGGAACGTAAGAACTGCTGTTACATGCTGAAACTATTTCTGGATGAATAATAATGTATCCATCCCCCCAAATATCATGTGCAGCGTCTTTGCCTACAGGTCGCTAGATACGATCTTTGAGCACAGGTTTAGTTTTGTACAGCCAAATCTGGCACCCACACTGTTACAGGAAGCTGCACACAGTCACTGTGGTTTTTGTATTTCTGTTTGTGTCCAGATGAAACGAGATTCAATTCCAAAATATTCCTTTAAAGGACATTTCTGTTGATGCAACAGACGGAGCGGGGGTCTATAAAAACATAACGGAATCCCAACCTGCTGACTCACCGTGGAGGCCATCAGAGAAGATGATACTAATGTCCTACATGGTGTTTATTTAACCTTGTTTTATTCAGCAGATGTGAGCCAGCTGCTTTACATTTACCAAACCCAAAACTAGATTCAGATTCCTTTTACTCCTTTATTGTTATTTTTTATGATGAAACATATAAAGGAAACACTGTTCCACGTCTAAAATCGGCAAAAATAATAGTTCACAGTGCAATTAATTTATTCGATTAATGAATAGATAAATAAATCTAAAATAGAAGCTACTAAAACGGCCAATAAAAAGAGTACAGTCAAAAGACCCAGTAGGAAGTTAAAGTGGAGGAGTTAAGGGTCAGCTGCCTTGCTCAAAGGCACTCCTGCTGGGGAATCAATACTCTGTCCACACATACAGACTGTATTAAAGAAATGGACAGCCAAGGGACTAGGACATACTGTAGGGGTCTAGAAAGTGAAGCCAGTATGGAAGTGCCTAAAACCTGCGTTCATGCTAATGGCCAGCAGGGGGCAACCTGCCTGATATCAGACAGAACTGTCATCTCGTTACACTTTCTCGTTTCTCTCGTTACTGTTCCCATCTTCAATCTGATGTTGTGTCCAATCTAATCATTTTCTGTAGGGGAGGTCGATTTGATTTCCCTTAACCAACCACCAGAGACCAATGAATGTAACGTCATTTTAAGTTCACAGTGATGCGTAGCGTAGCCATGCCAACATACCTGTTTTGCCCCAGTTTTAAGAGTGGCGCTGTCATAGACTGGCTCAGTATTTGAGATAACAAATGTGTACTGGATCATGTGCAATGGTGAAATCAAATAACCACCACAGAGCTCAAACTCCCAGCCCTACCTCACTGGTCACAGATACTAGCTAATTAACCTCAACCCTAGCCTTCAGATAATGGTGGTGTGTACTTATGCACTGGTTCCACTGGGACTGGAAAAGGCAACCAGAAACTGGCGACCCTCAGGAAACCAGAAAATTGCTCCCAAGACATTGTCTTCAGCCACACTCTCTGCTACGCTAAGTTAAAACAACAAACTGGTCGGCCTCCTGTTGAGATCAACCACTGCAGCCTACAGAGGGGGTGCGTGGCTCCTTAAGCCTAATGCAGCCATCTTCACCAGTTACATGCACCAGTATTTTTTTGAAATTCTAAACACATGGGTTTGCAATCCAAACAAAGTGGGGACAAATGCTGCTCCCTTCTAACATCCACAGAAGTTAACTACACAAAAGTAACCAAACAAAACAAAAATCCTTGTGTGACACTCCCAAAAAAATCAAAGTTACAGTGTTAACACATAAAGCACCTTCACCTGTACTCCAGAAAAATGCTTAACCTCAATTTAGCATTCACAAACCACAAGAGTCACAAACCAAACTGATCATTATAGTCAAGTCTACTTTGTCACACTAGGGCTAGATTTAACCTTACCAAATAGATCTAACCCTGGACGAGCCCGTTTGTTACGCCCCACCCTTGGGCGGCTCTATGGGACGAACAAAACACCACCAGTGACCCAAAATACTGACATAAGACAGCTAACAAAAATCCCACGCTGAGAGGCAGCAGGACCAGTTGACCCCACACCAAGGGCCATATTCTCAAACATTCTGAGAGTACTCTGGCAGAGCTCCCAACTCAGACTTAAAACTTTCGGTAAGCAAGGAAGGGACAGTAACTTTTATCTTAGTGAGGGGGCGTGGTTGATCCTGTTGCTAGGTGTGATGCTGTCTTTTAACAGACGTGATTGGTTGTCACAGACAAGCCCTTTTGTGGGCCTGCAAGGTGAGGACACCCAGTGGAAATGAAATGAACTACTGACTGTGAAAGTGTTGACGTTGTTAGGGCTCATTTATGCTCCCTTTACGTACGAAAATGTATACGTCCGTTTCAAACTATGTTACCGTCACTGCCCACATACTTCCATGCGCCCTTTACGTTGGCATGGATGTTAACCAATATATCCACCAGGAGGCAGCCCAGTGTCAACAGTTTATGACAAAAACAAACTCAAAAACAAACATGGCGACTGTGGAGGAGATATTGATAATGTACCTCTTGCATAGAAGACAAAAACAGAGGCAGCGCTGTAGGAGGCGGTGGTCAGTGAGGCCGTTAAATACATCGCGACTGGAGGACGGAGAATTATTTTCTCTAGTACTGCCGATGAGAGAAATTGAATTGTTATTTCTTCTTCGTGTCTCACTAGAGCTACGTATCGGGTAATGACAGTAACACTGCCCCCACGGTTCCCGGTGGTACTGCTCCGTTTGACCCGTATCCGTAAGCTTTATGGAAACGTGCAGAAATACGGACGAAATGAACGTAGAACAGGGACAGAAGGCTCCATCCTTATCCGGATCCGTATTTAACGTTGAGCATAAATGAGCCTTTAGTGTGATCACTGCTGATGGAAGGTTGAGACAGACTCAACTCATCACTGCTGCTCACAGTTTTTCAAATATCTTATTACTGTGATGATTTTATTTCTGGAGTTATAGCGTCATTTTGTTAGGTGGGAAATGTGTGCATATCCCAAATGAGATCGACTACAAACATTATTCCTGCACAGTCTCATCTGTAGCATTTCATTTACTCACTCATTTTGTGTTTAGAGACCGTTTCTCTGACCTCTTTGTGTTTCTGCCATTTTCTCCTCTGATTCAGAAACTCTTAAGCCTCTTAAAAGTCCTCCTCCCTGCCCCTAACAGATGCTTTGTGGATCTTTTTTATCTTTACAAGGACCTAGTCTTAACTTTAAGGGGAAATTCTAAGAAAACATCACAATTCTTCAAATTTCATCTCTAGGAGCAACTCTTGGTGCTAGGAATCTTTTTAAATACGGCCCCAGAAGCCTCTCTTCTCTGCTGCTGGCACAGGAGCTCTGAACGGGGCGTTCAGATGTAGCGTCTAAAATCGTGTGGAAAACGCCAGCTGTGCTGTTTCCATCCTTTTATCCAAGGTGCTTTGGAGGTTGCGCTACTGTCGCGCCTGTCGTTACTAAGCAACCAAAATCGCCTGTCACTCACAGGGGGGGTAAAAAAGTTACAAAGTTTACAAAAAAGTTAAATGGATTTCCAGCACCGTAGCCATAAAAATAGCGTATCATCATGCTCACCAGTTATCCCAAGCTCCGAGCTGATAATTCTCCAGGCATTGTTCCTTCTGTTGGAATCAAAGAAGTACGATGAAGACAGGTCATATAACTCTGGGTATCTCTGGACAAGAATGATCAGTCGCTCCTCCATTGCTTGCTGCCTTTCACACCACCGGATGTTGTGAAGTCCGTTGGACGGAAAGGAAGAAGCAGGTCCATGGAGCTGATTGGTTAATTCTTATCACATGACATGCAGTGCGCTTGCTGCATTCGAAAAAGTTGAGATGTTTCCATCTCTGTGCGCCACGGACACACATGAAAAAACAGGCGCGTCGCACAGAATGCACGCCGCTACGGCGTCGCTTTGGATTATGAGCGCGCTTGACGCCCGTCTACATTGAAACTAATGGATTTGTGCGTGCAAAAGACGCTACATCTGAACGGCCCCTTAAGGAACTCCTCCACGCCAGGTGCAATGCACTTAGTTAAGTAATGTGGCACACCTGAGCAGATCTACAATGGAGGGAAAAGGGACAGGAGCACAGAACACATATAGCCGTAACAGGAGCACAACAAAGTTAAAACAAACGATATTAAGAAGACGTCGATTAAGAAAGGCCTTGATAGCAGTCAGTGCGTTTATGTGCACAGCTAAGTGGAGCTACAGTTACAACTCGACGAGGACATTTAATTGGAGTACTGTCCTTGTCCCAGTATACAAGCACAGGAGGGGAATCCATTTATTGAGCCAAGTATGTGCGACTCCTCTACGATAGGTGGAGACATGCCCCCTTTCGGCTTGTTAGTATTGGACCTTTTTCCTGTTGACCTATTACGTCACAGACCAATTAATCGAGCGTCATCCAGCTGTTCTGGCATTTTTTTTGAACAGGTCGCCATTCAGTGTTTTCCCTCCCATTCATGCATTTAAAAATATTTAACTCTTTCAGCTGACACAGCATGAACTGTGTCTCCTCGTCCGTCCAAAAATGCAAAACTCTGGATGTAGATTTCTCCATGTTGTTACTGGCTTGGGTCTGACTGCTCCTCCATTGCATGCAGGAGGAATTCAACTCCCAACCACACTATCTGGGTGTTAGTTCCACTGTGAGAAATTAAATTTAGTCCATTTTCTCCGATGTCATTTAAACGTACTGCCTATGTTGTCTATAGCCGTCGCCATTGTTGTTATTACTCCTCATTGGTTGTGGTGCACCCCTTGACAACTGCTCCACCCTCTTGTCCAAATATGGCCACTTCTGGCTTCAAAAACAAGATGGTGATGGCCACAATGCCAAATCTCAAGGCTTCAAAACTGGAGTGGCAAACCAATGGATGACGTCACGATGAACTCTTACAGTCTATGTTTCACACTCATTACAGGATAACACTGGCAAACAGTAACTGCTGTTGTATGTGTGGACCTCTGTAATAAAACACTTGTTTTTGCAAGATAATGAACATCTGCTGTTTTTACATCCTCTCCAGTAATTCATGATAACATCACATACAGTGAATTTAAAATGGATCACTGTCTGGGGTCAGCTCTCGCACCTCTGCATGTAATACTGAGAAGGCATCACTGAGTCACCGAGGGTTTGGGGGTGGGGGGAGTTTAAACTGTGTGGGGCTGCAGCAAAGCTGGACATGTCTTCCCCTGCTGTCAGTTCTCAGTGTGTCTGAAACATATGGCCTCACATTAATGAGACACAAACCAGTCTGAATATGGATCAGCTGTTCTGACTCAGAACATTTTCCGTAGCTGTTAACTGGTTGTGTCCACTGTATCAGGTCAGCATGCACTGTTTCACCTGGAGAGACTCATTGGTTCATTTGATCAGGTTTTCATTTTCAATTTTTAAGTTTATAGCAAACAATTTTGGTTTAAAGTCAAAAGTTAGTAAAACAAAACAATCATTACACTTCCCTTTAAAGGAGAGGACATCTTGGTTTGGATATCTGCTGGCTAGCTACACTGGATCACCCCAAAATATTAGCCCTCACCCCCAGAGGTTTAATCGACGTCAAACCGTAGCTGATTATGGGGTGCCGTTTGTAAAGTGTCTCACGCTGAAAATAACATCAACATTTTGCCACATTTAGCTTCAAACAATGTTTAAAAAAGTATTGTGAATTTTTTAACGTCACCTTTTACCACATTTACAGCAATATTTGTTAACTTAGAAATATATTAAATAGGTAAATCTAAATATTAAATGTGGCACCTAAATGCTAAATCTAAATATTAAATCTAAATCTAAATGTTAACTCTAAATGCTAAATATAAATATAAATGTTAAATCTAAATGCTAAATATAAATATAAATATAAATGTTAAATCTAAATATTAAATATAAATATAAATATAAATGTTAAATCTAAATGTTCTGGGTGAAACTAAATATTTAGCTAATATGCAAATTCACACTGCCGGTCACCGGAAGTACCAAAATAAAAGCTCAAGATGGTCAGACTGTGTTTATAGAATCAAATAACGAATTAAAACCAACTTATCGGGGGAAATGGACACTTGAAAATACATTAGCGTGATAATAACTACCTAAAATAACAAGAAACGTGTTTGGAGAAATTTTATTTGATGTGTACTTTGAGTTGTTAGTGTCCCTTCGGAGGGAATCACCTAGTTGTTTACAAATACTTCCGGGTAGAAAACCAGCGGAGTTTAGCTACATATATATATACATATCTCACATTTTTCACGTCACTATATCACCGTTTAGACTAATCTGGTGTTTGTAAAGTCTATAAACACGATGATTGAACAAACATTACTATCATGTTCTGAAATTAATAACATGGTTATCGTAGATTAGCGGGGCTAACCGTTAGCTGTTAGCCCCGTTAGTGGTGTCTGTAATGATTCACTAACTCTAAACGGTCCGTGAAAAAAAAAAAAAAAAAATTTCCAGCGGATGTCTTAGTTACAACATGATTGAGCTAACTGGAGTAGTTTTATGTCGTATCCGACAACGGGAGGCTTTTAACACATGACGTCCTGATAGCTTTGCTGCTGCTGCAGCCACTGATGCTTTCTAGACATTGTGATTTCCCAAAACTGAATAAATACCACACATCGAAACACAAAACTGCTTTGCTAGCTCAATCATGTTGTAACTGAGATATCCTCTGGAAAAAATACTTTTTTCACGGACCGTTTAAGAGTTAATGAGTCATTACAGACACTGCTAACGGGGCTAAGAGCTGACGGTTGTTAGCTTAGCTTAGGTTGTTAATCCCTACGAAGGGACACTAACAACTCAAAGTACACGTCAAATAAAATTTCTCCAAACATGTTTCTTGTTATTTTAGGTAGTTATTATCACGCTAATGTATGTTCAAGTGTCCATTTCCCCCGATAAGTTGGTTTTAATTTGTTATTTGATTCTATAAACACAGTCTGACCATCTCGAGCTTTTATTTTGGTACTTCCGGTGACCGGCAGTGTGAATTTGCATATTAGCTAAATATTTAGTTTCACCCAGAACATTTAGATTTAACACTTATATTTATATTTATATTTAGCATTTAGATTTAACATTTAGATTTAGATTTAATATTTAGATTTAACATTTAACATTTAGGTGCCACATTTAATATTTAGATTTAACTATTTAATATATTTCTAAGTTAACAAATATTGCTGTAAATGTGGTAAAAGGTGATGCTAAAAAATTCCCAATACTTTAAACATTGTTTGAAGCTAAATGTGGCAAAATGTTGATGTTATTTTCAGCGTGAGACACTTTACAAACAGCACCCCATAGCTGATGGGTTCCGAAACTGAGCAGGAAACAACAAACACAATTAAAATAGACCAAAAAATAAACCATTTAACGACATAACCTGCTTACCTACTCACTGTAGAAGCACAAATATCAAGAAAAGAAATGGCCAAATCAACAAGATCTGCAATTCTACATAATCAGGCAGGTGAAACGCTCGGCTGCTGAAATGCATTTGGTGGAAGTGTCCCTCTCCGCTCCCTTGCATTGCGGCAAAGATAACATGCCCAACTTTGGTGGAACCCGTCAAGTTATCCAGAGCAGCACACTCTGGACACTCTGTCTGTGGAGACGGAGCAGCAGAGCGCCGAGCAGAGTGAATGTGTGATTGACTTAACAGTTGGTTCATTCATGTAGAAATATAACGCTCCGTTTCTTCCACCAACAGGGCTCTCATTTTAGTGTAGAGCGTCAGACTGAATTTACCAACGCACCATGTCAGGTCACTCACTCTCCGGGACCGCCAGTGTTACTTGAATAAGTAAACACTGACCAACGGGACCAGACTGGCCGACCCATATGCTCTCACTCAGTGGATGGATGATGTCACAGGAAGCCAATCTTACAAAGGAGGACCACACTTGTTTGTTTTGCTATGGAAGCTAACGTTAGCTAATGTGCTAAAAAGTTAGCGTTGCAGAGAAATCCAATATTCCTCTTAATCCCTCCCCAGTTTCTGATGAGGTGGACATGATAACCCTTAATACACATAACCTTATTCATCCCTACAACAGGAAATACTTTTTCCCTAACCTGATATGAAGTGTGCGCTGCACATGTGAGCATTTTTGATGATGGCCTCCGTCCAGTCCTTTGGTCTTATCACATTTAACCATAGTTGTCTTTGTTTTTGTTGACGGGCAGTGGCGGCTGGTTTTGAGCCATGACTCCTTCTATTCTGGCTCCCAATAACACAACAAGACAAGCACATTTTAACACTCCTGTGGAGCCTACAGCCCTGTGGTGTCAGCTCTAAAAGTGTCTATAGATCATTTTAAAGCCGATATCGGCCGATACCTATGACAGTAGAACTGTGGAGAGTCTATGATACAGGGACTACTACAGGAATGAAAGAGGCAGTGATGGCCTGAGTTTCTTTCATCAGCTTCTACATCTGATAGCATGGACCTCCTATAGATTTGCTGTATGATCTTTCCCCAACAGAAACAGAGTCTTATTTTACTGCCGCACTCTCTAAAAGAAGCTTTCAGAGGTACTGCATGTTTGAGTAATGAGACAAAAGGCAGGGCCACAAGGTAAAATTAGCCTGAGTGTGTTTAGCAGGAAATACCTACAGATCTGATAGGCCGACTGTAGTTCCCATATAAGGCGGCAAGTTCCTGACCTCTGTTAATAAATGCCCTGTTGGGAGGTTTAGAGCCTCTGTGGGAACCGGAGAGGGAAGCTCGTTGGGAGCTGATTGGGAGCTGGTGTGTTTGTTTGTGCTGGTTCACAGATTGATACACCTCCGCAGATAGAGGAAGCATTAGACTGTGGGCTGGATTTATGATTCGATTACTAAACTTCATCAGTAACAGGACTCAGTTTATTACTACAGCTTAGCAGAAAGCAGTGAGGTGCAGTAATGTTCTCACAACCTTTAACCACATTTAAGATCCTTTGTTGTAATTTTCTCTGGTTAAATATTAACTCATCACTCACTGTAAAGCACAAACTGATTTTTGAGTCCAACTAATTGTCATGTTTTCTTCACAGCTTGTCTGGGGTACGACAGCTTGATTTTATTTGCATGTCAAACACAAAACCTGCGCTGAATATATCTGAATATATAAAAGATTTTTCCATCTCATTTAAAATGTCTGTGTTTTCAGTTCTTCCTCGATGTTTGATTTTAATTCTGACAGTTTTTATTGGTGTTTAAAGAACGTTTTGGGGCTGCAGAAAATGGGCATTTTCATCATGAATCTACCTGCAGATTATTTTACTGATTAATTGTTTGATCTATAAAACGCGAGGAAATGAACAGTCACGGTGCGGTGTTGATCAGACGGTTAATGAAAACAGTTAAATCAGTCCGGACACTGTAGTCGATGCCTGGACACAAGAAAGCAGCTAAAAAGGATGCTGAAACTTTAACTGAGGGAGAATCGCCATCTCTCCCACAACACCTAACATGGTGGACGATGGGAGACACTGGATAAGTCCTCAGGTGAAATTCTGAGTGCAATTCACGATTTAAAGAAGTGAAGAAAGACTTTGCATCAAAATTTGATACCATGATACAGTCCATACAATCTATCCAAGACAATGCTAACTGGGGCTGAGGAGTGGCTCAGGGCGGTGAAAGATGATGCATCAGTGCTAAATAAAACAACAAACAGCTGAAAAAGCAAGTTGAGTGTTTGATGGTAAAAATAGAGGACTTAAGCCCAGATCAGACCAAAGATTTGTGACGAGACGAAACCGCTTTAGAACGTTGCAAAGAAAAGTTGCAGCGGTTTGAACTGGTCGGTCTGAGCTTGACTCAAGACGGCTGACGGCGTCACCTGCAACTCAGCAGGTCATATCGCTGGCGGTTGCATCTAGCGGGGAGAACTGCAGATTGAAACCAGCTGAAACTTCTTCCAGTGTTTTTACCAGCAGCTGAATTATCTGGGGAGGTCTGCTCCTCTCCAAAACAAACCAAGCAGGTGATTCAAACAGTTAAAACACTGAATAAAGCAGTTTAAAGTTACAAATCAGTGTTTCTGCAACACTGTGTGGCGTGTCAGAGATGTGCACATGCTGGTGTGTGCTCACCACAAATCAACTCCAACTGGTCGTTTCATAAAACAGATCAACATCAGGCATGAGAGTCCTGTGAGACGGAGTCTGGGCTTTTCCGAGATGTGCTTACATGTTGTTTTATTTGTTGTAGATCTTTAAAACAGTACACTGAAACATCAAAGCAGGCTGCCTTGTTGCACGATCCAAATCTTTTGTCAAATTTTCGCTTAGCAACAGGGATTTGGGAACAGTAAGCGGAAGCAGGGAGAATGCTGGTCAAAGGGGAGCGTATCTATGTTCCCCGGGTTCTGTGTTCCCCATTTAACCCTGCAAAAAAGGTTCTATTTTTAATTTAATTTTATATACTTTATTAATCCCCAAGGGGAAATTCAAATTTTCACTCTGTTTGTCAATTACACACACGCACAAACTGGACCTATACATGCACAAAGTGGAGAGATGTCAGAGTGGGCTGCCCATGACAGGTGCTCCGAGCAGTTGGGGGGTTCGGTGCTTTGCTCAGGAGCACCTCAGCAGTGCCCAGGAGGTGAACTGGCACCTCTCCAGCTACCAGTCCATGCTCCATATTTTTTTGGTCCAGACGGGGACTTGAACAGGCGACCCTCCGGTTCCCAACCCAAGTCCCTATGGACTGAGTTACTGCCGCCCCACATGCCCCTATGTTCCCCGCTTATTCAAAAAAGGCAGGAAACATAGCAGTTGCATTAATATGTTGTTTTAACATCTCTAAACACACACAACGGAACATAATGGGGAGAAATTACAATCAGAAACTTACCCTTTGGGCGATCTATGGTGGCCAATCTGGGCAATTATATCCTTTACAGAAGGTTTTTTAATCCAGCCCTTAAATGCAGTGTTTCAGCCAGTGCAGATTTCTTCAAGCAGCCAAAGACCAACTGGTAAGAAAAGAATAATTATCATGGGCGAAATAAAGATAAATAAGCTGTGAAGTGCAGCGTTTTTTCGGGAACTCTGTTCAGTAAATCCACCATGATTATTTATTAGTTTTGTGATAAAAATAAATGCGTCTGTGTTGTTGATCACGGCTGTTGATATCAACTGTTCAGTTCGGTCCTTCGACCAGTCAGATACTCAGATTTCTTCCTCTCTTGTTTTTATGACGGTAGCATCATCCAGAACCAATACTTTTCCTCCCCGGTCTGCAGTCATTACCTTTGCCATCGTCTTTCAACTGATTAAAAAAGACTGACCTCTACCCTCTTTGAATGGTGTAATGTGTCATACAGCCCATCAAGCCACACGAGGGTGTAGTTTGAGAAGTTTGACTTGCTTCATGGCCGCGATGTTGAACTTCCGGTTGTGCAAGTAGCGTCACTTCCTGTTTTTGTCCCGTCTCATATTAATGGCCATGCCTGCAAGTTCTGCTTTAAATAAACTAAGTAAACTATGTAAACTATGTGTTTCATACATGTTTCCCTGTACCTATAAGCAAACAGGGAAACGCATTAACTGTACATAATTACTGATCTTTATTTCGGCCATGATCAATATTCTTTTGTTTAAAAAACACTGGTAGATAACTATCTTGCCACCAGGTGGTCTTTGGCTGCTCCTGACGCTACCGTCATAAAAACAAGAGAGGAAGAAATCTGAGTATCTGATTGGTTGAAGGACCGAACTGAACAGTTGATATCAACAGCCGTGATCAACAACATAGATGATTTATTTTTATCACAAAACTAATAAATAATCATGGTGGATTTACTGAACAGAGTTCCAGAATAAACGCTGCACTTAACAGCTTATTTCTCTTTATTTCGCCCATGATAATTATTCTTTTCTTACCAGTTGGTCTTTGGCTGCTCGAAGAAATCTGCACTGACTGAAACACTGCATTTAAGGGCTGGATTAAAAAACCTTTGCCCAGATTGGCCACCATAGATCGCCCAAAAGGTAAGTGTAATTGATTGTAATTTCTCCCCATTATGTTCCGCTGTGTGTGTTTAGAGATGTTAAAACAACATATTAATGCAACTGCTATGTTTCCTGCCTTTTTTGGATAAGCGGGGAACATAGAGCCTTTTTTGCAGGGTTAAATGGGGAACATAGAACCCGGGAAACATAGGGATGACCCCGGTCAAAGTAGCCAGCCAATGGCAGGCTCGTAGCCACAGTCTACATCTGGTTGGTCAGATGTCATCTAGTAATTATTCTGTGAGGTACTTTACCATCTAATAATGTGACTGATTTCTAAATGTGTCTATGTGGATTAGAATTTCCTATTGAAGTCTTAAGGTACATGGTTAGGCCTGACGACGTGTTGAAAGGTATTTGTTGTTTTTTGACTTGTGTCTTTGTGTCTAAATCAAAAAAGAACACCAGCTGTGCACGTTGCTCCTGAGCACCTTTCTCCCTTCTGGAAATGTGCTACATCATTCACTGATGCAGACTTTTCCACTGGGTCCTCAGGGCAGAGCCATTTGCAGCGCCGAGCTGTTGTCTGGCCTGTGGACGCATCGATTCAGCTCATATTTCTGGCTGCTGCTCCAGTGATGGTGCCCCGAGGCAAGGAGCAGGAGTTAATGTCTGACTTAACAACCCGAGCAGCCTGGCTGGCTTGCAGGGCGGAAAGTGACAGAGGAGAGAGATGACGGGGCGATAGGCAGAAACCATGACCAGCAGACGGTTTGTATAACTCTGTATAACTTCACATGAGCTCAGAATATCTGCGGCTGCGGTCTGTGCAGCTGAATCAACAAGAAAACATTCAAAACACTCTGCTGTGTTTTCTGCTTACAGCCACGACTTGCTTGTTTTGTTTGTGTGTGTGTGTGTGTGTGTGTGTGTGTAATAATGTGCATAGGCAAGATAAAAAGCTTTATTACAGTACATGCTACACTGGATGCTATAAGATAAGATAGGGATTGACGTAGGATTCAGGTTGTATTTACTCTGTGAGAATCTCATATTTCCAAAATGTCAGCTTCTGAAGAACTGAGCCACCTCTGATTATTTATAGCTTGTTAACCACAAGTTCGTCCACAGACTGTCCACTGTACAGTGTGTCTCCAATATGTTTAATTCTAGATTCAATCAAGACTCAAAGGTTTCTAAAACTACCATGTCACACTCTCCACAACACATCCAGCAGTCTTCTTTTGATAAAATGCTAATGATTAATAAAACCTTGCTCAAATCTTCAGTTTTAAATACTTTTTAATTATCATATAATTTCTGCTGTGAACACTATTAGGCCCCGATCCCACAGAAAGCATTTTGTAGGTTGCAAAACAAGAGGCACACCATACTGCCTGTTTTTTATAATTCAGTGCCGCCAGTAAAGTCCAGCTCAGACCAAAGACCGGCTGATGATGTCACCTGACACTCAGGTAGCCAGTATCTCACTATCACTATCCTCATTCAGATTTTAAGAAGCTACAAATTATATTCAGCCACAAAATAAGTCTGAAAAGCTGCAAATCAGAACGGAAGCACAGAGAGTTGTTGACTAGAGATGATACACCGTCTCATGGTGGTCACTTCCTGTCAACGTTACAGATCAGAAGTACAGAGAGTTGTTGACTAGAGATGATACACCGTCTCATGGTGGTCACTTGGTGTGAACCAGCAGGTTTTTAGAACGGCACACTGCAAGTAGTCACCTGTTTCTAGTGATGTGATGTTCGCAAACGAACCAAGTCTTTGAAGTGAACAGGTGAACCGGCTCTTTAGAGTGAACGAGCCAGTTCCTAATTTCTTACTCTGCATCCATTAATTTCAGATTATTTGATCCAGAACAAGTTGAGAGAGACTAGTTTGTGAGGGAGAAAGACAGTGGAGCCGCTCACTCGTTTACTTCAAAGAGCCAGTTCAAAGATTCGGCTTGTTCACAAACGTCACATTACTACTTGTTGTTTATAAAAGGCGTTGTTATGGCTACACCAAACTTTATATCTGCCGAGTCTATTCGGGGTCCACGGTACAATATCCAGATCATGTGATGCGATAAATCAGCAATGCAATTAGTCGTTGAACCCACTAACACCCCCCCACACACACACACACACAGCAAAAAAAAACCCCAAATGAACGAACCGCATCTTTGAACCGGCTCTTCAAAGTGAACGAGAGCCAAAGAACCGGCTCTCATAAGTGAACGATAAATCAAATCACTACCTGTTTCAACTCGTCTAGTCGCGAATCTTTGGTCTGAAGTGGGCTTAAGAGTAGGCCTGCATAATATGATGTTAATTCCACTACAGAAGAGACTTGATGAAATTAGGTGGGGAAAAAGTGGATATATTGACATCAGTTATCAGCCAAATAAGCTGTCAAAGGTGGAACTCACTGGACCCGTTAAAACCACTGATGATTGGCAGGCTGAAATCAGACGTCCAATGGCAGGCTTATAGCCACATGTCTACATGAATTAAGATAATTTAAAGGTTGTCAGGTTGGGAAATTTAAGGTGAAAATCAAGAAGTTAAGACGACAGGGAAACATAAATATATATAATCTGAATAATTTCTCTCCTTAATTAGATAATCAATTTCAAAATCTGCCATAATGTCTGTATGCATTCAGTGTGTTGAATTCAGAAGGCATCTTAAGACAAAGAAAGCACTGGCTGCGGACATCCACTGTTCCCAGAGGCAGCTTAAAACATCAGGTATCATGAAAAAGAAAGATGAAAATCAAAAGTGTAAGTGGTAGGTGTTTTGAAACTGGAAAGTTAATCCAGTACATTAGACATACTGCTTTGTTAAAATGCTCCACATTCATTTATTGAACTCGCTGCCCTTCATACCAACGTGTTTGTCTGTGATAAGATTGTACCCTGTGATTATTTTCAGGTAATATAGGGGAAATGAGTGTTGATTAGACGTGTGGTTCAGCTGCACTTTGACCGCTCATCTCCTGCTGTGTTCTCATTCTGTCGCTCTGCAGTTTGCTCTGTGTTGTTATTTGTCATTTTTATCTGAGCTGTGTCTAATTCCTGCAGCCGGGGCGCAGCGGGGAAGAACTCAAGTGAACGTCGGACTGAATTTTGACGATATACCTACTGCATGAAAACACACAGAGGTGCCAACTATAAGAATAAACAAAGAAAGGGCAGTCTGAAGATGCTGTCCTGCTTTCTCACAGCTGACAGTTTGTGTCTGAGGGAATTTTTTTCCTTTAGGATTAAATTACTGGAAACAAGAGACGCTGAGAAGCTGAGACAAAATTGATTCCATTTACAGACAGTAAATCCACACACGTCAATAACAGGCTTAAAAGAGCATCGTTCAATAAACACAGCTGATTGATCACTTCAGCACATCACAGAACTACAGACATCCTGAAACCAGTCACAGTGAAGTGTTCTCACCTGGATCATATTGATTAAAATGAAGAAAACACATGAAACAGTTTGTTTTCATTTGCTGTTATAGAAGACAGGATTAATGTCGTGCTCACATCTGCTGATCTGTATCACTCAGAATAAACCAGCATTTTAAATCTCCCCTTCCACCTCTACATTTCTACTCCCAAACAAATTTAGGATTCAAACACCCAGAGCTGCGACATAAGTTGATTGGTGGTTTAGACGGAAGAAAATGAATCTGAAAATGATTTTTTTTTTTTATTATTTCAGGCTCAAATGAAGTCCTGTGGACTGTTGGTTGCTCAAAACAAACATAATGAAGATGACACTTAGGGGTTTTAGCCATTAATAAATAAAGACAATAACGGTTAATTGCAGCCCCACAAACATCAGAGTCACACAATGCATCAGAGGCCTTCTCAAAGTTAACAATTTAGACCATAGAAACCAAAGCCTCTTGGCACTAAACAAACACTTTAATGTTTTTCAGTCAGGTTTTTGACGAAACCACAGCATTAAGACTGCTCTTGTTAAGGTTGTCAATGTCATCTACTTAAACACAGACAGTGGCAAAATTTCTGTGTTAGTATTACTGGATCTCAATGTTGCATTTGACACGGGTGGCCACAACATATTAGAGGACTGACTGGACAACTGGGTGGGACTTTCTGGCACAGTACTAAACTGGTTAAATTCCTACTTGAAGGATAGTGACTACTTTGTGACTATAGGTAATTACATATCTGAGTGTACAAAAATGACATGCGGAGTTCCCCAAGGCGCTATACTGGTGCTTCTTCTGTTTAACACTTACAAGCTTCCAAATTTCCATCACCATGTCATTAGAGGACTGTGGTCCAATAAAAGCTCTGACTGAGTGCATCGAACAAATCAATGATTGGATGTGCCACAATTTTTTTTTTTAATTAAACAAAGACAAAACTGAGGTAATAGTTTTAGGGCCAAGGAAAAACGATCAAGTCAGCGCTCGGCTTCAGTTGGAAATGTTAAAATCCACAGACCAAGCCAGAAATCTTGGTGTAGTCCTGGACTCAGACCTGAACTTCAGCAGCCGCATTAAGACAATTACAAAGTCAGCCTACTGTCACCTTAAGAACATATCAAGGATAAAATTACTGACGTCTCAGTAGGATCTGGAAAAACGTCTCTGTGTATTTGTCTTCAGTATACTTGAAAGGTTTTCCTAAAGAATCGACCAGACAGCTGCAGCTGATTGAGAACGCTGCTGCTCAAGTCCTCATTAAGACCAAGAAAGTAGATCACAGCACTCCAGTTCTGAGTTCTTTACACTGGCTTCCTGTCTTTCAGAGAACAGATTTTCAATTTATTTATTTGAAATCACAACTGTTAGTTTATAAAGCACTGAATAGTTTAAAGCCCCATTACATTTCTGACCTTCTGCTACACTATGAGCCATCCAGACCACTCAGGTCCTCTGGGACAGGTCTGCTTTGTGTCCCCAGAGTCGAGACTAAACATGGAGAAGCAGCGTTTAGTTTTTTATGCTCCACATATCTGGAACGAACTCCCAGAAAACTGCCAGTCTGCTGTAACTCTCAGTTCTCTTAAATCAAGGCTGAAGACTTTTCTGTTTGTCGCTGCCTTTTATTAAATCAAATATTTCTTACACTTCTTCCATTTCATACCTAGTCATATTTTTAATTTTATTCTATATTTTCTGGCTTTCTTTTGCACTGTTTTTGATGTTTTATGCAAAGCACTAATTAATAATTCTCAGAAGAAAGTATGGTGCATATTGACCTGAGGATAATTAGACTATAGCCAAACGGAGAGAGAACAGCAACCCTGGAAGCAGACTAAAGCTTCACCAATTAAAAAGCAGCAACATAAGGCAGCGTGATGGCTGAGTGGTTCAGACACATAACCTGCAGAAACATAAACTGTAACCACAACATCTCCTTCTTCCTTACGTCTGGAGATCTTGGCTGCATGTCACCTCCCCCCCCTTGTTTCCCTTCAACTCTACTGTCACTACTAATCACAGCTAACAAAGCCAAAACACAGAAATTGCAGCACTGCTAGTTATTTTTCTTGTAGTTCACTCTGTAATCAGAGCTGATAGAGTCTGCGTGCATATACTTGGGTACAGACGTTTTCTCACAGCAGACATTTTGACAGTAAAAGCACAGGTGTGTTTAGTAACATTCATGATGTCTTTAGGTCCTGGTATTGGTATTGTGTGTGTTAGCTCACTGAAATAGCTCACCCAGACTTGAAAAGAACTGAGCCATTGTTAATGTTATCAATTCCAGCTGTGCTTTCGTGCTGTAACAAGTCAAAATGGCTGTGATCTATTAAGCCCAGTTCAGACCAAAGATTCACAATGAGATGAGCTGAAAGAGGCAACTGCTTGCAATGCACCGTTCTGCAACGTTCTAAAAACCTGCCAGTTCAGATCTGTAATGTTGACAGGAAGTGACCACCACGAGACGGTGTATCATCTCTAGTCAACAACTCTCTGTGCTTCTGATCTGTAACGTTGACAGGAAGTGACCACCACGAGACGGTGTATCATCTCTAGTCAACAACTCTCTGTGCTTCTGATCTGTAACGTTGACAGGAAGTGACCACCACGAGACGGCGTATCATCTCTAGTCAACAACTCTCTGTGCTTCTGATCTGTGACGTTGACAGGAAGCGACCACCACGAGACGGTGTATCATCTCTAGCCAACAACTCTCTGTGCTTCTGATCTGTGACGTTGACAGGAAGCGACCACCATGAGACGGCGTATCATCTCTAGCCAACAACTCTCTGTGCTTCTGATCTGTGACGTTGACAGGAAGTGACCACCATGAGACGGCGTATCATCTCTAGCCAACAACTCTCTGTGCTTCTGATCTGTGACGTCGACAGGAAGTGACCACCACGAGACGGCGTACCATCTCTAGCCAACAACTCTCTGTGCTTCTGATCTGTGACGTTGACAGGAAGTGACCACCATGAGACGGCGTATCATCTCTAGCCAACAACTCTCTGTGCTTCTGATCTGTGACGTTGACAGGAAGTGACCACCATGAGACGGCGTATCATCTCTAGTCAACAACTCTCTGTGCTTCTGATTTGTAACGTCGACAGGAAGTGACCACCACGAGACGGCGTATCATCTCTAATCAACAACTCTCTGTGCTTCTGATCTGTGACGTCGACAGGAAGTGACCACCACGAGACGGCGTATCATCTCTAGTCAACAACTCTCTGTGCTTCTGATCTGTGACGTTGACAGGAAGTGACCACCATGAGACGGTGTATCATCTCTAGTCAACAACTCTCTGTACTTCCGTTCTGATTTGCAGCTTTTCAGACTTATTTTGTGGCTGAATATAATTTGTAGCTTCTTAAAATCTGAATGAGGATAGTGATAGTGAGATACTGGCTACAGTGATGACACAAAACCAGCATCAGATGGACTGTATTCATAATCAGTACACCACAATAATATAAATAACTAGCGACAATTCATCAATCAATGAGAATGTGTGTGTGTGGGCGGGGCATAAGCACATACAGCCAGCAGCAGCAGCGACCCACCGTCTGACACCGGCACACTGTGAGGACGGAAACAGAGGGCTCGGCGGGGATGGAGCACCTGCTGCAGCAAGCCAACACGCAGTCTGTGGTCATTTTGACTTGACCAGCGGACTTCACTACAAGCTGATTGGCTGTTGAAACAGTTAACCCCTCCAAATCCCCTCCAATGATATCCACGATCTGGGCCTCTTCATATCAACTCTAGAGTCCACAGTTAAACAAAGAACAGTTCGTATGATGTCTTACAAATTAGTGCCCCCTGAATGATGTTAAGTGCTTAACGTACAGTTACATAATTAAGTTAAAGTTATTGTAGTCAGGTTAAGGAAAAAGAAACATGGTGAGGATGAACCATAAAATGACTCATAGTTAAGTTGAACTTCACAAAGTCCTGTGTTTTGTGGCCCAACCACCACCCCAACCTGCCTTCTTATGGACCACTCTGGACCACTTCTTTGTTTACACTCCTGTCAGCAGGCGGGTCACATGATCGCAGCCTTCAAAAATACATGGGTGCTGCATGAATTACTTGCTCATGATTATATGGGATATGTACAAATTTGGGTGCATTATTTTTTCATAGGAAAACAAACGTACAGTTTATGTGAGAAGCCTGCTCAGAAGACGCAGCTCACATAGATGGTGACGACAGGATGTAGGTGTGTCATGTAGAGTTCTTTAGTGCGCTGACATCATTGCATGAGAAACAACAACTAACCAGATCAAATGCAGACAATATAACATGACCCCTGGTTTGGACTTTCAGGGGTAAAAAGACCCTTAATATATATTCCGACTCGGGTCTCAGATCAGGTCTCACTTACTAGGAACCAAGTGGAGTGAACCAACATTTAGTCTGGAGACTCACCTCGTCCGTCGTTCTGAACATCGGAGATGATTTGGGAGTAGTTGACCGGCTTGTTCTCTTCGAACACTCTGTCAGCGATGGTGATGTTGATGCCCTTCAGCTCTGTGTACAAACCCTCCACAGCAAAGTAACAAGGCCGATCATCCTCCTTGTTGTCACTGAACATAAGCATCACATGCTCCCGCCACCCAAAGTGCTCACAGATCCGCAGGGCAAACTTCCCCAGCTTCTTGTGGGTGGGGCCTGTGTTGGTGATGGACGGGTAGACTCCGCCGTAAAAGGCGACGGCTGGAGCACCTGCTGTAACCATGGGAACATTCCAGTGGGTGGTGAAAAGTCCAACAGGGGAGGAGGTGTAGGAGCAGCCAGGCCCGATGAAAGCCCACGGGTCATACGCAAATTTAAGGTCCACAGCCACGAGCGGGGCAATGGACTCGGAGCAGATTCCATCCTTTTCGCTGTTCTTGAAAGCATAGACGAGGTGGTGGTCAGGGAGCAGGGTGGGGTCGGCGTTGACTTCTTTGATGGCTCGCTCCAGGGCAGGACCAATGCGAGGCCAAGCCCACGGGTAATCTGTGTTGGTCTGTGGTAAAATAACAGCCAGCGTGATGTTGTGCTGCGGCCGGTATTCATGGTGGCCTCGAGTTTGACGTCTCAAGCTGCGATGTCGAGATGATCTCCCCATGACTGGCTGTGGGTCGAGCAGAACCAGCAGAACCAGCAAGAGAATGGTGCCCTCCTTCCAACAAGCCATCCTTCAGCCCAGCAGGTTGTCCACTTCCACCACAGCTGAATAATTTATCCCCGTTAACTGTAGATACACACACGGGAGACATTAACAAAACATGCAACATAAATGAAGTCCTGTTATCTGAGCTCCAAGAATGAGCCTCACCTCCTCCTGCAGCTAAAATCTAATAACATATTCAGACACTGAGACCTGCTTTGGTTGGTCATGGCTGAATTCACCGTAATCATTTTGTCCATGTCAGTCCTGAGTGGCCTTTGCGAGTTTGGGACCATGCTGAGTCGTGGGAGAAAAACTCCCCGAAGCTGGAGAATGGGAGGACAATTTTCCTGGCAGCCCTGCCCACCTCATCTACAGCACAGAGTTGGTGTAATACACTGAAAGTGTTTTCTCAAAGGCAGCCTGCCCTCACTAACATCTCAGACACTGTCATCCCGTGATAAAAAATGTCATAAATAATATGAAGGATGTGCTCAAATTTCTTATCCACTTTAGAAAGGACAGACTTAATGCCAGACTCAGCTGTGTTAACTGACTGAGCAGGTCAGTGTTCAATGACAGTGAGAATTAGACAATATTAGATGAGATGTGTAAGCTCATGGGTCCTGACCGCATCACTGTCGTGCCACAAATGACGTTAAAGCACACCCTCTGGCGTTATATTGCAATTGTACAACTATTACCAACAAAATAAAACATAGTCAAAATGTAGTCATGTTGAGGGGAAATTAGTTCCCCAAATAAAAAGCTTTTTGTAACTGATGTCTCTCTTTCCATAGAAATACACGGGGTCTGACCAGTGGCGTACGGTCGTTATGATGCCCCAGTGCACGCTATGATGACAGCCCCGAGTGCGAAACAGCTATGCTGTGTCTCAAATCACATACTTCCGTTAGTACACTTCCATGTACTATGTGCACTATGTACTCACTGGCGTAGTGCGCAAATTTCCACAGGGTAGTGTTGTCTCAAACCAAACACGGCTGTTGTGCCGACCGCAAATTAGCTAGTTAGCAAACTAGCATTGGCATTCGTGTTATCGGTCACGGTACTCAATCATTACAGACTGCTAAATTAACCCAACAAACATACTGCTGGCTTACATCCGACAACAGTATAGTGGTGCTTAGTGCAAAATACACATGTATTTGTACAACGCAGCAACGTTCACGGTCACACAGTCCTCCGCTGCTATTTCCTGTTTTAAAAGTGGTCCCTCCCCTTCCACTATGTAGCCAAGATGGCGACCATTGAGGGCGAGAAGTGTCCATAGTTCCACACTCAACTTCTTGACCGTTTTGAGTGCACCATCCGGGTACTCATAGTGTAGGCTGACCAAACGTCCTCTTTTGCCTGGACATGTCCACTTTTCACGTCCCGTCCGGGGCGTCCGGGGGGTTTTTATAAACTGATGATAATGTCCGGTTTTCCGTGTGTTTGTGTGTGTGTGTTAGAGTGTGGCACGGGCCGTATATTTCTGTCCGAACCCGAACCGAGACCGACATTATTTAATGACCAAAGCCCTGAGTTTGTGTCACACAGTTGTTACGGTTACAGGCTATTTAACAGGCCGGGCGTGCTCATCGGAGAGGGAGACCTCCGTATTTGAGACGGGAGCAGGAGGCGGGAGGTCCGACGCTTCCAGCGAGAGAAGAGGGAGACATAAAACAAAATAAGATAAAATAGGAAAAACCTGTCTCCTTCGTTTATTTTATCTTCAGCGTTTAATCAAGGCGAAGGCGGGCGGCTGGAGGTCCAAGATTTCCAGCGAGGGGAGAGGTAGAAACAAACAGCCAATGTGTGTCTGTGTGTGTTATGTTCAGGTGTTGTCACGTAAATAACAGAGCCCAAGCAATAAACAGGACAAACAATAGGACTTTATTTATTTTTACACTACATTTTCACTCAAAGCTGACCGAATCCGACCCGAGCCCGAATACAATTTATAGCTACATTTTTGACCAAACCCGGCCCGACCGACACTCTAGTGTGTGTATGTGTCCCCTATCTATAGGGGCCTATCTGAATTTCTGTCTTTGAGAGATATTATTTTGTAATATAACTGAATTTTCTATCCATACATATAAATTTTAAATATATTAAAATGATAAGACATCTTTGAGTAAACTGCGAGTATCATTTAAATAGGCTATGTCGTGACCGGCCGATTGTCCTCTTTTTTGGAAATCAAAATATGGTCACCCTATCATAGTGCACTGCGTTTTTCCAGTGTGAACACACTTATGCACTCAAAATATTAAGTGTAAGTACAGAAGTGCGCGATTTGAGACACAGTCCTAGTGTATATTTTATAGTATCGTCACCTGATCAAATACAGGCTTCACATTGGACGTCAGGGTGTCTGCAGATATAACCAAGTAAAATTTAAGAGTTTTTAAGACCTTTTTAATACCACCTTATATATGTGTGTGACTCACATGCATAGGTTCTCTTTCCAAGTAACCACACTGATGTCAGGTAAAAATGAACAGTTACTAAAAATGACAACAATTGGGTGAGTTTAATTTTAATGTGTTTAATGTGAAAAGAAAACAAAATGTCATCTCTGTCATAAATGCTATTTACTATTGCAATTCTTCGGTCTGTCCAATGATTGTAAACAGTCACTGTGTCTGTCAGGCTGGAGAAGTTTACGCTGTAATGTGACCAAAATTATTTACGACCCATCAAATCTGAATTTAAGACAATTTAAGACTTTTTGGGGCCTTATATTAAGAAATTTTTTTTGTACGTGTCACAGTTGATTATTTTTTTAGTTTTTATCTTGTGTTGTCATCCGTTATTGTATTCTTTTATTTTGTGTCACACTAACTGTTTGATTTGCTGTACCTCAGTGCAACCTACAGGGCAATTCGTTCTGCTCATCTGCTCAGTGATGGTATTTTATCTTTATTTTTTGTTCATTGTATCATCTTAAAATTTCCTCATTTTATTTGCGTGAATCCTGCATTGTTTTAAATCCGGGAACCTAGTTTACTGCTCCAGCATGTCCATGGAACCTTAGTAACGACCTGCAACAGACACGTTTTAAAGTTCTCATGTTGAGTCCGCCGGCCAACATGAGCTTGATACTATCCAGAGATGGTTGGGTTTCACAAACTAAATATATACCCCAGATATAAACACAAGACTGCTATACAGAGTAAACTCCTACAGCTGCAAACTTCACATGTAGTTTTGAGCGCCGTGTTACCAACACAGCTGATGGAGGACCAATAACTTTGGAGCACTGTTAAGTCCAAAAGTCAAAATTCATTTAAAAAAAAGGCAGATGTAATCATTAGGACTGTCAAGCGATTAAAAAAATTAATCTAATTAATTACATGCTCTGTGTTTGATTAATTTAAATTAATCACGTACATGAACTTTTGCTGTGAAAGTATTTAAGAAACTTCAATTCAAATGAATTTTGTAAGCTGTGTTGTAAAGCTGCTGGATTTTGGACACAGTTGTCCCCCTGTTCTCTACCACCCAAACTGGTCTTCAATCCATTTTGTAAGGGAGTTAGTTCGTCGGTCGCAGGTAGACTTACTCGGTTAACGTCTGAACGTCTGGTCAAGTGTGGCTTGATGAAACTGACTGCTAGCGTTAATGTCAGAGTGTGCCTGCTCGGACTTCCGGGTTTGCTGCTAAATGTTTTGCACTGAGGTGATATTTCAGGCCTGAAGTTCCCAGATGGTACGAAAATTCCTCACTGCAGAAACTGCAGAGAACAGAGCTCCCACCAACAGTTCTATCTGGGAACTGGGCAGTGACTTGCAGCGTCAGAAACCAATAAAAAAGGCGTCCTTTAACGTCGGCATGATGCGCATCCTGTTGCTGTTTAGCGGTGTCAGGGGGAAACATGGCGGAACAAGGACAAAAGTTAAGGCAGCAAAAGTCCGACTGGGGTGGGTGGGACCAATTGGGGTTGATGTTTTGCTTTTATTTTGAAAGAGACTGTATGTAAATGTACATTTCCTGTGAAAACAGAAGTGTATTTTGAAAACAGACAATGCATGTAACAGGCTGAAGTTGACACGGCGACCCAGAACATCAACAGCCAGCACACCCAGGGTACCTTGGATGTCGTATGTGGACGACGTGGAATGGTGACGATATGTGAGAATGTGCTGATTGCCCTTATTGTAAAGCAGTTTGTGCTGCATTTCTTGTACAATGGTGCTACTTTATTATTAGCATCATTCTAATTATTATAACACAAGATTTTTAAAAACGTTAATGTGCTCCTATAATTCCGCACTTAATCATCACTCATTGTATTAGGCTACAAACACTTCAAATACATTTCCAAATATTCAACTTGCTGGTTTACAGACCCAATCAGATACGGTCTCTACTGGCACTAACAACCCTCCATACTCTATTGCCATGGATTTGTAATGGATAGACGCGCTGCCTGAAAGCATCAGCTCCCTGTGGACGGAAGCCTGCAGCGGTCAGACCTCTCAGATGTTAATCAATACAGTGATATCACTTATAAAGGGACTGTTCTCTGTACCTCAGCGGCTGTCTGCTCTCCTCTTCATCTTCTCTGTTAGTTGTGGTGATGATAAACAGCACAGGAGGTGATGGGAAACTAGCTCAGCACCCATGCCCGCGAAGTCATGCCCGGCGCGTGCCTTTCCTGGCAGCGAGTGAGCTGCGCGCGGTGTTCCGTTACTATGACAGCAAACGTTAAATCCGTTTTTCTGTTCCTCTGATGGGAGAAAATATTTAAGGAAAATGTCAGACTTTAACGTACGTTAAGAAAAAAAAAACGCTCGTCGCCAATTGTTAAAATATAAGTTGCTGTGGAGGCTGGTTTCCACGGCAGTCCTTTGGGAAGGTGCTCCAGGAAAAACCCTGTTTGAAAGTTTAAAAATGCTTATTGTTGCAAACAGGGAAATAATACCTCAAGGTGTCCATCATTATCCAAACTTCACCTGTCAGACGTGAGCGCGTGCGTCCTGTCAGCAGTCCACATTATCCACCACGCGCCAAACTGCGCTGTAATTCCACTTCAGTTCAGACGGAGTCCAGCAGGTAAAGTCCTTTAAATGTGATTCAGAGGAGTTAAAAGCAGCTCTCTGGTCCGACAGGTGAATGCTCCGCTCCGTTTCTAAATCCACCCGCAGGTGAATTACAATGTGTGACAACTGTGGTGCTGCTGTGTTGTTGGTGTGCTGCTGTTGGACTGACTGCGGTCTGTCTGGGCGGAGAGCTGGGAGGTGGAGGTGGGGGGGAGGAAGGAAGGAAAGTGAGAGACGAGAGGGCAAGGAGACAGGAAAAGAGAGAGGAGAGGGGGGAGGAAGAGCCAGAGAAAAAGAGGAACAATTGAGGGAGATGTAAAGAAAAGAAAGGAAGGAGACAGGAAAGGTAGAAACGAAGGAAAGGAGATAAGGTAGGGTTATTTTAGTTCATCGCTCAATTCGGTGGACAGATGAAAGACAGAAAGATGGATCGTCAGATATTAAAAGGTCAGTCTATGTATGAATATAGGTTATTGTATTCCACTCTCGGCTATCTAACAGCCTCTGTGCAGCTGTGGTCGCAGTGTGTTTCCGAGTCCGGCTCAGTCCCTTTGCCCCCATTATGTTTTCCTGCCATTACATTTTATAGCTGTGTTATCTTCCATCACAGTGGAGGCTGAGGATTATCTTGTTCTCATCATGGCTGTTCTCTTTACAAGCATTCCTCAGATCAATAAAACAAATGCAGACACAATTTCAAGAAGAATAATAGTGGTATCAATCTTCTTATCAAACCCTCATCAAAAAGCAGAGTTAACAAAAAAAATCAAAATGTCAAAGCATTACTTTAATAACTCATTGAAACTTGTCAATGATCACTAGAATTTCCTAAAGAACCCCAAGAAGCTTTTCTGTGGCCACTAGAACTTCTCAGTTACCACAAGAGTCACCTAACATACCAAAGAATGTTCTTAAAGACCCCCAGAACCTCTCTAATGACCACGACAATCACCTTATGGTAACCAACACATCCTTAAAGACATCAAAAATAGAAAAATGCCCATGTACGGCTGAAGTCAAGGTGCTGGTACTGTGGCAAAAGTACAAACGTGTAAAGAAAAAACCACATATATTGTGGCTACGTACCACACACAAGACAGGACTAAGAAAGAGGATCGAGAATTTAATAGAGCAACGCTGTAAACGAAACCATCCTTAAAGACCCCAAGGAACTTCCCAACTAACCGTTAGAATTACCTGAAGTACCAGAGAACATCCTGAAAGACCCCCCAAACCTTCCCAGTGACCACTGGGATTACCTAAATGTCCTAAAAGACCCCCAGGACTTCCCTAATGACTACTTAATTCACCTAATGTACCAAAGAATGTTATTGAAGACCCCCAGAACCTCCCAGATAGCCATTAACATTACTGACAGCATCTAAGAACATCATAAAAGAACCCCAGAACCTCCCAAATGACCACTAGAATTACTTTAAGTAATCAGTACATCCTGAAAGACCCCCACAACATCTCAAATGACCACTAGACTTACCTTCAGTACCAAAGAATGCCCTAAAAGAACCCTAGAACCTCCCCAATGACTACTTAAATCACCTAACATACCAAAGAATAAAGACCCCCAGAACCTCACAAATGGCCACTAGAATTACCGAAAGTACCAAAGAACAATCTAAAAGACCTCAAAAACCTCCCCAATGACCACTAGGATTACCCAAATGTCCTAAAATAACCCCTGAACTTCCTCAATGACCACTAAATTAAGAACATCCTAAAAGAGCCTCAGAATCTCCCAAATGGCCAAGAATTACTTTAAGTGACCCACACATTCGGAAAGACCCCCACAACATCCCTTATGACCGCGAGACATACCTACAGTACTAAAGAGCATCCTATAAAGAACTTCCGCAAAGACCACTTGAATGACCTAACCTACCAAAGAATGTCCAAAAAGACCCCCAGAACCTCCCATATGGCCATTAAAATTACCTACAGTACCTAAGAACATCCTAAATGACCCGAAGAACCCCCTCTAATGACCACTTGTATTACCTTAAGCACCAAAGAACATATTGAAAGACCTCCAGAACCTCCCCAATAACCACTAGAATTACCTGCAGTAACAACAACTGTACTTAAAGACCCCAATAACCTTACCAATGGCCGCTAGAATAACCTAAAGTACCAAAGAACATCCCAGAAGACCCCCAAAATCTCACCAGTAACCACTAGAATCACCTTAAGTGCCAAGAAATTCTCTTAAGGACCACTAGAACCTTTCCAGTGACCACTAGAACCCTGTAAAGGACCACTAGAATCAACTAAAGGACCTGTAGAATCTTCCCAGTGATTACTGAAACCTACTAAAAGTACCTCCATCACCTTAATGACCCCCAGTACGTCCTCAGTGTCCACTAGAACGTCTTAAAAAGACCCCCTTGGTAAATTTAATTAAAATCCAATATTAAGTGTCAAACTCCAGGGAAAGTCAGGTGTGAAAATGACGCAATGCAGACACCTTCAGGGTGGCTGAACTACAGGGACTTTGTCTAAAAACAGGCCCCAATTCACCAAAAAAACAAAACAAAAACATCAAGGATAAGAGAAGAACCTGGTCACACACACTTGTAGCAGATCAGCGACACATGTAACAGGCAGATAAGACATACAGAAGTAGGTTACCAGCAGGACAGGATTGCTGAAACACTCCGACATGCTGCAACACCGACAACCTGGAGCGTAACGGTGGAATTAGATACAGGTGTGCAGTGAAGAGCAGAACAGGTGACTGTCAAAGGGCAGAGGACTCTGAGGACATCTGGTGGACAAACGGGGAACCACAGAGCCGGGAGAGTTCCCATAAGGACAAGGCTGTTGATATTCTACAGTTTTGTTGTTGTCAGCAAATCTCATGTGTGGACTCAAACCAACAATATGTTAGTCAGTACTTTGTGACTTCCTGTCTGTGGCTTTCAGTCTTTCAGATGGGTGTCCAAGTACAGTGGCCACTGTTAAAATGCAATTCTCATAGTCATTATATATTTTCCATTTCTGCCAATATATCCCCCTACATCCCACACACTGGACCTTTAAGTCTGTTCACTGACAAGGAGAAAAAATCTATCACCTGATTCGTCCTTTGATATTTGTAGGTGCTGGGGAGAAACAGGGACAGAGTACGTCTCATAAGATTTCACACTTGTACCATCTTAAATGAAGAAAACTCGCAGGTGCCACATAAAACACGTCTAAGTTAAGTGTCAGCTTTGGACTGTCTCATTCAGCTGTCAGAGGGGTTTTATAGGATTTAATCCAAACCTAACAGGCACCTGGTAGATTTAACAGCCACAGCAGCACTCTGCATCATCCTCTCATCTTCACTCGCCTGTCTGCATTTAGCCGACAGTGTCAGCGTTTCATCAGGGGAAACGATATGATAGGAGATGAGATGCTGATGAAAGCCTTCACCTGACACAGAGTGGCGTCAGATTTCTGGTCCATGAGAAGCAAACTTCCTGTTGCCCATCAGGATCGTACATGTTTATTTACACTGGGTGAAAAATTGAGACTTCTATGAAGTAAGAGGCTCTTGAACAGGTTTACAAATACAGAACAAAAAACATTTGTTTGTTGTTGCAGATAGACACGTTTGTTCTATCTGCTTCAGGCTGTCCTTGTTTGCATGTGGAAGGGCAGAGAGGTTTGCTCTCTCTGCCTCAGGCGTTCTGTGTAGGCCCGAGGAAAGGCAGAGAGGCCCCAGAACAGAGCCATACTGTCAAATATAAGATTGCAAATGGAAATAAAATTTCCTTTGAATAAAGTGTTCCTGACTGAACTATTGTGTAGTATAAAAATAGAGATAGACCGTACAGGGCGGGCAGGATGGGTCAAACAAACTTCAGACTTTCACCTGGGAGCCTGTTGTTTGTTTCCCGTGTGAAACCAAAAGTCAATGGAGTGATGTCAATAACAAAGTAGTGCGCTAGTATGTGAAGCATGATACGGTAGTGACAACCGTTGCCATGTCGTTTTTTTCCCCTAAACCCAACCAGGTGCTTTTGTTGCCTAAACTTAAGGAAGTCAGACTTAAAATTATTTATTTTTTAAGTTTGTTTTGAAAAAGACTTTATGGAGGTAACAAGCGGAAGCTGTGCATTTCCTGTGAAAATGAAAGTGTATTTTTGAAAAGACCGTCCCAGAATGTCCAAATAATGCACGTGGAAGGGCAGAAAATTCCCCAGTTTGACTATTTATGTATAAAAATGATGCAGAGGGCTACCCAGGGCTTCATATTTTGACGTTTTGTCCACTAACAAAGTGGCGGTATATGAGGTCTTAGTATGAGAACACGACTACAAATCAAACAAGAATAAGCTGCCAGCCACCCCATGGTCCCTCCACCTCACTCCCTACTGCTGTAGACTGCCTCCTGAGTATGAGAGTGGGCAACAGCTCGGGAGACCGAGACTTTAGCAGCTCAGATTCAGCCAGTGCAAATCCCCCAGCTCTGGGTATCACTGGGGGGTAGTGGACAGCAGCAGATGGGGATGTCCGCATGTCCGCAGCCATGAGTCTTTAGCCCCAGTTAGCAGAAGGCTAAAACTGAATTATTTGTTTGAAGCGTTCCAAACTACACGCTGAGATGACAAAGCCTGTAAACATCTAACAGAAAAGACACGTGTTGACCAACATCAGTCCTGTTTTAATGTCATTTTAATGTCCCAGTGTTCACCTGGCTTTAGAGTATTAGGTCCATGTGCTAACCAACAATGTCTTCAGAACAATAAATGTGTGTCAGTGTCGCGCAGCTTGTGTTTATGGCACCGTCCTGCTCGGAACTGATCACAGTCTGCTTTTATGATATTTCCTTTACTTTTATTGGTGGAGCCACAGATTTAAAGGATAACAGATGAAGGAAAGACATTTCACATGATTCATGTTTTCACATTTAAAAAAAAAAAAAAAAAAAAAAATCACATTCAGGCACATGTGGTTTATGAAACTTTCATGTTAAGATTTAAGACATCAAATATGAAACTCTGACATGCAACATCACATATAAAACACATTTTGCATGCAGGTGATTTATCACACTTTAAAGACACATAGAGACACACGTTTGTTTGTTTGTTGTTGACAATATGGATTTCTCATTTGCTTTTTAAAACTCTATCTCCTGTCTTAAAACAAATGTAGCATTTTAAATGTATCTGTATTGGAAGCCAAACATTAAAATTTAAAGAGCGGAAACTGTTGGGATGACTGCCTGCTGTTGGGACATTACGTGTCACTCGAGAGAAATCTTAGCAGTTGTGAAGCGCTGATGTGCGGCTGTTAGAAAACTGCAGAGTGGAAGCAAAACATCAATAATGGATTTCCTTCAACCTGCTGGAAACATAACGGTAACAACCGTACGGACGTCCACAGCTGTTTGTTCAACTGGTTTCCCTCTTTAAACTGGAAACCACTTTCATTATGACATATTTATATCTCTGTACAGGTTAATATCACAGTGAGTCCACACTCCACTACAGCAACACTACAGATCAATTAAAGTGATTGATGAATCCCTTCTTTTGTTATTTTTTAATCATCATTATCAATTGTAGCAGTGGAGGCAGTGATGCAATTTTAAAGTTAAGGGATTAATTAATACAGAATATTAAGGATTTTTAATGGATCATCAGCATTGTGTAAGAGCTTTTATAGCCTTTTTTAAATTAGTAAAAATAATTCAGTAAATTAACATGGAAGCATCGTCATCACCTCAAACCTTCACAGAAATTAATCTGTCAGTTAAGGGTTTTGGTAAATTTTAAAGAAGCTTTTTTTTTTTATTATTTTATTTTCAAACGACACCACCTCGATTTAGATGAGGGTGCTCTATGAGTTTTCACGCCAGGGACGACTGAACAGTCCCACCAGGCACAGGCCTAGGGGCCCAAAGCGTCAGGGTGCCCCCTGGCTTTCACTTGCAAAATTTCACTCATTAACATATACCAACCAGGAAGAGATTTAATGATGAACATGATGACAAAGAGACACAAATCAACCACTAAAAAACGTTAATCAAACATAAAGGGACACAAACAATTAAAATAGACACAGAAATGACTACAAAGAGACTGAAATCAACCACAAAGAGAAGCAAAATCAATCACAAACGGACACAAAATGACCACAAAAGAGACACAACACCACCAAAAAAGACACCATCAAAAAAGAGGCAAAATAACCACAAAGAAACACAAATCAGCCTTCAAAAAAGGGACACAAAATGACTCCAAAAAGACACAACACCACCAAAAAAGACACAAAAAATCAACCGCAAAAGGATACAAAATCAACCACAAAGGGACACAAAATGATCACAAACGTTCACAAAATGATCACAAACGGACACAAAATCAACTACAAAGGGACAAAAAATGATCACAAAAGGGACACAACACCACCAAAAAAGACAAAAAAAAAATCAACTGCAAAAGGACACAAAATGACCACAAAGGCAAACAAAAGCAACCACAAAAGGGACACAAAATGATCACAAAGGGACACAAAATGACCACAAAGACACACAAAATGATCACAAAGGGACAAAACAAACAAACAAACAAACAAAAAAATCAACCACAAAGGGACACAAAATGATCACAAACGTTCACAAAATGATCACAAACGTTCACAAAATCAACTACAAAGGGACAAAAAATGACCACAAGGAGGCACAACACCACTGAAAAGGACAAAAAAAAGTCAACCGCAAAAGGATACAAAATGAACACAAAGGCAAACAAAAGCAACCACAAAAGGGGCACAAAATGATCACAAGGGGACACAAAATGACCACAAAGAGACACAACACAACCACCAAAAAAAACCACACAAAAATCAACCGCAAAAGGATACAAAATGACCAGAAAGGGACACAAAATGATCACAAAGACACACAAAATCAACCACAAAAAGGGACACAAAATGACAGAGACACACAAAATGACCCCAAAGACACACAAAATTATCACAAAGGGACAAAAAAAAAAATCAACCACAAAAGGGACACAAAATGACCAGAAAGGGACACAAAATGATCACAAGGGGACACAAAATGACCACAAAAGAGACACAACGCCACCAAAAAAGACACAAAAAAATCAATCGCAAAAGGACACAAAATGACCAGAAAGGCAAACAAAATCAACCACAAAGAGGCACAAAATGATCACAAGGGGACACAAAATGACCACAAATTGACACAACACCACCAAAAAAGACACAAAAATCAACCACAAAAGGATACAAAATGACCAGAAAGGGACACAAAATGATCACAAAGGGACACAAAATGACCAGAAAGGGACACAAAATGATCACAAAGGGACACAAAATGATCAGAAAGGGACACAAAATGATCACAAAGACACACAAAATCAACCACAAAAAAGGGACACAAAATGACCAGAAAGGGACACAAAATGATCACAAAGGGACACAAAATGATCACAAAGGGATACACAAAATCAACCACAAAAAAGGGACACAAAATGAGCAGAAAGGGACACAAAATGATCACAAAGGGACACAAAATGATCACAAGGGGACACAAAATGACCACAAAAGAGACACAACGCCACTAAAAAAGACACAAAAAAATCATTCGCAAAAGGACACAAAATGATCACAAAGGGACACAAAATGATCACAAAAGGGACACAAAATGATCACAAGGGGACACAAAATGACCACAAAAGAGACACAACGCCACCAAAAAAGACACAAAAAATCATTCGCAAAAGGACACAAAATGATCACAAAAGGGACACAAAATGATCACAAGGGGACACAAAATGACCACAAAAGAGACACAGCGCCACCAAAAAAGACACCAAAAAATCAATCGCAAAAGGACACAAAATGACCAGAAAGGCAAACAAAATCAACCACAAAGGGGCACAAAATGAGAAATACCTGGTTTTGTTATTTGTTGTCCTCAAACAGTGGTCTGCAGCTTGAGAGGCGTCTCGCCGAGGTGTCCCACCATCCATCATCCCCTCAACCTCCAGACAACAGTCAGCTCATATACTCCATCATGAAGAACATTGATATAACATGTGTAAGGCGTGCTAATGGAACGTAGCTATGATTTGCAGTAATGTACAATGCCTACATTTTCTTCTGCCGACTGAGCTGAGCCTGCGCATACGTCCATGATTAGTTATCAGCTAAACTGCGATGTCAAGTTAGTCGGCGGAAATAAAATCAATCTGCAACCGTGACTCCAAACAGCTGAAAAAATGTCTCCAAATACTCCCAGCTGGGCGTCTCCTGAGGAGCGCCCGGCGTTTGGAGCTGGGGAACAAACGCGTTGGTGGACACAGGGCCTTATGCTCAGTCAACTACGGGGTTTTTAAGGTCATTGACGCAAAAACTAAACTGCCAACCTCAGCTTTAACTCTTCCTTCACTGAACTAAAGGAGACAAAGATTTTAACTTCCTCAACACGTTCAGTCAAACAAAGAGCTTTTGTTGTCAGACTCAGATCGATTGTACCTGCAGGCATTCTGAAAGACACTGACTGTCGACGAGGACATTTCAGCAACCTGCAGGGCTGATTCAGAGGAAAGCGTGGGGAAGGGTTACAGGTGTGTTGCCATGACAGTGACAGCTGTGTACAGATTACCTGCAGACATCTGTTAGTCACAGACACTACATCATCTCTCTGGCATTTAGGCGTGGAGGCCTTTGGACGAGAGCAGATCAGCAGTGACGTTGAGTACTGTCAGGATGGTGTCAAAGGGACGCTTCAACATCTCAGTGATCACAGGTTATATATGTTTATTCAGCTACGGCAGCACGGAAGGAAGTATTCATCTTATCAACACGTAAAGGAACACTTCATCCTCCAGTTTGTCACAAACACTCAAGAGCAACACATCTGGAGATACATGGTTTTCATCTGTCAGACAAATGTAGAGCAGTAAAAAGTACAGGTTTGCAGACAATGCAAACATTTTTTTCTGGCGGTTGGTTTGCACACGCTGTGTTAATGAACGTGACTGTAGCAGGCTGACATCGAAACAAAAATATTAAAGGAAAGGAAAATGTATTTTAAATTATATTTCAGGGTTCTCATAGTGAAAGCATTTTCATTTGACTCGTTGCTGTATTTGATAGCATTATATATTTAAATTAAGTTATTGTTTTTGATATTGTTAAATAATTCAGAGATTCCTCTGTGCACCACTAGAGGGAGCTTGCGTAACTCTGGCGGTGCACGTACCATAGTTCGAGAAACAATTACTCTAAGGTTTGGTGTTTATCATAACATTCGATATGTCATACACATATCAGACCAAAGTGTGACTGTGAAACCAGTCTGTTTATATCACTGCTGCATTTTTAAATGGCATGATATTAAATCAAAATAATGAATCTTCAAGTCTCTGTATGTTTGTGTTAGTTTGCTTCATTTATCCATCTGATATCCACGTTTCATCCATCCATCTGTAATCAGCAGTATTTCTGTGCCTCCTCTGTGTTGATGCCATTTCAGCAGGAAGAGGACGTGCCCCCCCTCAGGTTCTTCTTTTCAATTATTCAACACAAAACGATCTGAATATTCAAAACGCTCCCCGTGTGCAGAGGAACACGCCTGCTGCTCTGATTAACGAAGGCTCAGCAGGACTGATTTCAATCTGTCTGTGTGGAGAGAAGATTTTAGTGCCAGAAAGTCCAACATGATGAGGCCTGTGAGTTCATGTCTGTGCGCTGGTTCAACAACATCAAGTTTTCTAATAGTTTCTATATTTCTTCCTGATATCCAGAGACAAAACGTTCACTTTCAGACAGAGAGCAGTTTAATTATTTAAATATGAGTCATCAGCAGATGAAACTCCTCGGTTCAGATCAGTCTCACGTCAGAAGATAATTCAGACAGAAAGGGATCATTTAAGATGTCAGTTCCTGGTTGAATAACCACAAAATAATCCAGGCTCTATCTGTAATGCACGGCCCCTCTAATGGATCTATGTGGCACAATGTGACAAAGATGCTGTACAGGAGCTTTAAAGGGACATTGTGTAACATTTTCAGTTGTTTATTGGCAAAAATTGATGTCTGCATTCATAAATATGTCATCACTGGTGTATTATTACCTCCACCAATAATCTGACTTACTCTCGTAAAAGGAGAATTTCGGATTTGTTTGTACATTGTGCGGGTAAGTCGTCTGTGGGGTTCCATTACGTTTCGCCATCTTGAGAATACACCCGCCAGCAAGGGACATACAGCACCGCCTTCGGCGTTTTCGTTGAGAGCCAGGCCAGCACTGCGTGACTGCGCATCACTGCGCCGCTGTTAGCTGTTAGCCGCTGGCCTGTGATTGTATTACCTTTCTCCTTCAGCAGCTCTCTCCACCTGGGAAAGGCAACCCCAATGCTGACCCTTGTTTTTTTAATCCGCCGGTCACGCTGCCTTTTTGATTCCCTTTTGCACTTTCTTGGTGACGAGGATTCCATCTCCCGTGATGCTACATAATACATGATCCTGCATTATGCTCAAAGAGTGGGACTTTGTTATGCGGCAGTAGTGCCGCTGGCCACTAACAGCTGTTAGCGGCGCAGTAATGCGAGGAGAGGGATGAGGTGTGTGAGGTTGAGCCACTTGTCAGTTGTCAAAGGACAAGACGTGATTGGTTTGTTTCAATTTACATCCGCCCCAACAGTCGTACGTTGTAAACACAGCCAGCATGGCGAGGAGGGGGTTTGTCAACTCGCGTCGCGTGTGTCTGTGTAGGAGCCTGAATGAATATTCCATGAAGTATCGGATGACATGGTTTCATCAGTGTTATCATAGCTTTTTGGTACACAGCGGCTACAGTTGTTGCAATACGTGTTTGAAACAGTGAGGCGCTAGAGTGCACCATCTGTTTGAATGCAATAAATGATTTCAGCGTTAGATGGGAGAAATTCCTACACACTGTGGCTTTAAAGATGGTCGCCATGTAGCACCAAAATAGGTTCTCCTATGATCATGAGCCAAACAGCTGCTAATCGTGCTCCAAGAACACAAAACAATACTGAAATTCAAATTCAGTAGTTAAGGTCAGAATTATATTAAATAAAAAGGGGGAGGTCTATTTCATCTTACCTGCTGTCATCAGGCAGGTGAGTGTGAGACGACAGGAGGAGGAGGAGGAGGACAGAGCGGACGGTCCTGGTTCAGGTTTCAGGGTGAAGGCTTCAGCTTCAGGTGGCTGGGAAACAAAGACATGAGCAACATGGATGGTCTGTCCTGAGCATGTGCAAATGGGTCTGTTTAAATACTGATGACTGATTGAGAGACGAGACACAGGTGCGCAGAAGGAGGAAAGTCTGAGGACACCTGGTGGACAGGTGGAGAATGGCACTAAAACTATGGAAGAAGAGAGGCAGGAAAATATTTGGCCAAACCAAACCCAAACGTCAATGGCATCTTAGTATACAATGAGGAAAACTCTGCTTGTGTGTGTGTGTTCCACGTTTTTCTCCTCACTGACTTGGTCAATCCATGTGAAATTTGGCACAGTGGTAGAGGGTCATGGGAGGATGCCAATGAAGCAATATTACATCAATTGGCCAAAGGGGGGCGCTATAGCAACCCATTGAAATGTCAAACTTTGAATGGGCATATCTCATGCCCCGTATGTCGTAGAGACATGAAACTTTGCACAGAGATGCCTCTCCTCATGAGGAACACATTTGCCTCAAGAACCCATAACAACAGCTTATATAGATTTTCCGCCATTTTGAATTTTTTGAAAAACACTTCAAATGGATCTCTTCCTAGGAAGTTTGAGCCATCTGCATGAAACTGGGTGAACATAATCTAGGGACCAATATCTAAAGTTCCCTCTTGGCAAAAGTTGGAAAACTTACTAAAACTGAGCTTCTATAAGGCAATGAATATTGCGGAGGGCGTGGCTCATCACATAAAGGTGTATAACATCTCAAGGGTTTCACCCATCACCACGCAACTTTGTAGGCATATGACCACACATAATCTGAGGGGACCCCTCCATTATTGACCCCATCAAACAAAATGGGGGCGCTAGAGAGCTCATTTCTTATCTAGGCCTAACCACCATATGGATTTTTACTAAACTTGGTAGATATGTAGAACAGGACGCCTCAAGGTGACTGGAGAAATTTAACTCTAATTGGCAACTGGGTGGCGCTATAACAACAGAAAAATGCTTCAAAATGGCTAAAATGCGACCGATCGCTGTGGCTCCCCCTGTGGACCAATGTTGGTGTTTTCTAATGTTTGGTATGACTAAGTCATGGTATGGTATGCTGTACATAATCACAGAAACTGTCAGTGTGTCATTCTGTCAGTCAGTCATTCTGTCTGTCCCACGTTTTTCTACTCACTGACGTGGTCAATCTATGTGAAACTGCACATAGGCATTGAGGACTGGCATAGGTAGAAGGTGACAAAGCTACAAATGGGTATGGACTAGTATATAGTAAATATGAACAGAATGACAATATTTGAGTATGATTACATAGAAAAATAAAGATAAACAAGGGTAAAAACATACAGAGAAAAAGAAAGTATAATCAGTCGGAGGATTCAGGAACAAAGTGTGCATCATTTTCCAGATGCTTAAAAGTGGTTCGCACTGTCGCCTCACAGCAAGAGGATTCTTGGTTTGAATCCACCGGCCGTGACATAGCACTTGTCATGGCAGTTATATACGCTGCTGGACAGCCTCAGTTTGAAACACTGCCGGTAACGACGTAATATAAGGAGCTGGTAAGTCCCTGTAGAGTGTGTGTGGAGGTGGAAGGGTCCAACAAACTCTGAACTTTCACCCATGAGCCCGGTGTTCACTTCCAGTATGAATGTAGAACCAAACCATGACGTTTTTTTGGAAACCTCACCACGTGCTTGTTGCACAGCGTCAACTGACACGCCATCCAGTAACGTCAACAAGAAACACAGGAAGATACCTAGCATGTAATATGTAGACGTGAACGGCACTGAAAAAGCAGCAGTATGTGACGAGTTGGGACGAGAACCGGTTGCAGCATCCTGAAGCTAAAGATCATAATGGTTGAGCAAACATCAAGTGAACTGGTAAACAGTGTTGCAGAGCTGCATGTCTCATGAGTGGATGATAATTTAAAAAAAAAAAAAAAAAAATCAGACTCCACTGATTGTTTCCCTTTTATTAATAAAGAAATAACAACAAATAAAGTGTGTTAGCAGATGAATGACAAACATAAGAAAGCTGTGAGACAGAGAGGTGTCACTCCACTGCAGTGGTATTAATAAGATAATAAAGTTATGGTTTTATCTGATCTTATCTTGGGTCCAGGCTGTTTCTAAAGCAGCCCCTAAATAAATTAATCCCACCCACTTGTTTCCCAAAAGAAGCAACCAATAATTCATCTGTTAAAAAAACAGTTATAATTAGACTCAAACATCCCTCATACAAAGAAAACTGTTGTTCAATATATCCAACATTATTTACAAAATGCCAAAACTGCTCTGAGTGTTTTAGGAGCTACACTCACACCCCTCTTCCACCAGCTCTGCTTCTTTAACCGCTGCTGTTCGGGATTCTTGGGACCTTGTTGCTACCTTGACGACCAGCCTATGCCTCAGGGTGAGCCGAGGAATCAAGGACGCATCATTAATGGAGGGCGCTGCACAACAGAACAACAGAAGGAAACAGTTGTAGCAAGATGGCGTATCACATCGATTACCTGCGAGCTGTTATCAGCTGCAGGTGTTTGTTCATATCCAAAAGTAAGCACGGACCAACTGTTAGAAGACGTAGAGGACTGTTACGTGCACGATTCTATCTCTTTCCAACCTGTAAATATGACACGCCCGCTGGTGTCATCACGGTCAACCCGGTCTCACACTGAAGTCATCGAATACAGACACTTGGTCAGTGACTTCTGGCATCAGACAAAAATAAGCTGTCCTTTTACATTGGCATGACACGCAGCTGGTCGCTGTTATCAGGGGGAAATGCAGCAGGACAGCAACTTAAGTTAGGCAGGTGAAAGTCCGCGTAGGGTGGATGGATCCAATAACCACCGACTTTCCCCTGGGATGCCAGCGTTCACTTCCCAAAGGACTGTAAGTTGCGCTTATATAAATAAATGTATGATATGCATTATAAACCACTACAAATGTAACAGGCTGAGGTTGACACAGCGTCCCAGAACATCAACAACTAACACACCCAGAGTACCTTGGACGTCCTATCTCAAGGCAGAAAGTGGGTGAGCAATTGTCGATATGTGACGAGGTCGGAGTGAGAATGTGTCACGGTTCACACGTCAGGTCAAGGAAAATCTGCTATTTTTTGGTTCTACCTGAGAACGAACATTTTGGCTCTAAATATTTTATTTCTGGCTGAAATGCTCTGAACAGTTCAAAATTAGACGTGGAAACTGGAACAGAAACCATCTGTGTTGGTGGATAAGGGGCATCAGCACCCTGGAACAAGGCACGTAACCCCTAACTGAATAAACTGCTGTATATTAATGTGAAAACAAGCTCAGCCAACCTTCTCTGGGTAAAATAAAGCTACGTTACAGTCAGTACGTTTACATGCACAGCTTAATCGAGCTATGCTCAAAGTTCGATTTTGGCGTCTAATCGGACTTCTGTCCTTGTCCCAGTTTACATGCAACTGAGAAAATCGAATTACTGACGGGAACGTGTCCTCCTCCTCAACACTAGGTGGCGATATGCGTCATTTCAGCGGGTTAAAAGGCCACAAAGGCTGAAGAACAGAAGGAAGTTTGGGGTTATGGCACAACCCTGGATTCAATGTTACACCAGAGTCAACAGGCCCTTAAAAACATCCAGAATCTGTCTGAAAAAAAAAACCCCTTTAAAAGCAAAAACTAAGTTATTATCATGGATATAATTCAAACCTGCCACCGGCCCTGTTATATCAACATTCATCTGTACGAACGACTTGTGAGCGAACCAACAGGAACAGCTCAAATCAAACACAGACAGTGTTTAGGATTTCATGAGCGATCAAGGCTGAAACTAATAATGAATTTCATTACTAATGATCTTTCTATTTCATCAATTAAAGGTCCAGTGTGGAGGATTTAGTGGCATCTAGTGGTGAGGTTGCAGAGCTGAAACTTCTTCGGTGTGCCAAGCGTGTCGGAGAACTACGGTTGCTGACGTGAAAACCTGAATGGCCCCAACTAGAGCCAGTGTTTGATGCGTCTGTTCTGGGCTACTGTAGAAACATGGCAGACTGTGGACGAGGACCTGCTCTGTAAACGTCTCATTCTAAGGTAATAAAAACACAACAATTCTTATTTTTGATTATACACTGAAGAAAATATTGGACACACTACATCTTTACATTTCAAAGTACCACTGGCATTTCATTACTTGGATGACTTAACACTGGATCCATCTCAGGTGAGCTGTGAGCTGAACAGGATCCTGGAGTTCCATCACAACCGTCCAAAAACAAACTGTTCTCACGTGTGAATCCACAGATCCCGCGTGTGTCGTACCCCGATGATAAGATGCCATCTCCTCTTTTTAACCTCCTTGCCGGTGACTCAAAGACGCCTCCTGCTCTGAACAGCGCATCTGGAGTCCATGCAGAGGTAGACTCCAGTCTGGATTCCACTTAAAGGCAGAAACTCTGTGACTGTCGTCCGTAATGTAACGTGACTGTTAAGACAAAAGCTGTGAGATGGTTTGGTTAGCTGGCAAAAAAAGTTTGTGCTGCTTCTCCACTTTTCACTTTTGTTACTTGAGTCTGTCTCTCTCGAATCTCTAGGATGAAGGTGCTGAGTGCAAAGTTAGCAGGACACATAGTCAGAGCGGCCGCAAGAATAAAAGCCAGGCTGATGTTCAGCTTGAAAATGTTTAAAGGTTCAGTTTAACATTTTAGGAAATACGCCTCTTTCCTCTCCTTCCAAGAGTTACATGAGAGGATGTTTGCTACTCACGTGACTGTATGGTAAGCGAAGTAAATATGAAGCTACAGCCAGCAGACAGTTAGCGTAGCTTACCACAAAGAATGGAAACAGGGGGAGACTGTTAGCCGGCGCAAAACCCGCTGTAAAACCACAACTTGGCAATGTCATACTTTAGGTTTTTAACATATGAACCACTGAGCTTTACAACGAGCTCATACTACACGGTATTAGCCAAATTCGCAGCGTTGTACGGTGTTGGCTCGGATCGTGAATGCTAATGAATGTTATACGCGATAATTTGTGGTGTGTCATAGCAGCAGCAATGGACGCCGTCTCTGGGATGCATCACAACGTCCCAGCAGAAAGTCTGTCAGATTTGATTTTCTTTGCATGCAGCACTTCAAATGTAGCTCCTCCCACCTGGTGGCTCTTTCACTACAGTAACATTTTGTCTGGGACATGAACAGCCATAGTGAGTGAAATAATACTAAAAATAGGACAAGAATAATCCAATGTCATCATGCACATCCTCAAAGATGACCAGGGATAATTGGTCGTGCACCAATGTGTAGTGTGTCATGTCTGTCAGCAAAGTCACGGCAAGATTTTATGACTCCACAATCGCCTAATGTGACGTAGTGACTGTCGTGTAGTCTGAACCGCTGTTAGCAGTGTTTGTAGGTGGGTTTTGTTATCTTTGGACAGAGCCAGGCTAGCTGTTTCCCCGTTTACAGTCTTTGTGCTAAGCTAAGCTAAGCTAAGCTAACCACTAGCTTCATATTTATCGCACAGAGGGTTTTGAATTTCTTATCTAACTCTCAACGAAAAAGCAAGTAAGCATATTTCCCAAAATATCAAACCAATCCTTTAAGTCTGTCTACATCTCATCAGCGTGTGCAGGTTTGGCGGGATCATGGCGTCCTTTCCCCGCCGTCGACCTCAGACCGAGCGCCAGCGGCTCAGTCTGCCCGGCAACAAGAGCTGAGCTGTTCCCCGATTGGCTCGCCTGCTGAGCCGTCCCATCGATGCCTGGATTTTCAGGGTTTTCTATTGGTTCTTGGAGGATGGGGGCGCCATCGGGAGGTCCTGATTGGCTGAGTTCAGAGGGCAGTGACGCGGAGTCGGACTCGGCAGCTGGAGCGTCTGCATCCTCTGCTGTCGGCTGGGAGGAGGCGGGGTCTGTGAGGATGTTCCTGGAAATAACTGGAGAGATCAAAGAATAGATCATTTCGACTAATCTGCTGCCACAAAGTTTGACATCTCGTGTGAGAGGACTTTGATACGTTCAGGTTGTAGAAAGTCTTTGTTACAAATAAACGTTTAGTATGATTTTTATTTTCAAACACACTTCTGCCAATACATCCCTGTAAATGCTACATACTGGAGCTTTGATATAATCAACAGGAAGTGACGTGGAGAGCGACTGACCTCCTGTGGGTCTGTAGTCGTCGTCAGCAGACGAGCTGCGGCTGAACGGACTGAAACTTGGCATGATGATGAGACCCAGAGAGACCAGGATGATCTGAGGACACAAACACACAGTTAATGAACACTGACGCACACGGCGGTCGTGTATTCAGAGTCAGGTGGCTCCAATTTTATAAGAAATAAAAATATATAATAAACAGTTTAATTCTTAAAACCTCTAGCAGCAATCAGCAGCATCTATAACAGTATTGTATACTTATTCTATGACTATAAATCAACTATTAAAATTGTTCAATTTTTTCTTTGGTAGTTTTTGTTACATACAGACAGGCAACGGTGATGCTGCGTAATAATTCCTGATTTTAATACTCTATCCAAAAAATGAGAGCTGGAACCAGTGGTGATGTCACACGAGAGAACACACACACACACACACACCTACCAGTAAGCAGGTGCTGGTCTGGGCTCCTTTACTGACCGTCTGTTTGATCAGAGACTGAAGTTGTTGCAGCTGCGCCAGCAGAGACCTGAACGCCACAAACACAAGCAACATGTGTTAACTTTTATTACCTCATTTCTGTTAACAGTAATCTGAGCTCAGACTTGTCAAAGCCAACATGAAACTGACTTCAGGTTTTTCAGGTTTATTTTTTACATCTCAAATAATCACATAAATACCCCGAAACTCAAATGTGACATGAAGAGAAATGTAAAGGACTGAGTGAGGAGGTTCATCAGGCTCCACTGAATGTGTAATTGTGTAAAGTTTAAAAAGCCAAAACAACGAGAACAACCAGACTGTCGACAGCTGCAGAGATGTCAGGCTGTTAGACGGATTCTACTTCATTATCATCACTGTAGACTGAGAGCGCGAGGTTTAACATGATGTCTGAAGACAACAGAAGGAAGAAGAAGAAGAAGACAACAGTGTCCTCTGCCGCTGGAGCACTTGATTGATCAGACTGTCTGAGACACAGACTCAAGAGTTGGATCCATTTCCTGTTTCCCCGGACCGGTCTGATGTTTGAACTTTCACCTGTTCGAATTTATTTCAAAAGGCCGAACCAGTATTTGTCATCATGTTCCACTGTCAACAGGCTGCTGAGTCAAGTGCAACACCTGGTGGTGAAATTCGGTACACCACCCCAGTGTTTGACTTCATATCAAACCTGTTGGACAGTTTTCACAGAGGCACAATTTTTGGTCTGACTTTTGTCTTCACAGAGATTTCAGAGGGGCTTCTTAAACTGATCCTTCAATGAATTCTCTCATCGATCAGTAAACAATCAATAATCAATAATAAAGGTGGTCGTACATGTTTCGTTTCTCCAGCTGCTCCACCGTCCTCTGCAGCTCCTTGTTCTGTGCTGAGCAAGCTGCTGCCCTGTTAAAACACACACACACACACACACACACACACACACACACACAGATTATCTTAACTTGTATTGAACCGACTTGTTTTGTCTCACCAGCAGCAGAACATCTGCAGATATTTAATCTACTTTCAGTAAAGATTAAAACAATCTGAGAAGCTGATTAACAAATACATTTCTGATTAATCCGCCGACCGTCTCAGCTCTGACGTGACATTTCATCCTACCTGCTCTCCAGCCCATCGATGTACTCCTTCCTCCTCCGCCGGCTGTCCTGAGCCGACTGCTTGTTGCGGATTTTTCTCCGAACTCTCTTCAGGATTCTCTCCTCGGCCTGCAAATAAAGGTTCGTTCAAAATAAACACAAGGCTCCTTGGTTATCCCATCATCACTGCAAGTTCCTGATTGAATAAAAAATATTTGTTTTCAAAAAAACAGGCAGAACTGACCCTCCAACCCCTGGCTACATTCACTGTGGGGATAATGACGATACCTATATTTGGTCAAAGAAGATTTTATTTCCATTTGCAGTATCATATTTGGTGGTATGGACCTGTTCTGGGCCCACTCTGCCTTTCTTCGCACCTACCCAGACAGCCTCTTCCAAGTGCCTACATGGAAAGCCTAAAGGCCTTTGCACACTGAGTCCATTTCTTGCAGCATTTTTTTAATCCATAATCTGAAAAAAATCGTTACACAGAGAAACCTCACGCACTGATTCTGAGGCATTTTATTGTTCTATTCATTGTGGTTCCTCCTTTGTCTCTCTCCACTGAAGTCACCTCTCTGACTGACATCACTCCCTCCCTGTCTTTCATTTGGCACCACAGCTGCATGAAGGGGCGGAGCTTTCCTCCTCCTCTTCATCATCATCCTCCACCTGAATATTACTATCTGACCTGTTGAGCCGCTGTCGCCACAGCTGTGTCCCATCACTACATTTTCTTCACTGATTCTTGGTCAACGTCTCCAAAGGCTCTGACGGATGCGAAAAACACCGAAAATTTAACCTATTCTTAAAACTGAAATGACAGACGAAAATTTCAGACTCAGTGTGCAAACGTGACTGACACAATGTGAGGTCGTATTTATTTATAGACGTGCAACAATTTCAGATGAAAAAAACAGACTCAGTGTGTGCAGGGAGCCTATGGCAGAGAGAGCACACCTCCCTGCCCTTCCATGCGCCTACAGAAAAAGCCTAAGGCAGAGAGAGCAGCAGCAAAGACCCCTGGGAACAGAACAGAGCAGCATCAATGACAAACAGAAATGACACTGATAAGTCAGACACAGCATGAAAAGGAGGAGCTGGGGTGGAGGCAGGTTGCAAAATGGCTTGCAGAGGAAGCAGCAACAGTAGGCAGGCCAGAGCAGTTTGAATAGGGCGCCATGAATGACATTCAACAATTGGTTGCATATAAAGGAATCATGTGATCTATCAGCTGACTCCCTTCCATCAATCAGCTGATCCATCAGCTGCACAGTAGCTCTAACTAGAGTCACAGTCAGCGTCTCTTACAGTCTTATCAAAATTAAATCTGGCACAAAAATATTTTATGTGTGCTGAACAGATCAGCTGTTGCTGTCGTGTGACTCATTCCGCAGTGAAAACCTCCTAAACGTTGACTTTTCGAGATTTAAACAGCTTCTGAGTTTCTCTCTGAGTGTTTCAGTGTCTGACCTTGGTGAGGGGAAGGTTGTTGGGCAGAGAAACTCCTTCCTGTGACAGCAGCTTCTGTTCCTCCTCGGTCAGCTGGAGCTCTGGGTACAGCTGCAACAGTAGAAGAAGAGTCAGTCCTCCAGGTCAAACCTTGAGTCCTGACTGTCAGCAGGAAGTGCTAAAAAAAAAAAAAAACAGGCCTCACCAGTTCACCGTCGGGGCTGGGAGGGCTGGCGGCAGTCAAACTGCCATCAAGGCGTGCTGCAGAGACCACGGGCAGCTCGTTCACGATGCATGAGTCCGAAAACAACACCTGAGAGCTCCACTCTTCTGCACGGGACAGGAAGTGACATCACGGTTACTGCTAACACCATCAAGGTCAGGATCAAGATATCCATGTTTGGAATGAACTAATAAGAGCAACAGTTAATCAGGTGAGTGACGTAAGTGTCTGAACATGTGAGTTAATTTTGTATTTCCTCACATTTGAAATGTTCCTAAAAAGATCTGACACCGAGATACCGACAGTCGAGCAATACGTAATATCTTTCTGAGAGTTAATAAAAATTTCTTCATTACAATTTTATTTTTTCTTCCTTGAATATCAAATGGTTTCCAAAACTTACAATCATTTTCATCTGCCTAGCAAAGGCAAAGGCCAAGCAAAGCACCCCAGACGTCCCTCTCCCCAGCAACGCTTCCCAGCTCCTCCTGGGGGACCCCGAGGCATTCCCAGGCCAGATGAGATATATAATCCCTCCAGTGTGTTCTGGGTCTGCCCCGGGGCCTCCTACCAGCTGGACCAGGAGGATCCTGATCAGATGTTGAACCACCTCAACATGAAGGAGCAGCGGCTCTACTCCAAGCTCCCTCTAGATGTCTGACTCCTCCCCCTATCTCTAAGGCTGAGCCCAGACACCCTACAGAGGAAACTCATTTCAGCTGCTTGTATCTGTGACCTCATTCTTTCAGTCACTACCCAGAGCTCATGTAAATACATTTGATAAACTCAAACCTTTTACTAAATCAGATTTAGATCTGATGTGGATCACAGATTAGATCTTTCAAAAACGTTTTTTACTGCAATGTGAAAATACGACATGGCTCTATCTAGAGGCAGGGTTTGGGTTTGTCCTTTTCTGGGCTACTGTAGAAACAACATGGTGGACTCCCTGAAAGAAGACTCGTATGGAGGTATGAACAGCCCATTCTAGGGTAACCAAAACACAATGATTCTTATTTTCAGGTGATTATAGACACCATCACACACCGAGCTCTATGGAGATGATGTTTTCTGGTCCAGGTTCAGTCTTGACTCCACCCAAGCTGCTGATGTCATAAACCACCTGGTAGATGGTCGCCGGGGCTGGCTGGATGGTTGCCGTAGTGACGGGACTCTCGACCACGGGGTCCTCAGAGATGCCGCTGTCGCTCTCAGACGAGGACTCTGCAGGAGGCCCGCTGGGAAACACCTCGTTCGGGTCGACGCCGTGAAGGACGTCCTCTGATTCGCTGTCATTCAGCTTCTGAGGGAGAACAAACAGGACACGCTGCATCAGGTGACCTCACCTGCACCACCCATGACACACTCATGCTAGAGCGCAGACTCACACAGTCGGGGTCCACCGCCCAGTCCTGCAGGGGTTTCTCTGAGCCGCTGTAGATGAGGTCGGAGCATGAGAAAGGAGCATCGAGCTGCCAGCTGTCTGCTGCCACACCGCCCACAAACAGCTCACCGCTCTCTGCGTCCATGACCTGATGACACATCAAACAACCCAGTCTGACTCTGTCCTCCACAACAAACACTACGTAACACATTTACTCAAGTATATGACAGGTTCCTACAGATGAAGGCAAATTAGATTTAAGACTTTTAAGACTTTCAATTCCACTCAGGATGAAATTTAAGACCAATTATTTGTCCCCATGTTCAGACACTAGGAGCAGAGGAAAAATGTATACAGCACAGTATCGCGATATTTTGTGTGGAAATATTTTATCGATACACAGACAACAAACATCCATCTTTTATTATACACATTATGAATTTTTACAAATACAGATTTTAAGACAACTTTTGGTACTAGAATGATAAAGTCAGTTGCCTTTTCTGTCCACTAGATGGGGCTGGTGTTTTTCTTGATGAGGTCAGTAGAGGTCTCAGTCAGTCGCATTTGGCAGGAAGTTCATCAAAACAAAGATGGAGGCACCAGAGAAAGAAATCAGAAATGCGCTGTCGATTAAATCAAACGTCTGGATCCAAGAGGCTTCTTCAGGTCAGGTCAGAACGCCAATTCAGAACTGAAGAGGCCTCTTGGAGGAGAGGTGAAACGTCCTCGAGAAACTCAAGTACATCTAGCTGCCTTCGATACAGCACTCAGAACGAATTCAGTGCCTTCTCAGGCCCTGATCACACAGAAAGCGTTCTGCAGGGTGAAAAACACGAGGCGCACCACACTGCCCTCTTGTTTTAATTGAATACCACTGATAAAAAAAAAAATGCTTGCTACATTGTTGAGGCAGAGGGTGCTGTCTGTAGCTCTGGTTGAGGGTGAGAGGCTGTCAGCAGATAAACAGAGATCTGTGTGGGTACATGAGACCCTAAAAAAGAGGCTGGATCATGGGGAGTACCACCAGTTGGTCCAGGAGCTTCTCCTCCATCATGGACGTTTACAGGCAGATTTTAGGACGACTCAGGGGCAGTTTGACAACCTGCTGTCTATCATCAGGCCGTATAGCTCTGGGTATCCAGCAACCACTACCACCAGTTTCTCCTCCATTGTTTACCAACTGTAAACTTGTTGTTGTGACCACCACAGAAGGCCCGCCTCTCAAATCATCTGATTGGACAATGGGCAAAAAAGCGGAGATGACGTGGGGCGCTTTTCCGCTCTGAGTTGAAGTTTTTTTCAACTTGAGGAGTTCAGAGCGCTCCAGCAAAAACACCAGGTGCCAAGAGCGCAGAACCACGAGGTGCGTAGCAGTGCAAAAACTGCGAGTAAAAAGCTTCATTCATTAAAAAAAAAGGTTCGCTTTCTGTGTGATCAGAGCCTTAGACTTTTTAAGGCTTTGTGGTAAAGGGACCCTGGTTTGAGGTACTTCTACTTTACTCGAGTCTTTTCATGCAACTTTATCCTTATACTCTGCTCTGCAACGGTATGAGATTTTCACAGTTTGGTAACCTTCACAGAACATATCACTGTTTCTCCATATTCAGATTATCATCAGTCAGAATGGGCCTTAAAGGAATTTAAACAGAAGGGTTATATTTGGTGGAACAAACATTTTAATACTTTAACTGAAACCTGAATGTATTTTGTTAATAGAAGTTTGTGTAAAAAGTCTTTCCTTTAAAAATAACTAAAATAAACAGGAGAGTCATCATCCGGTTGAATTTTTTTCAATATCCTAGATAAGCAGATGTACACGGTCTGGTAACTGTCAACTTTTATATCCCTGTATACCTGAAGACTGGTTTATCCCTGCAGCCCTAACTCTCAGACAGAAATAAACTCTTTACTTCGCAAATTAAGATTTCTGCACACAAAACATATGAATCTGATGTTTTAACTGGTCAACAAAAGTTTTAAAGTCTCTGTAATGACTTCCAGTTAGTTTTAATATCAGTTTAAAGATCTTATAACTGATCGTTTTGCCTCAGACTATAAGGTTAATATGAAGATCTGTAGATCTGGTAGATCTGTCAGGTCTCTGCTGCTCACTGTACCAAAAAATCATTTATTTACTTCCTCTGAATTTTGATTTTACACTTATTGTTTTACCTGCTCAGGGTTTGTCAGTGTGTGTTTTCATTGTTTTATTTCTCTCTGTTATTTAAAGGCATTTTAAAGCTGTAACTGTTTCCTTATCTAAGTTTAACACACACACACACACACACCTACAGTAACAGCCAACACGTGAACAAATCAAACAGCAGAATAAAGAGTCTGTCTGGAGGAGGATATCCTGGTGGGTACACACCCACAGACACACACACACACACACACACACACACACACCTAGCCTCTGGTCGTACCAGTCTGACTGAATAGAAACCTGATAAGCTGCTAAACGTGTTTCCAGTTTTCCCTCTCCACTTCCAAAACTTCCTCCCGGACTCTCACAACAACAAAAACAAGAATCACAAGTTCTTGTTTTTCGTCACTTCAGTGAAACGAGACCCCCGAAAACTCAGAGGCCAAACTTTGGGGTTAAAACATGACACTGACGGTCAGAATCTAACATCCTGCGGACTCTAGTTGCATTTCATCTCTCTAGCTGCTGAATGAAGCCAAAGAACCCTGTGGCACAAGTTTTCTCCTTAAAGGAAAACTTGACTTAACACAGTGATGTTTGTATTTCAGTCAGTCGTGATGTGTGACCTTGTATTTGTGAAGAAGACTGTGTTTCTCTTGCACGCCTCCACAGAAAAGGACAAGCATAGTGATTTATCGGTTGACTGGGGACCAGGTGTAACAACAGGAAACTACAGACCCTTTCACTGTTAGTATGATATTTTTTGGTGGGCGGGGCTTAGCTGGAAGCAAAACAATTCTCCACAGACATTAGCTAGCACGTTCTGTTGTCTTGTTTTAGACAGTGGAGGAAGATGATGTGAGTGGGAGCGCACTCTGACACAGACACAGTTAATAAATTGGGAGCGCTGTGATTGCATTAGAGTCAATGAAGCACAGCAGTGTTGTTGCAAGACCCTGGTCTGATCCAGCCCGATGCTTCGTTATGATTGGCTATTCAGTGTCCAGGGCCGAGACTTGGCGAAGAGTCAATTGGCTATCGCGGTGCGTATCGGTCGCTGAAATTCAGATTTTTAAACTGTTGTGAATAAGCGTATGAAGTGAATGGATGGTTCCAACAAACACTGACTTTCACCTGGTTGTACCGACGCAGTGCTTTTATTTTGAAAGAGACTGTATTCAAACTGTACATTTCCTGTGAAAACAGAAGTGTATTTTGAAAACAGACAATTCATGTAACAGGCTGAAGTTGACACAGCGTCCTAGAGCGTCAACAGCCAACACACCCAGGGTACCTTGGACGTCATATGTGGACGTGGTCCATAACCAACATCGATATGTGATGAGGTCACAGTGAGGATGTGTTGACTGATAATGTTAGACCAAAAATGATCAAGCAGCACCGAAAATTATTCCAGATATCACAGACTCAGACCAAACAGGGTTTTGTCCAGACACATATTTACTCAACAACGTTCAAATATGAAAAGGTAAGTTTTAAAAATATAATTAATTTAAGGTGGAGGGAGGGTCATGTGTTTTCTGGGAGTCACTCAGGGAGGCTCAAGGAACAATATCTGTATCTTTGGGAGGGTCAAAATAAAAATAAAGCCCCCCCCCCCCACCCTCCTGTGATAAATACAGAACAGTCCCTAACTGATGTGAGTCCTGTGGTTATTAACGAGCTGTGTATCATCAGCTCTCAGGCCTGATCCTGGATCAGCCGGATCAACAGGAGCAAACTGCACATGAACTGTGAACACTCACTGTGAGCTGACACACTCTTCTTCTTCTTCCTCTTCCTCAGTGGTGGTTCATCAGAGCGGCCTCTCCGCAGCTGCAGGAGGACCGACAGCACAGACACCTCAACACGCGTCTTTCTCCTCTTCACGGTGGATCTGGGGACCAGCTGGCAGCTCCGCGTCCAGGTCCGGACTCAGTAACTAGTCCGCTTCCTCCTCCGCCTCCTCCTTCTTCTTCGGTGGATTTACTGTCGGACATTACAGGGAGATGTCGCCACCTGCTGTCAGAGGAGGAAGGAGTCACTGTGTAGAGACTTCTGTTACAGGTAAAACTTCTTTTAGGGTGTTTTTACATACAGTCCTTTTTAAATGAACTGAAGGCTGAAAAGCACCAAGTGTAAAAACACCCTTAGATGCCCAAGAACTGGTGATCTGGCTGGCTCGGCGTATTTCCAGAGAAAATTTAGAGATTTCCTCCCGTTTCACGAAAGCCATTTGTGAGTGTTTCTTACAGGCAGAATGCAATGTAGACAGCTGCAGGTCACAGGCTCAGTGTTCAGCAAAATGACCTTGTGTTGCACGTCGTCATCACAAACTTCAAACCACACTGAGACAACTTTGTTCAAAAAGGTACAATTTTAATCGTCAGTAAGTAAATTATTCAACACAATCCATGTCTGACGGAGCGACACAACCAAAGGAGACAAACAAAACAAAAATCCTGAAAATTCAGAGTTGACAAAATAATGAGTTAAAGTGTGTTAATCAAAAATAGCTTCACCTGATTAGAAACATATTTACAAATCTTAATCCAGAAATAAAAACGTGACGTCCTGGAAGTCAAGGTAAAGATTTGGCATTATTTAAAACAATTCTTAAAAGACTTTTTCTTTTGCTGCCTAAACATGACGACAAAACGTCCACTTACAAACTTCACACACAGCAAAACAAGATTCAGCTTTTCGTGACTCAAAGTGTAAAAAATAAACGGATGTTGTTTGAAAATTCATTTTCTCGTAGACCCTTACTTTGCCAGGAAACATTAAACCTGCTGCTGCTGATGACGCTGTTGAGTTAATCTGAAAGTCTATACACAGTCACACATTAATAAAAAAATTAATCATGTATAAAACTGTCGTGTATGAAAACAAACAGATATGAAACTAATGAAAAAAAAACAGGAAGCTTTTCAGTCTGAAGTTTCCCCCACGTGACGTTTTGCAGCGATTACAACTTCAGATCTTCATGTGATGAGCTGTGAGGAAACAGTAAAGAAAACAATAAATAAAGTTTTCTACGAGTGCACACGAATATGAACCTCATTTTTACAAGTCGACCTCAGGAGGATACACACAAGGAAAATCTTCTCTACAAAAACAAAACTTTTACATATTGATACGTTTCATTCAATTGAGGATATTTTTTATATTTAAAGTTCAATAACTTATGATCTTTTTTTATTATATGTAGATTTACTGTTCAATGAACAGCTCGGTCTATGATAATGCACATCACAAGTTCCCAAAGCCTGAAGGCACATCGTCAAATGTTTTCGACTGTCAGTTGGAAAACAAACAAATATATTCAGTTCACTATCAAAGAAGACAACGAAACAAAACTATTCACATTTGATGAAGTCAAACCAGTGAATTTACGATATTTTTGCTTAAATTTGACAAAAAAAATATCAGAATTGTTTCAGATTAACTTTCTGTCCATTGACTAACCCGTCCAACTCTTGGTGTCATGTTTTCACGTTGACTCATCATGCAGGACACAGGGCTGGGCAATATAATGACTACGATATATCGACATGCTTTCAAGCAAGATATAGATTTAGACAACACTGTTTATATCGATATAGGGTCAAGTTATGTTACATAACACATACCAGTGTTCATCTCTCCTCTGTCATACTCTCCTCGCAGCTCGTTTACATGACAGTGGCGTTTTGGGTGCCTGAAAACGCAACGTTTTGAAAACGGGTTCCAGAGTGCAATTTTTGGAAACGGCAGCATCTCCGTTGTCACGTAAACTTGTGATATGCAGTCCCTCTGAAAATGGAGACTTTTCGCACATGCACATTACGCTTCCAGTCACTACGCATGCGCAAGAAAGTCGACCATCACAACAACAATGGCGAACTCTGTTTGTGCTGCTCACCCTGTTGAATTTATCAACGCTTCTCCAGCAAAGTGTAGATCTACTGTGGCAACTCCACCTCATTGCGGTCCTCTCCGCTCCTCTCACCCACACTTGAGCACCTATTCTGGGATACACAGTGTCAGCCCGCCCGGCCTGGTTTCCACGGCCCTCCCTGGACGGGTGCTCAAGTGTGGGTGAGAGTAGCGGAGAGGACCGGCAATGGTAATGTATAGTTACCTGGGCTTCATCAATCAAATTACACGTTACTGCCCAACACTGATTATAACTATTTAATAAGAAAGTAGTATTTGGATATAGCAAAAAAAATAAAAAATAAACTTCAGGTTGCAGCCTCTGCTCGGAAAATTAAACGGTCCTATAACTGGTCCTGAAACTGCAGCCTCCGGTACTGCAGCTTTACCTTACTCAATTTTGCAGTTCCGTGTGAACAGAGATCGTTTCCATAATGTTGTCATATAAACGCAGAAGTTTTCTAAAATGCAAAAGGGCAGACGTTTCCGTTTTTAGAGAAAACATTGTCGTCTAAACAGGGCCTAAAAGTACCCCAAAATATTCTTAATGCAGCTTCTTACATTCAAATATTGGCAGCTTTACACACTCTCCCATGAACTACAACCCTTTGGCGTGAGTACGAAACAAGACATTAGATGACATCATTTTGGGTTTTGGGAGAGACAGACGTCAACATTTTAACACATTATTCGATAAAATGATTAGTTGACTAATGGAAGAAATAATCAACAGATTCGTCAACAATGAAAATAATCGTTAGTTGCAGCCCTAATGCTGAACGCCGCCTGCACGCACCGCCATTCTTCTTGGTAGCTATAGTCTAATGTGTGACACTGAGACAGCGCATGGGTGCAGGCGACAGATGGGTTTGAAAAAACAAAATGCAGCGACAACCCAGACGTTTGATACACAAGACGTATATGACGAGGACAAAGTATCGGCCTCTCTGTTGATGCTCTGCGCATATGTAAAATTAATGGCCTAGATAAATAAAAATATGTAAATCACTTTCCAGCACTAGATTCATTTGAAAGGCCAACAGATGGAAAATGACTTTTTAACTCCGCCCACAAAGATTTTTAATTGTTTCAAACCTACTTGATCCTTTTATGGTCATGTTATAGTTCAGTGTCCTGAGCTACAAACCTTTGAACCTCTGTAGCTCCAGTGCTGTGTGCAAAAAGTTAACGTACAGCCCTGCTGTTTATTATTTTATGTAATGTTTAATTTACATGTTGTGCAGCTGTTTATTTTCAAACAGGGAAAACATCCCCGTCTTTGCATTTTATTTTGATCTCAGTCTGTTTTCATAAAAGTGCCTGTGACATCTCAAACGTGGCTTTGACTTGATAGAGAGATATATCGTGTATCGCCGTTCAGCCTGTAAATACTGAGATATGATTTTTCTGTTGAGTGTGTGTGTTGAGATACTCACAGATTTGACTGTCTGTTTGATGTAGTCCTTCTTGCTGGTCAGGTCATGATCTGGGTAGGTGTCAAACACCTGAAACACACAGAGACAAAATAAGTGATTCATTTATTCTCAATAAAAACATATATATATGATACACAATTAAAAATTCCAGGCATGAATGTCTACAGTCAGTGTGAGTATCTGCTGTTTCAGTCCTGCATGTGTGAACGGGAGGAGGCTCTTTACCCTCTGGCAGATCTGTTTCATGGTCATCTCCTCCAGGTTGGCCTCCTTCAGCAGACTCTGCACCGTCTCCTTCAGCTGCTCGTCAGTTGGCCCTTTCTTGATCATCTTGATGAGCGGCTCGTCGTCGTCCGAACTGTCCTCTGCTGCAGGTAAAGACAGGGAGGGACGAAGTAAGATGAGGGGATGCTGCTGTAAAAACGGCTCCTCAGACTTTGGAAATTGTCCATGTCAAAAAGAAAAAACATCACATCTACCAGTCAAAGGTTCAACACACACAAAAGCCAATGTTGTGGTCAACTACCTCTCAGACATTAGAGACAACTCAGGCCTCTATATGGAAGGATTAAAGGCTTTACTCAGTGCTGGAGGGACATTAAAAGAGGAACAACTTCAACACAATACAACCTACATGCTCCATTTATTAAGGACTAATTCAATAAAATAAAGTTATCAGTTGGAACATGATTTGAGTTTTATCATAAATCACTGACGCAGCCTCATGCTCACTCATCTCTCACCTCTAGTGCTGTAATATCTCAGCTCTCAGAGAAGCTCAGTGGGCAAAGCTGCACCTCTGGACTGGACAAAGTGTGAGCAAATAATACTAATGAACCTTCATTAATATAGGCCTATATTTTATCTCCAAGTGCACGTCACACACTGAGCGAGCCGCCTGTTAATGACGCTGTGGGCTAATGGGCATGTAGCTACTTCCATGTTTCAGATGATACGTCATGTTTGTAGTCGACCAATGAAGATGAGTTTACATATCACCTTGGGTTCGTCCTTCACCTTCTCAAAATGATCCCACACTTTGGATTTCCTGCCCGACATGTTATTAACTAGCCTGTGGAATAACCGCAGGTACCAGCCCTGGAAATTAACCTGACTCCTGTCTGACTGCTGAGCGTGGACACTTCCTGTGCCTGTCCTTTCAAATTAAAGTCACACATGGTCCAGTCATATAGGTTTGGATTTATTTTGACAAGGTGCAGCTCCTCAGAGTTTCATTTTGACCATTAGGTGGCAGCCCTGAACTATAGTATCATAAACATAACAGTTATCAATTTGCTGACAATAAAAATCTCAAAATAATATCTAGAATCACCTGAGCAGCCCTGATTAAATTGACCTCACCTGTGTTTGTGTTGTTTTTGCTGTTGCTGCTACTGTCAGCCTTCTTGGTTTTGGCGGCTGGTTTGGCCGGAGCAGACTTCTTCTTTTTGGGCTGTGAAACAGACAAACATCAGCTCAAGATCACAAGACATCTGAGAGCTGAACCTCACCAAGGTTTAAAGAAAAGGTAAGAAGAAGAAGAAAACCCAGTTGTAATAACAAGATAAAGGCAGGTAATATTACTTCTGATCCCTTTCACACTTTATTTGAAAAATATCAGCTTTTGTCATCACACAGAAGAGAAGAGAGCGCTCGATTATATAGGTTGAGGAACTCATTCGTTCCTCAGTCAACTCATTAAATTAGAATACTGTTTGTGAGCAGCCTCAGTGTACCTGAGTCAAACACTGACTGTAAGAGGATTCATTTGTTGTAATGCATCAGCTTTTTCCTTTTCATGTCTGATGTATTACACGGCATTCGTAGTATAATTTTGTCGTTTAGTTAATGCTGTTTTGAAAATGAAAGAAATGTCAGATATTTTTGAGACAGTTAAGTAAAATCAAATTCACAGAGGGGAGCACAGGTTGAAGATAAGGATAAAGCTGCACTGGACATTAAACAAAGAAGAACCAAGAATATCTGTAAATAAATACATGAATAAAATCTAAATAATCTTCCATTAAATTTATGCCATTATCAGATTTTGAAAAAAAATATTATACTTTTTTTTCAAACTGCATTAAACTTGAGTTTTACCTTCTCATCAGCTTCACTGTCGGCGTCTGATTCGGACTCAGCTGAAAGTTCCTTCTTCGCTCTCTTTTTAGGAGGACCGGTCTTCTTCGCTGGCGTCCTCTGTCTTTTCAATGGTGCCGATTTCTTGGACTTCCCTCTGCCTGACTTTGATTTGGGAGACTGACAGAAAATGTTTGTGGATTAAAAACTGTAACGACGACAATGAGTGAGACAGTCAGCTCACAGATTAGTGTCCTTCTTAAGAATCTTACTAAATAATGACGAAAATTGTGTGTGTGTGTGTCTGTTCCACGTTTTTCTCCTCACTGACTTGGTCAATCCATGTGAAATTTAGCACAGTGGTAGAGGGTCATGGGAGGATGCCAGTGAAGCAATATTACATCAATTGGCCAAAGGGGGGCGCTATAGCAACCCATTGAAATGTCAAACTTTGAATGGGCATATCTCATGCCCCGTATGTCGTAGAGACATGAAACTTTGCACAGAGATGCCTCTCCTCATGAGGAACACATTTGCCTCAACAACCCATAACTTCCGCTTATACAGATTTTCCGCCATTTTGAATTTTTTGAAAAACACTTCAAATGGATCTCTTCCTAGGAAGTTTGAGCGATCTGCATGAAACTGGGTGAACATAATCTAGGGACCAATATCTAAAGTTCCCTCTTGGCAAAAGTTGGAAAACTTACTAAAACTGAGCTTCTATAAAGGCAATGACTTTAACTATCTGCCTTTCAACGTGCTACCTCAACTACTAATGTACAGTTTTAGCCCACTAACTATCCCACTATTGGCAATGGTACTACTGTACTTTCAATAAAGTCCAGGAGTATACATACAGTATTTGGGCACTTGTGTTCCCAGTATGTAAATCTGTGCACTATCTGGCTGTTGGGGAAACCATGACAGAAAAAAGCTGGCTTGTGGTTTCACTTGACTTGTAAAAATATTAGTGAGAATTCACCATTCTTTAGTGCTGGGGGCGGGTACTGAAACCAGATATTTAAAAGGCCCCCAGGGCCATTTAAATTTCCCGGGGTAGGTCCAAAAGACCTATAAGACCTATTTACAGAGATAACTAATCATTAAAGACAGTAGTATTGATAAGATAGATAAAACTATCTCGCCTGAGGTCAGAGGGAAAACATGTTTTTTTTAGATTTTGTCCTTTTATATATTTGATCAATAATTCATTTATCTCCAGTTGGTTTATTTGGAGATTTATCTGAAAAACTAGTTTCCAGTTTTGACAACCTCACCTCATCATCTTCTTCATCATCATCATCTTTGTCGCCCTCCTCCTCTTCTTCTTCGTCTGCAGACTCCTCTAACTTGTCAGACTGATCCTCCTCTTTCTCTGATGGCTTGTCCTCTGTATCTGATCCCTCAGCCTCAGCTGAAGCCCCTGCCTTCTCATCTTCCTCATCATCATCCTCGTCGCTGCTGGAGTCCATGACGATGGCTTTAGACTTGCTTCCTGTTTTGGACTTCTTTGGACTAGACGACGAGCTCCTGGGTTTGGGTTTGCTCTTCTTCTTGGTGCTGACCTTCGAGTCGTCGCCCGACAGTTTCTTCTTTGATTTTCTCTTTTTCTTGACAGGCAGACGCTGCCAGAGGACAAACAGTGGAATTAATGAGCAGCTACTTCCTAAAGAGAGGAAACTTTACAGTCTCACATTTTTCTCTAAATCTCCCCAGTAATTGTGATTGATTTGATCCTGATATTTTTATGCTATATTGTGATACATGATATATATTTCAATATTTTCAAATCTCCTCCAAAGTACTGTAGACACTAAAATACAAAATTATTAAATGAACTACAGTTACAACAAAGTTAACCTCTTGTACTCCACCCCCATTTTGTAGCGAAAACACCTAAAATGACATACCCAAATTAAAATGACTGTAGCCTCTGAACCGCTCTGACTACATGCATGCATGAGGTCTTGCCAGAAAGCAAACTCTTTGAAGTTTCTTGTGAGAGTGTCAGAAACACTCTAGGTGATACAGAGACAGAGTAATGGGCCTCTGAAGTCAGTAAAAAGTTGAAGATTTTGCCTAAAATAAAATAAAAAATGTGTTTGAGGATGAATAACTGTCTGTGGCTTCATCTGAGCAGGTAAATGACACTGTGGGGCTGTAGGCACACTATCAATGAACACTTGTTTCAAATTTGAAGAAGACTGCTCAAAGTATGACCATTCTACAGTGTTTTTTCCATGAAAAGATCCATGCGGAGCTCCAAATGACAAGTCGGTCACTCGGCTTCAAAACAGTACTATCAGTGATCAAACAACACTCAGCCAGCTTCAAACATTGTACCT